>NC_089274.1:5943942-6543942 GCF_963678975.1 Dysidea avara | reverse complement strand
ATATCTAAGATGTCACAATTGTCACACCAGGGGGAAGGGGGGAAGGACACAATGTTATAATGCATATGATTTTTAGCACATATTTATCGAATCATGTGAGGGGTAGCCAACATCTTGGGACTCTCGTACACTATCTGAGAAATCCAATTATAAATCTATTAAATATTTAGAAACCCTAAATCCTGATTCATGAACAAAGTAGGTTATTCTCATTTTCGCCCGTTCCTGAGTTCAATTACGGTCGTCACTCTATACAACGTTTCAAATTGACAGCGCAAGTACACGTATGTCTCTTCTGAAGTTCCCAGCTACTCTCTCAGGTGTTCCTTTGCAAAAACTCGAGGTGAAAACATCACCGTAAAATTGATAATAGAATTATATTGTATTTACAAATATATGTAAATAAAGAAATATTTTTGAAATACTTAAATATTGGGACTCTCGTACACCATGTTGGGTTTTTGTGAGGGCATTGGCTACCCCCCGGAATCACATATTGTGGTTGTTGGTAGTATCAAATATTCATCGAATTACATTTACTGGGTAGATGTTGGTGGTATCAACATTATATTTTTTTTGGCAAGTGGTCAGGTTGTTTCATTTCGTGATTATGATTATGATTATGATTACTGAAAACACAGTTATAAACTGATATGTTCAGGTAAGGAAACATTACATATCACATAGATAGAGTCAGTTATAATTTATCTAAAAATACTTGTAGAGATTGGGATTCAATAGTGTCAGTGGGTAAATTGTTCCAGTCGCAGATAGATTTGGGGTAATAGCTGAATTCATAATGATCTGTTCTAGCAAACAGAATCTCAAAATGGAAGGGGTGGTGGTGGCGGGTGGGATATGTGGTGTTAGTGAAGTAATTTGGGACTGTTAAGACTGATCAGGAGTAAACAACGTTGTAGAAAAGTTTAATCTAGTCACACATCATTGGTGTTGAAGTGATGGCCATTGTAGATCTGCTAACATAGATGTAACACTGCTATTATATCGGTAGTCTGACTTGACCCAATGTGCAGCATGTAGTTGTACCATTTCTATACTTTGTATCGCCTTCTGCAAGTAAGGATCCCATACTGCTGATCCATACTCCAACAGTGGTCTCACTATACTGGTGTAAGCTAAATCCAGTGCACATGATCCCTCTCAGCACAGGCCGGTGACAGGCGCATGGCTGCTATTGCATTTTCAAGCCTTTTTTGTAATCTGTATGGCTCGATCTAGGATTTTTGGCCCCTGCAGCTAACCTGAGCCTATCTGGGCGAGAGTCCATAGTCCAAAGAAAGCCCATAATGAGGTAGCATGAGTTCTAAATGGCTAGTTGGAGTAATTTAAACCTTACCAAGATGATCATCTTGTTTGAGCTTGGTTTTCCTGTTGCTCAGATGAGGTCTTGTCGCCTTTGATAGGCACTGTTAAGCATTAGCACATGGATCTACCTATTCATGGCTACCTGGCCACCTCCATGTAAACCATGCCAGCAGCGCAGTTAGGTGTTGCAAATAGCTAATGGTTGTTGATACTGGCTGGCATAGAAAGGAACATAAAACCTTACCAAGATGATCATCTTGTTTGAACTTGGTTTTCCTGTCGCCCAGATGAGGTCTTGTTGCCTTTGATAGGCACTGTTAAGCATTAGCACATGGATCTGCCTATTCATGGCTACCTGGCCACCTCCATGTAAACCATACCAGCAACGCAGTTAGGAGTTGCCAATAGCTAATGGTTGTTGATACTGGCCAGCATACTAGCCAGCATGTGGTCTTAGCTGTGTGACACTACGGTAGTACCGTAGCCTTTGTTTGATTGAAATTTTATGGTCATAGCTTTGACTTATGACTTATGCTAAGACTACTATAGATGTGTGTCACCAGCATGTTGTAAAGTTGGCAGTATCGATAGCCGTAGCTACTATATAACTTGTTAATCTATAATATACATGTGTATGCAAGTGGCCTGTTGGATTATAACATTGTAGTCATGTGATGACCTAGCTGATGTGCAGCTGCACTATGTCCCCAGCTCACAGTGCAGTCATAGTGAGTAATATTGGCTCATCTACTTGTGCACTCTTGACACAGTCATAATTGATGAGTTCCCCATATCCAGATAGTTGAGGCACGGCCCAGTATGATGTGTTTATGTGTCACTAATCTGATACTGCTTAGAGTAATCTCACATCTCTATTCATAGTGTAGGCATCTGTGTTAAAACATGCCTGGTGTGATTTCAGTAAACCAGTGCGTGATACAGCTGGCATGCTTTAATGATCAAATAGCTTAGTATGACTTTGTCTTGTTGCCTGAAGTAGTGATACCAGATCTAAACTCACTTGATTGCTTTGTTCGGTAGTCACCATAGCTGTTGTAGCGTGCTGCTTATCTGTTATATCCTGGCTAGCTGGATATAGAATATGCCAGTATGTTTTTTTCTCTTGATTGCTAGCAGTTCTAGTCAAGGTGTTCCCAGCAAGTGAGCTGTAGTAGTAGTTGGTCATCTTAATTATCAGTTATCGATTTAGCTGATATGTGTGTACTGTACATGTGCTACTGAACATTGCTGCCACATCTAGCTACAGCGAATAATGTAGTCAGGTGCTAATGATAAGTTGATGTCTGACTCCCCTGTGCTGGTCGCTTAGCAGGTGCAGTCATATGCTCTCAGTGTAGCTGAAGTGTGCTTAAACTGTGGCTGCAGCTGCTGCAAGTCCTGCCATTTATAGTAGTGGTAGTTATTAGCTGATGTGTAACTGTACAATGCTATAAATGTAGCTGTCCCATCATTCAGTTAAGTGCAATAACTGATATTCCACTGTATAATCAATTGAGTAGCTGTTATGTCTACTGCCATCAATGTTATCATGTATAGCTGATACGCATCTGTAATGAACTGTGCTACCACTGTATAGCTGTCAAATCTACTGCAAATGTTGCTGTCAGGTGCTACTGATATAGCTGATGCAGACACTAGGCCTTTATGATTAGTGTGGGTGAAGAGGAGTCTTTAGAGCACATGGCTGGACATGTTAAGTATGTTAAATGTTTGCAGAGACCAAAGCCAACCTTATGTGATTGCTATGGCCCTGTAATGTGCAACTGTACTGCACTACTGACATAGTTGTCTCACCCACTGTGACTGATACTGAGTGATAGTGATGCAGTCAGGTGCTAAAGCTCATGACTGTCCTGTGCTGTTACTGTCTGTAAGATCTGTCAATGGTGCAGGTACTAATAATACAACTGATGTGTAGCTGCAATCATGAGATGGTCAGGAGTATCAAATAGTCCTATGCTGGTACGGCTGTTACATCTGCAACTAATGCGTCAGGTGTTTTCAGTATGTAACTGTGCTGTTGAAATTCCTGATACTTCCGCTGCACATGATTCCATCAAGTGTTAGCAATATATCTGATGTGTGGGTGTAGGATCATGGCATAGCCAGGTGTCACATCTACTACAATTGATGCATTCAGATGTAACAATATACCTGGTATGTGACTGCGCAGTGCTACTGGTGTAGCTGTCATGTCCACTGAAGTTGATGCAGTCAGGTGATGATGTGTGGCTGTGCTGGTGATGTTTCTGCTACCTCCATTGTAATTAATATAGTCTGATGCTAACAGTATAGACTGTACAGTGCTACTGGTGTAGCTGTCCTGTCCACTGTAGCTGATCATGATGCAGTCAGGTGATGATATAGCTGATGTGTGGCTGTACTGCTGATGTTTCTGCCACCTCCGCTGTGACATGTTCTTGTGCTAACAATGTAGCCAATGTGTGGCTGTAGCTACAATGCATGGTAATAATGTATAGCAGTACTATGGCTGTCCCATTTTTTTCTTTTTTTACTACTGATGTAGTCAGAAGCTAACAATATAATAACTGTACAGTGTTGTTGACATAGCAATCACCTCAACTACAGCTGATGCATGCAATATAGCTGTCATGTAAATGTGTGATGACAAGAGGTCACGTTCAGTGTGACTGATAGTCAGTGTGACTGTACTGTGATACCAACATAGCTATCACATTAATTTTACTAGAATTGATACATCCAGATACTAATGTCTTAGCAAATATGACTGAAGAGCACTACCAGCAGTGTCACGTTTACTACTGCATTGCTGAAGTGTGATTGTATTGAGTTACCAGAGTAGCTGTCACGTATTTACTACACTAATTATTGATGTAGTCAGACACACGTATAGTTGATGTGTGGCTACAATGTATAGTTGTCCTATTTAGTGCAGCAGGTGCTGCCGATCGACATTGCTGATGTGTGACTATGAGCCACCAACTTGCATGTCACATTTTTTTGTGGTTGATGCAGTCAGGTGCTATTCATATTACAAGTGCTACTGATGTAGCTCATGTTTGTGGGCTATTGACATAACTCCTATTACCAGTGCTACTGATGTAGCTCATGTTCGTGTGTTACTGACATAACTTGTGTTATAAGTGTTACCGACCATAACTCATGATTATGTTTGTGCATCGTTCATGTTTGAGAGCTACCAATGTAGCCCATGTTTGAGTGCTACTAACTTACCTCATTTGAGTGCTACAGACATACATAGCTAATGTCTGGGTACTATTGACTTAGCTCCTGTCTGGGTATACCAATATAGCTCAGGTCTGAGTGCTATCCACCTAGTTTATGTTTGGGTATTAGTGATGTAGCTCATGTACTGACGTCAAGCATGTTTGAGAGCTACCAACCCGACTCATGATCATGTCTGAATAATGCTAATGGTATAGCTCATGTTTGAGTGCTACTGACATAGCCTGTGATTGAGTGCTATACCGACGTAGATCATGTTTGAGTGTAACCAACATAGCTCATGTCTGAGTGCTACTGATATAGTTCATGTTTGAGTGCTACCAATGTCTGAAATTGAGTGCTACTGATGTTCGTAGCTCATGTTTGTATGCTACTGACGTAGCTCATGTTTGAGTGCTACTGATGTAGCTCATGTTTAAGTGCTACCAACATAGCTCATGTCTGAGTGCAGCTCATGTTACCAACTTACCTTTTTTGAGTGCTACCGATGTAGCTCATGTCTGAGTGCTACTGATATAGCTCATGTTTGAATGCTGCTGATTGCTCGTGTTTGTGTGCTATCAACATAGCTCATGCCTGATATTGAGTGCTACTGATGTTTGTAGCTCATATGTTTGATGTTTGAATGCTAACAACTAACCTCTTTTGAGTACTACTGATGTAGCTCATATTTGAGTGCTACCAATGTAGTTAACTTTTGAGTGCTTGCAATGTAGCTCATGTTTGAGTGCTGCTGATGTTGTTCATGTTTGAGTGCTACCAATATATTTATGTTTGAGTTCTACTGTTGTAACTCATGTTTGAGTGCTACCAACATAGCGCATGTGTGAAAGCTTTTAACTTACCATGTTAAATTTGAGTGCTACCGATGTAGCTCATGTATGGGTGCTACTGATGTAGCTCATGCCTGGGTACTACCAATGTAGCTCATGTCTGAGTGCTACCGACATATAGTAGTTCAATTTGAGTGCTACTGACATACTGTAGCTCATGTTTAAGTGCTACCGACTCATATTGTGAGATGTAGCTCATGTTTGAGTACCAACTTACCTCGTTTGGGAGCTACCAACATAGCTCATTTATGGGTGCTATAGTAGCTCATGTCTGGCTACTAGTGATGTCTGAGTGCTACTGACAGTTCATGTCTGGGTGTTACTGACATATTGAGTGCTACGGATGTAACTCAGATTTGGTAATTTGGGTACTACCAATGTAGCTCATGTTTGAGTGTTAGCTCACGTTTGAGTGCTAGCGGCTTAGCTCATGTTTGAGTACTGCCGGCGTAGCTCATGTGTGAGTGCTACCAATGTAGCTCATGTTTGAGTGCTACCGATCGATGTAGCTCATGTGTGAGTGCTACCAACATGGCTCACATTGTAAGATGTAGCTTATGTTTGAGTACCAACTTACCTCATTTGAGTGCTACCAACATAGCTCATGTCTGGCTACTACTGATGTAGCTCATGTCTGAGTGCTACTGACAGCTCATGTCTGGGTGTTACCGACATATTGAGTGCTACCGATGTAACTCAGGTTTGAGTATTGCTGACGTAGCTCATGTTTGAGTGTTACTGATGTAGTTCATGTCTGAGTGCTACCAATATATTTTTCTATTGGTGTAACTCATGTTTGAGTGCTACAGACATAGCTCGAGTGTGAATGCTTTTAACTTACCACATTTGAATACTACCGATGTAGTTCATGTATGGGTGCTACCAATGTAGCTCATGTCTGGGTACTACCAACGTAGCTCATGTCTGAGTGCTACCGATGTATTGTAGTTCAGTTTGAGTGCTACAGACGTGGCTCATGTTTAAGCACTACCAACATAGCTCATACTGTGAGATGTAGCTCATGTTTGAGTACCAACTTATCTCATTGGAGCGCTACCAACATAACTCATTTCTGGGTGCTATAGTAGCTCATGTCTGGGTGTTACCGACATATTGAGTGCTACCGATGTAACTCAGGTTGGGTGCTACCGACGTAGTTCATGTTTGAGTGCTACTGACATAGTTCATATTTGTGGCATAGCTAGTGCTTGACTGAGTGCTACCAACGTAGCTCATGTTTGAGTGCTACAGGCGTAGCTCATGTGTGAGTACTATCAACATGGCTCACATTGTGAGATGTAGCTCATGTTTGAGTACCAGCTTACCTCATTTGAGTGCTACTAACGCAGTTCATGTCTGGCTATTGCTGATGTAGCTCATGTCTGAGTGCTACTGACAGCTCATGTCTGGGTGTTAATGACATATCGAGTGCTACCGATGTAACTCAGGTTTGAGTACTACTGACATAGCTCATGTTTAAGTACTATTGACATAGCTCATGTGTGAGTGCTACTGATGTAGCTCATGTGCGAGTGCTACCGACGTAGCTCATGGGCAAGTGCTACTGAAGTAGCTGATGTTTGAGTGCTACCAAAGTAGTTGATGTTTGAGTGCTACCAACGTAGCTGATATTTGAGTGCTACTGACGTAGCTGATGTTTGATTGCTACCGATGTAGTTGATGTTTGAGTGCTACCGACATAGCTGATGTTTGAGTGCTACCAATGTAGCTCATGTTGAGTACTACTGATGTAGCTACCAATCCACCTGTCCCCAACTGAACCAGGCCTAGCTATCATCCCCCCCCCCCCCTTTTTTCCCTCCCTCCTAGGGGCTAAACTTAAAAATGTGGAATCCCAACCAGTTTAATTTGTGGTCAACTAATCCATAAATTCCTTTTAAAAGAAAATTCCAGCAACCTTACCCTAAAAGACCAGGTACCCTTTACGCCTACCTCCAGGATTTACTATATTTCACTCCCTTCTTGTGTGAAGGGAGGAGAATGGGTAATCGGTGACTGGTTTGTGGGGACTTCCAGCGGTAGGTGATAACTCACCCGGCGAGACGATACTGGAGGATCTACCGATAGAATCAGTTGTGTTGATCTGTGTGTGCCACCACGGCTAGAGCACTATTGACCTAGTGCCGGAAACTTGCTTGAAGATCTTCATGGTCACAATCTGATGGTTTATAACTGGTTTGCGGGGTAACAGTAGAAGTTGATCACCTACTAGTCATCAGGATATTGTTCCGTTTGAGGTAGAAATGAAATGTCATTGTTCTCCATCTTGCACTTTTACGCACAACAAGTTGAAGTTAAAATAAATAAATAAATAAGTTCGATCACACAAGCCAACAAATGGCGCCTTCTGCATCACGTGTGTGATTAGCTGGAGATGTGCGTAATCAATATACGATCTATGGCATGATTCTTTTTGTGCTAACCATGGTTAAACTATTAACCTCCATTTATCGCTGGAGCTCAATGAAGCTCATCACATGAAACGATTTCTACACTAGTGAATTACTATTTCTGACGATAAATCCAATGCTAAACTTCACAGTTTAGGCCATACCAAATAAATCTTATGTTTCTTGGATTATTTTACCCTCACAGGTGAACTGGCAGGTTGAAAAAAAAAAGAGAATGGCACATGCATATTAAAATACATACGTAGATTTATAACAATACTGTGTACTGACTCCCAGCAGAACATAGCTACATAGCTGCAATAAATTATATAATCAATGTACATCTTAAAATACATGTTTTGTTTTTTTACCTTTTGCATGTATATATGCCATGTTTGTGCTGTAGGCTCAACCAGAATATGTACATATGGAGTGCCACACTATATCTGCAAAACCTGCCGTGACTACAAAGCTGAAGAGACAGACTTTATACATACCACTGATACATCCCTTCTCACTATACATTAATATCGATTTATATGTTTAAACTTTATTAACATGTATGTTTAGCATGTCGAATTACTAAAGCCAAGTAGCCACCCACTGTAAGCTATATTCTCATTACCAGACTCATCTTTCTTCTTAAAATTCCGGAGCGACTTTTCTAACCAGCGACCCAAATGTCTCTTCACAGGAGCACTACACTATTGTTCTGTTTTTAACGATGACTACACCTTGGTTTCAAAACAACACTCATCCATTCGTGAAGCCATGATGTCAGTTTCATGCGAGTTCACGTGAGCTGATCACATGATTTTTTTTCAGAAAAGTGAAATTGTTGACCCACTGCATCCGAGAAATATAAAATTAATTTGTGATGGCCTTACTAGAACTATACCCTATGCCATAGGTAGGGTCCGCAATGAAAAAAATCAATAATCACAAAATTACTCCCCTATACTATTTCAACCTGTAGGGCACATCAAAGTATTTTTGTATGTACCAATAAACCTTATTTATCTTTCTCCATACGACGGAAATTGCAATTGATTTGTGCTGGAAATCATGAAAAATTGTGCACTCTCCGGATGAAGCATGGGTTCCTTCCCATACTTGGCATATATAGTCCAGGTCTATACCTGATTATAACCCACAGTAGAAATAAATTGATTTGCTCCTGTGGATTTGGTACGGAGCTACTCTTTGCCGAAAATTGGCCAAAAATCACATCTTTTTGGATTGGGAACAACCCAGTAATCAACAAAAGGAAAGCCCACAAACCTTCACTATACAGCAATATAGTTTGGTTATCACTTCATGCACAGCGCAAATTTCATATTGATCTGAGCTTTCCTTCCATCAAACTAAGCGGTATGAAATTTCTTCCTAGCGCGTCTGAAACTTAAACAGGAGGCGTGGCTGCATTAACTCCAAGTTTTAGTTTCTCCAGCAAATTATATTTAAGCTTAACAATTATGTTATGACCACCTAATGTTATTAGTTTCCAACCAGAAATGAATCACGTGCTTATCGATTGATAGCTATACATGGTTAGCTACATAGTGGTATAATCCAGGTAAAATTTCACTAGTATTCTTATCAACATTTGACTGAGACACCAATGATGAAGCTACTAGAGCTAGGCATAGCACAACTTGGGTCCTACCAAAAATGGCAGGGTTGTTTGTATGCAAGGTCAATTAGCTACTCTATTAGAACAATTTTAATTCTATAATCTTTATGGCATCTGGTGTTGTAAAGCAATAAGGCCCCTATTTGGTGATTATTAGTTTCTCATCCACCACCCGCATCCTTCTTAGGCTACCACATGGTAAGCCATTATTTACTCTGTGCATCCTCAGAAGAACATGTGATACCAAGCTGTCATAATTTGTCACATGATGGCATTTTAAAATTAACGCTACAGTGCACTGATACATCGCCAGGAGAACTGTTGTTTGGATTCTATTTTCGACTGTTTTTTCAACAGTCATGTGAAATTCTGCTATGATGAAGTTGCTAGAGCATGATTGCAAATAAATACCAATGTTAATTTGTGGGAGGAAGAACGAAAATTTGGTCAAGGTATGTACATCAGTGAATTGATATTATAATGGCTTAATGGTAATGCCCTCCCGCCCACATCATAATATTCAGAAAGACTGGATGAGAAACTAATAATCACCAAATAGGGGCCTAATAAAAAATAAATAAAGAACAGTCATATAAACAGTCGTGGTATTTTAACGGATTTGAAGCAGACAAAGAGAATTGTATTTTATATTGTTTAAAAACCCAACAAAAATCATTTACATCAGTGGTATATAAGTTTAGCTAGTTTATACTTAATTTTTCTTCTTAAAATTTAGGGAGGTAGAGTAACTCACCTATATATCGGACGGGCTCAAAATCGGACGCGATTACTCGAGCTACAACAGGGATTTTCAAACAACTTGTACGTCTTTAGATAGTTGGCTGTGGGACTTTTTACACCAAGTATCAGCTTTCTCGGCTTCTTTGTTAGTCTGGCGCCGCCCGCCCCTTCGCATAAAGTAAGGGTCTGGAGAAATACAAATACCTAATCATTTCAAAAGGAATTCAATTAGACAGCGCACGTAATGCTTGTTACGTCAGATGATTGCACTTCAATTCGAACAAAAGCATTGTGTTGCCAAGGCGATTTCTGTATGAACGTCATTGGCATGCACTAATTGGCTAGCTCCGAATCTGGGCGCTAGAAATGATTTAGTATCTGTATTTCACCAGACCCTTACTTTTTGCGAAGGGGCGGGCGGCGCCAGACTACTTCTTTGTCTGGTGGCAGCAGACCTGTAAAGCCATTTCCGATTAATACGTAAAATCCGGAAAAAAGGTCGATTCACGGACACCCAGTTTATACAAATCACACTTACATTTAATCAACGGTTTTATATCTTTAAACTTTCTAAATATCTCCAGTTCATTTAATCTAATCTTTTAATCACGAATTACAAATCAAATGAAATGAGACGTCACAAGTGCTAGACTCACCTTCCTATTCAAGATTGTCAGGAACTTACTAGCAATACCTGATCATTGCTTACCGTCACCAACTCCAGTGTCCTCCACCCGTGCTCAACATCCTCTCAAGCTAACTCAATTGCAAACAAGAGTTGATGTGTACAAATACTCCTTCCTCCCTCGAACAATTATTCAATGGAACTCCCTTCAAATTCCTAACATCGACACAATAGATCTTGAAACATTTAAGAACGCTGTAAGTAATATAATATAATATGTGATTGTAATGCTCATTAGCGTGTTGCCCCTAGTGGGCTTTGCTAATTAACAATAATAAAGAGTAATCGAAACGAGAGTAATAATCGCACTATAAATTTAAGTATATGGAAACTTGATTAAGTATACGTTATTTGAGATAAGTTTACAGGAAACGTGTACCGTATACTTTTACAAACACCGTATACTTCCGTACACTTAAATTTATTCCTCTAGTGACGTCTCATTTATTGATTTGTAATTTGTGATTTAAATGATTTGATTAAATAAACTGGGGATGTTTAGAAAGTAGATGAGCTGCTCTTCAAATCAAAGATATAAAATACCGTTGATTAAATGTAAGTGTGATCTGTAAACTGTGGGTGTCCCAGAATCGACCTTTTTTATTTTTATTTATTATTATTAGCTATTATTATTATTATTTTAAAGAAAGGAGTGAGTGTTATATAAAGGGAAAAAGCACAAAATACAGCTACAATACAAACTACTTTACAACTTACCTTTTTTTCCGGATCATACGTATTAATCGGAAATAAATTTGCAGGTCTGCTGCCACCAGACAAAGAAGCCGAGAAAGCTGATACTTGGTGCGCAAAGTCCCACAGCCTTGATTTCTTTTGCCCTACAAAAATCCTGTTCACGTGATCATTTCGTTAAATAAAAGTGCCACGCCCTAAAAAGTCAAGAGGCCTATAAATACGAAACAGTATACCAGAATGAAAGTTTAATGTGAAGTTTGTAATGACCACTTGGCATGCAGTAACACAAACTCCGTTTGTCCATACACTGGATCAGCGATTACAATGTATTCATTGTGGCTTTTTACTAAATGGACCACTTCAGCTTCAGTGTGGGCATCGAATATGTACCCCGTGTGCTATGAAACTAAAGCAACAAAGGTAATAGTCAGTTTAAACAAGTGATATAGTTGATCTTGTGTATACTACGTAGCTCGCAAAAATTCTTCTGTGAAAAATGTCAAAGAAATGTTGATTTCACTGGGGTAAGCAGCTAGCTAATAAAATGAATGTAAATAACTGGGTGCATTGTTTAGTTAGTCTCGCGCAGCCAGACCCTTTTTCTTTCTTTTGTGTAAAGAAAAGGGACTGGTGAACATATAGTAGTATAGCTACAGCAGATTGCATTTCCGTTTAAAAATTCCGTACCACACGCGTGCATGCGCACACAAGATTGAAAAATTTTAATTATTTCACTGAACAAGTTAGTGACGTCTGGGACTATGATTTCCAGTTTGTAAAAGTAGCTCCGTGAAAGATTGCATTTGAAAACGTGTGTATTAAAGCAGCGCATGCGCCACGCAATTTTAAAATGGAAAATGCAATCTGCAAAGCCGTTGGCCTATTCCGAGATTGTGGGGATTCTAATGCGCAGCTTCTGGATTGCTTGTGGGTGCAAATGGCCTGTTTTGCTAACTGTTGCATCATTTGCGTCCTGTTACCATAGATATAAAGCGTGATCTGCTGATCTTTGCATCATGTGCGTTCTATTACCATAGTTACTTCTTTTATACTGCGGTTCTAAGAGACCTTGCGCGACAACAAAACAAGTGAAAATCACGTGCATAAGATTTCGTCCAACCAAATCAATTCATTTTTGAAGTTCAAACTATAATTATCGCACGTGACATTTTGTTGTCGCGCAAGGTCTCTTACAACCGCAGTATCTATGGCAACAGGACGCAAATGACTTCTTTTATATCTATGGCAACAGGACGCAACTGACGCAACGGTTAGCAAAACACGTCATTCGTAAACCCACGAGCAATCCGGAAGCTGCGCTGTCTCGGGATGGGCCAACCACGATGTTCACCAGACCCTGTTATTTCCTCGCCTCTACACAAAAGAAAGAAAAGGGTCTGGCTACGCGAGACTAGCTATGCATTGTCTCTGAAATGTATGCTTCTTAGAGCACTTAATGCTGATAGGTTTGTAGCCATTGAAACCATCTTTTTTTTACAGTACTTCCATGATAAGGCAATAGCCAGGGAAATTGATTCTAACATAGTCACCTGTCCTCACTGCAGCTGGACTGGAGAGTATCGACATTACCAGGTAGCAAATTCTAACATTGCATACATCAAGTGTTTGACTAGCTATATATGCTGTATTTGCAGAAACATCTGAAGGAAGGGTGCCATCTAGTCAAAGTATCACATCCCAATGAAGGTTGTAGTGAAGAGATTACAAAATTGCAACTTGATTATAACATAGAATGTTCTTTTGGTTTTTTGGGCTGTCGTTTTAAGGACAGGAATGATAAAGAATTGGCAAGGCACATGGATAAATACCAGAAGGATCATATTCTCCTAGTTTGTAAATATCTATCTTCCCAAAAGTCTCAATCCCCTCATTCGCTCCAAAAGCCAAATGGCATCACTAGTATCAGTAGTCTTAATAGTTTGGAAGCTATGGAAAAATTAATGCATTCAGAAATTGGCAAACTAAATGAAAAGGTAGACAGCAATAACTACAAAGAACATGTTTTGCAAATCAATGAAGTTCAAAGCAAGCAAAAAGACATTACATTCAGACTAACAGGAGTTGAAGATCTACTAGCCACCCTGCAAACAAGCATCAATGAGATCAATCATACTTATGAGGAAATATCTCTCACCTTACAAACACTTCAAGCTACTTCATATGATGGTCACTACATATGGAAGATACCAGATATCACCAGACGTAGGAGGGATGCTCTACTAGGAAAGACTGTCAGTTTATATTCAGCACCATTTTACACCAGCAGGTTTGGGTACAGGCTGTGTCTACGTGTGTATTTAGATGGTGATGGTAGTGGCAAGGGACGTTACATATCTTACTTCCTTACCATCATGAAGGGAGAATATGATGCTTTACTAGAATGGCCATTTCAGCATATGGTGACAATGACATTAGTGAACCAGAAAGGCAACAACAATATTGTACAGTCATTCAGACCCAATCCAACCAGTACTAGTTTTCATCAACCAAAATCAGACATGAATGTGGCATCTGGTTGTCCTAAATTTGCTCCACTATCAATACTGGATAATCCTGAATTTGTTGTTGATGATGTGGCATTCTTCAAGTGTGATATTAAACTATGACAGCTGCACTCTTATATTTATTATTTGGAAATGCACATACATATATTATATAGCTAAGTAAAATTCATCAATAAAGAATCATTGCAGTATTATGTTATACCCAAAGCCATGTATACATGTGATATGTGCTCAATGAATGGAAGAAAGATTTACTTAGCTATGTATTTATACTAGTTTTTCATACAGTTTTATTTTTATATGTACACTTAAAGAAGTTATTATTATGATTGTCATTGGAAAGCCACAGCAGACATCTACATGACTCTCTTACTGATGAATCCCTAAACTCAATAGTAAAAGGCTTTCAACATTTAGTTTTGATTATAACTATGTGGGTGAATGCATAGCATTGAAGGGGCAAGCCTACTTTATAGCAATCTGTAGCCTTATTGTATGTTTCCTTGCAAGGATATGTACATGATGTCTTATTCAGTACTGACAGTTTATAGACATTCGTTTGCAACCATAACAGGAAGCCAATATAGCTCATTTAGCTAATTTGAGAGTTTGGCACAAAATTACTGAGTAACAGTATATTTTGAGCATATCAAAACACAGGAACATGTATGATATACAAATACTGTATAAATGTTATGTACCAGTAAGTATATCAGGTTACATGTACCAGTGTATGCTATATGCATATGTATAAGTGCTAGATATAAGCACTAAGCACTAAGCACTATAGAGCCTTCATGTAGTTTGTATGGTTAACACTTAGATGGCATAGTGGTTGTGATGCATATTAATGATTGCACTTAGGTGTAATGTGAGTTACAGTTAACAGTTGTAATGTTTGGTCTATGTACATGATAATAGCCTTTATCCCTTATAAGGGAGATGAAATTAGGATACATTCAAACAATCAAGCAAGCAACATGAATCTATCACAGTTATCCTCACATACGATGGGGTTTGCTAAGGTTCACCCCAATAACAATAGACACAGCTACCTTTTAGTGTAGCTAATTGTAATTTGATCTGTGATCACACTATAAGCACAGTTTTAACATGTGTTACATGGGTCAAAAAGTATCTTTAGCAAAATAATAGAAAGATGAAGTATGACACTAAAAACCATGCACTAGTTAGCTGGTTACTATAACTACAACTATTAAATGAAAAAATGCAGCTCTAACTAGTTATTCACTGCATTCCAAATGATGTTGTTTGGGAATAGTAATGGAAAATTATTTTGAATTGTATTGTCATAAGGTAACTGATTGATTGCTGCCAAGCCAACCTAGAAATTATTTCAAGTTATCTATGGTGTCCAACAAAGCACAGTCTTGGGGCATATTCTATTCTCATTTTCGGAGTCATTATTACTAAACACTGAACCTTCCAGACAACTTGGAGTCTCTCCAGTCAGATTCTACGTCAATGTTGACTATCTTGTATTGACCGCCTACTTCCACAGAGGACACCACCATCATAGTTCTACAGTGTAATCTCACATGCCTTAGTGATTGGGAAAAGTTATAGCAAATGAAATTTGGTATATCTAACTGCTATATTGTTCATGTGGGTTGGCAGAAGCCATCAATCAAGTGTCTATCATACGAACATAAAAACTGTTTTCTAAAGTCAGTTGATGAATAACATAGTTAACTCAAAATTGACCCACACTTTATGTATTACCAAGAAAACGAATCTCTTGGTTTCCTTTGACAAAGTCTATCAGTAGCCTCTCAATCTGTGATATGTATGCCCCTAAACTAGAATTTGCTCCTACAGTCAGTATATGGAGCCAGAAAGATATCCAAATGGTTGAAATGGTTCAGCACCATGCTGCATGATTTGTCACTAATGCATATAACCCCATTGTCACCACAGTTGTATCAACTCAGATAGGAAAATCTTCAAGAACAATGATCTAAGGGATTGTGTCATTCTTGTTTATAGAATTGTTAAAGATTAATCAATTATGTATAACATCCAATCATCAGATAACCTTTAGTACCCCACAGTGATAAAAGGAGAAAAAAATACAGGTTGTCAGACGAGGCTATGAGACCACAAGTCACATGGTCACATGCATGCAGTTTACATTGCCATGTCATACTATAATTGTAGCTATGCACAATTTAACCAAAATGTGTGGAAAGCATGCATGCTAATTGAATAAAGATACAATAAAATAATATAGAACTACAGGGACGTATATACAATTCTGAGGGTCTACCAGTGTCCTTTACTAGTAGCCCAACCAAATGACCAGGCTGGCTGGCAAGACTTGATTTACTATCACTGTGGCAAGGGTTCTGATCCATTCCATTGTATATAATATATACGTGCGTTCTTTCAGCTAGAAAGCCTGGAGTTCATGATAGCTCTGTGTATGCTGTATATAGCTACAAACATTTTTGCACATACATGGCCACCACCACTATATAACTACTATGTGTTAAATTTAGTCAACATCCACATGAGTACTGGAGTAGGGGTGATTCTAGAAGGATTGTATGTGAATTTATTCACTGAATATCATTTCACTATTTATGCAAGTCTTGTAGCCAGACTGATAGCTATTTGTTGGAACTACTTAATGAAGACAACTACAGTACCATATTGCCAGCTGCAGTTATGGTTCAAAAACATACGTACTATGCATGTATCCACAATTTACGCTGTAACAATTTGCATATTTTAAGCTTTTATGTAAATGTATGTGGTATGTGGAATCAGTTTACGTGGACACTTAAAATGAACACAACTGCATGTTAAATACACAACTCAGGATTCACTGTATAACGATATACATAGTGTGCTGCTATAATGTACTGATTTCGTATGTGTGAAGTAGTGTTGTTCCAGTTCTCAGTACTGGAACTAAAATAATTCCAGTTCCAGCCATTTTTATTCCTAGAACTAGAGCTGGAACCGGAACAATAACTTTGCTTTCCTCAAAGTTGGAACTAGAATCAGAACTATAAGGAAATTTAATCAAGTACTGGAACTAATACTGGAACTGGAATTGATTGTTACCATACAGCTTTTGCCAATGAGATTTACGTTCTTACAAGACCAGAATTTATCTGCTGACAAAACCACACAATGTTGTATATAACTCCATAAAAGCTGTACATATTAAACCATGTGTGTGTCAGTGTGCTAAAACACTGTTTGAAACAACTGATCAGCTATAATATTAGAAGAGAATGCCAAATGTGATGCTGGCTTCACATTGTCATGTCTGGTTCAGTGTTTGATAATTACGTAGCTACAGGTGTTTTAGTACCATGTTAGTGTTATGGTTGTTTGTGTAATAACACTGATAACTACACTGTATCAACTGCATATATGAAACAATTAAACCTGGCAAGAGGCTAGACTAGCATATATACGTAACTTAATAGTGAGTGTCCATAATTCATTATTGGTTTTTGGCAATACTTAAGTTAAAATAAGTGAACAATTATTCTAAATCTCATGATTACTGAACTGGAACTAGAATTGTAATTCTAAAGATTATGGTTCCATAACTGGAACTAGAACTGTAATTCTAAAGGTTATGGTTCCAGAACTGAAACTAGAACTTCTTTAATTCTAAAGGTTAGGTTCCAGAACTGGAACTAGAACTGTAATTTTAAAGATTATAGTTCCAAAACTGGAACTAAAACTATAATAACTAGCTGATACTGGAACAACACATTATTGACTAACTAGATCGTTATAATTCCATTGGCTGTCTGCCTTGGCTGTTATATAAAGCAACAGTGTGTGTGTGTGTGTGAGTGTGTGTGTGTATGTGTGTAAAGTTCCTGTTTAGCTATTTATAAAATAATCTAATAAAGCAATCACTTTACACTTTGATTGACAGCTTATGGTTGTGCAAGCTTATGTAACAAAAATTCTTTTGAACATAGAATGTTTTGTAGCTTTGTAAACTCTTACGAAAGTTTAATATTTTAGCTGTAAATGACATTGTAGCTAAAACTACCAATGCTAATAATAGTAATAATAATAGCTATTGCAATTACAATGGTATATCTTCTACATATATGTAGTATATAGCTAAACAATAACAGCTAATGCTAGTAGTTTTTTGAGTACTAATTAGGAAATTGGGTTAGCTAATTATATGAAAAATAATTATGTTGCATAATTTTCAACTTTGTGAGGCAGGATATTTGCACAATGGTAAGGTAACATTGTAGATTAGAGGTCAAGAAGAAGAGGTTATATTTCAACTTATTTTCCTTTGAGCTTTGAAGATAATCTTTTGGATGTTCTATTAGAGCAGTTAACTGTTATATTAGGAGTTTTTTATTTTCATGTTTTTAATTCTCACTCCAAAAATAATTCACTGATTCTCTCATTGATTATTACAAGAGCTTAGCTTTTCCTCTTGCTCTTATACAGTTATATTCAACTGTAGCTTCCTACCATTATTATAGTAAAAATTGAGAGAGAGGTGCTAAAGCCACCCCCCCCCCCCTCCCTAAAGGAGCCTCTTATAGTTTTGTCTAAAATGCCAATGCACGTTATCCTACAGATGCAAAGAAGATGTTTAATTATATTAGTTACCTCCTCGAGATCACATAATTTTTATGCAATCGGATAGCTGAAAGACACAATTTGTAATTGAAACACCTATGCTGATTTTTCTCACACAAAAATACAAATAATATAACTCCATGCTACCTCCTACTGACCTACCTACACCTGCATTGAGTAGAATTTCAATACACAGTACAGTTGTGAATTAAGAGGCTGTGAAATTTTTATTTAAATATTGACTAACATTGACATTCTATATATTTAATCAGTGTAGCTGTGGTGATGACTGCTAAAAGCACTGGTATTTGTATACTGCAAATGATTCATAGTATACAAAAATACAAAATTAATGCAATTGTTATTGACCTGTCTGGTATGAGTTTGCTGTAGTATATGATGGATAAAAGATCTAGTTGCATTGAAGTCTTGGAAATTGTTGTCATTATGTCATGGGAATTATACACCATGTATGCATCATATACATATTAGATTTCAGAACATAACTTGTGCTACTAGTACGTAGCTGTAAAAAAGCTGATCATATCTCAACCAAAGTCACCATTTTATTGTACATATAGCACACATATATTATATCATATTTCCCAATGTTCAGTTTCAAGCCAGATTGCAGTAAAATTTCTACTCCATAAACTAAACTATGTAGATTATAGAATTATTGTCACAGCTGTATTGTGACATATCTATGATACAACAGTAGTAGTAACTATAACACATATGCAATTTCTATTATGTAAAACCACCAGCAGTTTTTGTTCCCGGTCATGCAATAATTATTCAGTTTATATCATGCACACTAGAGCACATTGCAAACCAGTTTGCATGCAATTGGCAATTGCTATGTCACAATGTGAAGTGGGCTGAAACAAACAAATTTTGTCACAATACTCTAATAGAGCAGTCAAATTTATATACTGTACGTAGTCAGGTATGTAATGACTATAACCAGCTAAGATTTAGACCTTTTATAAATGTTCTGTGTAGTACATCAATAAACAAACACCAAACATTTGAAGCACAGATTTACATAAACCCTGAGATTTGTAAGTATATGTTTGAAGCATACGGGTGTTATTTTGGTGGCAGTCTTAGGGCATGCTTCCATCAGATTTGATCCTGAGATTGTATTTTGACTACTTTGACTATTATAGTGACTAAATTACAGTGTAGGTAGCCATGTTACTTACAGTTTTGAGACATAAAAAATGTGACTGTTCTATTCGAGTAGTTGGCTGTTAAATTAGAATATCTAAATTTTTATGACATGATCTGGTTCCTTTGATTCCACCTCCAATGAATTAACTAACCATATTTCACTTCCAAACAGGTTTTACAACAAACATTCTGTATGCAGTGTCAACTTTTGTGTTATAGTTGATTGCATGGTATGTTGGAAACAAACATTCTGTATGCAGTGTCAACTTTTGTGTTATAGTTGATTGCATGGTATGTTGGAAACCATATGCAGTGGATAAGTGTTCCTACCATCACTAAAGATCTAGCTAAATTTGGTAATATTATATGCCACTAGCAATAAGTGAAAGATCAGTGGGGTGGAATTCGCTTTTGACTATATACATATACAGTAATATTTTAGAAATATTTTAATCTGTCAGGTCTGCAACAAACACATATTCTGTTGTGGCTCCACCCCCATCAAATTTGCACAAGTTAACCAGTCATTTGTAGCTATTAAAATGATACAAATTAATGGGAGAAGGGAGGGTATACAGTTTACAAGTCTTGTACTTTATTTTTGTAGACAACTCCAGAAATTGTGATGTTTCAAATCCTGATGCCATACTCCCAGCTAGTTGCATAGCATTATGTTGAAAGTAAGGAATGTATACCTTAGTGTGAGAAATACACTGCATGCCAATCTAAGAGGGTCTGGGAGCAGGAGAAGTTAAATACCTTTGAAGTTGAACTTGAGAACGTTATCAAATACTTATAATTTGTTATATATAATTGGCTGATAATAACTTGGGAAATTAGCAACAGAGTTAGATGTGAATATACAATTATTATGTAAAACATTATTTGTTTCAACTTTTAATCACAAACTAAAATGCTTGCGCTTAGCTACTAGTCTGCATCGAAGTTTATATACTAAATGGCTGTTGGGTGTTTCACCAAATAATTTTGAACATAATGGGCTAGCAGAAGTATTGCATGAGCATTGTGCCAACATGACATAAAATTTAGCTGATGTCTTTGATGATGCCGCCTTTGCTGAGATTGATTTCACTGTGTGCATGCTCAAAGAAAGGAAATCATAGATTCACCAGATATTATCCTTCTCTTAAAAATAATGAGTAATTTTATTACCGTTTCTTGTATGCATCACACAGTAACAATATTGAAATACTCTAATAGAGCAGTCACTACTCTAATAGAGCAGTCACTACTCTGATACACCAATGTATGTGATAATATAATATTGCAGTCTACTTTTCAAGTAGAGTTTTGCATAATAAGTGGCTTGGTTTGTGAGCATTGCTCATAAACATAATAGGCTATTTGAATTGGTTCAAGCAGTTACTTTTAGAAGGCATTTGGTGGGATACAGCTGTATATGAATAGGTAACTTTATAGGCTAAGTATTATTTGCTAGTTATGTGCGTAAAACTGCATGATTATCAGTGAGCTATATACAGCTATATCATACATTGTGTAATTTGTGTTATAGAATCACACAAAGGAGAAGTGAAAGGTATTGTGTCCTAATAAAGGTTGTCATGAGGAGACCACAAGATCACAACTTGATGATCACTTACAACAGTGTCAGTATAGAAGACAATCATGTCAATGGAGGTTCCTTATGATCAACAGAAGGTATTGACATTATTTTTAAATTAATACTGTGTATATACTTTATGATTGACCATTTGTAAGAGGAGCATGAGAAAGAGTGTTCTTACATTCTGATTAAGTGTACTAATGGATGTAATTCAGGGGTGGTTTTAGGGAGGTTTCTGGGGTTTCCAGTGACCCCCTCTGAAATAGCGCATGCTCCTACGATTTGCTAATTGTCTGGGTGATAAAATTACAGAGAGTTATACATACTGTATTATATTATGGCTCTATTTCAATTGGCAAAACTTCATACTTTTACCTCTGAAATCACCTTCATAGCATTTGTGACCCTTTTTTTTTGTCTTCAACTTGCAGTTAGGCTGAAGTTGCAATTCCAGAGAACCAGAAACCCCCTCTGAAAATTTCTAGATCCGCCCCTGAGTAATGTCACCATTCCCAAGAGAGAAGTGAGTTATTTACACAGAATGCATGTTCCCACAGTATTTCTATGCATTATATACCAGTTAATTGAGTCATAAATATATGTTCACATTAATCTTAGTCACCATTCTGATCCAGGCTAGATAGAATGCCTTTGCCACCACCAGCTATCAAGTGCCAACAGTTGGGGGTAACCACTAATGATGTGCTGGGTGGCAGCATTGAACCTACCCTCGGAATGCACCATATAGTAAGTAATGTTCAAAGGGTTTGTATTTTCAGATATAAGAGGCTCCTCTCTTTGAAAATGAACTCCCAAGATCTGCATGTTGTTCTTTAAAAATAAACTCACACAATAAAAAGAGTAACTGCCTTCATGTGATCACACATTTTTGGTATACACACGTCATCGCTCATGTTTTAGCCCAGTCTTCTCTTCAGTGCACAGTGATGGTAATTATAGTCAGTTGCTGGCAAACATACATTCATATATTTTGTGACACCAATTTCAGTTTCTTTGAAATCCACTGGAAATACATAATGAACACAAACTTTGCATAGTTCCTGATGGTATTTATTGTTCACTTCAATAGCCTGTAAAATAATTGAAATGTTATTACCTCTGCCAACATCCTATTTAATGAGTGATGGCCAAGGAGAAAGTAATTAAGGGAACGTAAGACCTCATACCTACAAGTTAACTTACAGAAACATGAATTATAGTAAAAATATGTGACGTTGTTTTATTATCATGCTTTAATACAAATGGTTGTAATATACTAGTCATAACACAGTTACAAGGGATATGGCAAAAATATGCACACAACTCCTGAGAGTACACTAGCTTAGTTCATATGTAAGGTGTGAATTTAAGACAGAGTTTGCGAGACAGTATATGGATCTCCCATGTACACAAAATCTAAACCAACTTACTTTTCAACAGTAAAAGTTTTCTTTGGTTTACGGTTTGTACGGTACATCTTCAACTATACTATGCACGTAGTAGTAGAATGCAACTGATGATTTGTATTAATTTCATCCACTTTTGCTGGCCTTCTATTCAGGGTTAGAAATAAAAATGATGCCTGTAGAATAGTTGTATTGGAAAAAATAAAGGTGGTAAACATTTAACATATATTCAGAGGAAAACTTTGATTATAGATAATTATCACTAAACCATGGATCTAGAAATGAGCGCAGGTTTTGCATCATTATAGATGGATCAATACATTCTCTCAGTGTTGTCAGCAAGAAACATATATAGCTAACAGTTAATTTTAGATAAGCTCTTCCGGTCCAATAATGGATTACAAAGAGCTTTTAATGTCATCAGAACATACAGCAGTAAGCATACCAGTCATTTGGTGAGCTGTGCACAGGAAGAGACTTAGGTTAGTAACACATCGTCTAAAGTGGTTCTAAGGTCATCATCAAAATGGTAGCCATTCCCCAATGCCCATTATGAAAAAATTGGGTGTTGCAAGTTTGAATCTGAACTGAAGGTAATTTAAGTCATACTTTTTAGCAATTGCAAAGAATGCACATAGTATCATTATGATAGTGATTATCTAATCCAAAACAGCCAAGCTGTAAAAAAAGTGTGCGGCCCTCAAAAAGGCTATGGTGACAGAAGATGTGAAATCCAAGGTGGCAGCCAAGAAATGGCTGTGATGGTAAGTTAATGGTAAAAATTTTAATAACAACAATTCAGGTGAATTTGGTACCGCTTGGTCTTGGCACAAAATTCACCTGAATTGTCGTTATTAAAATTTTTACCATTAACCTACCATCACAACCATTTCTTGGCCGCCACCTTGAATTTCACATCTTTTTTCACCATATTTTTTTGAGGGCCGCACACTTTTTTTACAGCTTGGCTGTTTTGGATTAGATTTCACGTCTTTTTGTATTTGTATACCCCAAACCGGCCTATGGCCGGCTTTGGGGCTTTTTTAACCTATCTTTTTTCTTTACCACAGGAAGAAGAAAAGATGAAGCAGATTTTAAATACCTTAAATATTTCTGAATTTATCAGTAAATGTACAAATTATATATATAATACATATATTTATTACAGAACTCTCTGCATGGTGGTTTCTTTGTAACGTAACACTCTACAAGGTAACTTCTTCTAGCTGATCTCTCTACAAGGTGAATTGTTTGCAGCAGAACTATCTACAAGGTAACTCTTCTTCTAGCTGATCTCTCTACAGGGTGATTTGTTTGTAGCTGAACTATCTACAAGGTAACTTCTTCTAGTAGCTGATCTCTCTACAGGGTGATTTGTTTGTAGCTGAATTCTGTACAGGTGATTTGTTTGCAGCTGAGGTCTTTACAGAATGATTTGTTTGTAGCTGAATTCTGTACAGGTGAATTGTTTGCAGCTGAACTCTTTACAGAATGGTTTCTTTGTAGCTGAACTCTCTACAAGGTAACTTCTTCTAGCTGATCTTTCTACTGGGCGATTTGTTTGTAACTGAATTTTCTACAGGCTGATTTGTTTGCAGCTGAACTCTCTACATGGTGGTTTCTTTGTAGCTGAACTCTCTACAAGGTGAATTCTTCTAGCTGATTTCTCTACAGGGTAATTTGTTGAAGTCTGTACAAGGTACGTTTTGGTGATCTCACTGCAGGTTGATTTGTTTGTAACTGAACTCACCAAAGGGTGATTTGCTTGTAGCTGAACCCCTTACATTGTGTCTAGTTTCTAGCTACTAGCTGATCTCTCTACAGGGTGATTTGTTTGTAGCCGATCTCTCTACAAGATAATTTGTTTGTAGCTGATCTCTCTGCAGGTTGATTTGTTTGTAGCTGAACTCTCTACAGGGTGATTTGTTTCTAGCTGATCTCTGTACAGGGTAATTTGTTTGTAGCTGAACTCTCTATAAGGTGATTTGTTTGTAGCTGATCTCTCTGCAGGTTGATTTGTTTGTAGCTGAACTCTCTACAGGGTGATTTTTTTGTAGCCAATCTCTCTACAAGGTGATTTGTTTCTAGCTGAACTCTCTATAAGGTGATTTGTTTCTAGCTGATCTCTCTGCAGGTTGATTTGTTTGTAGCTGAACTCTCTACAGGGTGATTTGTTTGTAGTTGATCTCTTTCCAAGGTGATTTGTTTGTAGCTGAACTCTCTATAAGGTGATCTGTTTGTAGCTGATCTCTCTGCATGTTGATTTGTTTGTAGCTGAACTCTCTACAGGGTGATTTGTTTGTAGCTGATCTCTCTACAGGGTAATTTGTTTGTAGCTGAACTCTCTATAAGGTGATTTGTTTGTAACTGACCTCTCTTCAGGGTGATTTGCTTCTAGCTGATCGCTCTACAGAGTGATTTGCTTGTAGTTGAATTCCTTACATTGTGTCTAGTTTCTATCTGATCTCTCTACAGGGTGATTTGTTTGTAGCTGATGTCTCTACAAGTTGATTTGTGTGTAGCTGATCTCTCTGCAGGTTGATGTGTTTGTAGCTGATCTCTCTACAGGGTTATTTGTTTGTAGCTGAACTCTCTATGAGGTGATTTGTTTGTAGCTGATCTCTCTGCAGGTTGATTTGTTTTAGGTGAATTCTCTACAGGGTGACTTGTTTCTAGCTTTATCTCTCTACAGGTTGATTTGTGTGTAACTGATCTCTCTACAAGCTGATTTGTTTGTAGCTGATCTCTCTGCAGGTTGATTTGTTTGTAGCTGATCTCTCTACAAGTTGATTTGTTTGTTGCTGATCGCTCTAAAAGTTAATGTGTTTGTAGCTGAACTCTCTGCATAGTGTTTTGTTTGTAGCTGATCTCTCTACAGGGTAATTAGTTTGTAGCTGAACTCTCCCCACAGTGACTTGTGTGTAGCTGAATTCTCTAGAGAGTGACTTAATTGTAGGTGAACTCTCTACAGGGTACATGACTTGTTTATAGCTGAACTCTCTTCAGTGTGACTTGTAATGCTCTGAATCTCTACAGTGATATATTTGTAGCTTAACTCTCCACAGGGTGACTTGCTTCTTGCTGAACTGTCTATAAGATTAACTGTTTGCAGCTGAACTCCCTACAGAATAACTTGCAATGTAATAGAATTCTATAATGAAGTAAATAAATTAACTGAATGTTCTATTAGGGTGACTGTTCTATTAGGGTATCTCGATCTCGCATAAGTTGGCTTTCGAATCATAACTCAGTGGTTTGTAATCCAATTCTTCTATACTACTGCAAGGACTTTCTATGAAGATTATTCCAGGTATACACCGATTTTCAGCTCATTGCTTTAAGCGGTTTGTTTAGTAGGCATAAAAACTAATACTTTTTTATTCATAAACAGGTTGGGTTTTGTGTCATATCATGTTAATCAAATTGTAATGAAAGCTAACAGGGTATTGGGAATTATTAAACGTACCTTAGCCTCCAGGGATGGCGAATTTTTTTTGGGCCCACTTTGACTTAAAAAAATTTTCACATTTTGTGAACTTACCGTTTTTGTTTGTTTTACGGAAAGTCAAATTGGTTTACCAGATCTCGGACCAGATTGAATCTCGGGTTGAATATGGCACATCAAAATCTATTCCTCAAGCAATGTTTTGAACTCTAGATAGATAGATAGATAGATTATCCATTTTTGTCAAAAGACAAGGGTACACAAAAGGCTAAGCCTGTAAACGTGCTCCCCTTCACAAAAAGCACATACAAAACAACACACACACACATGTACGCTGAATAAAAAACAAACAAAAAAAAAACAAAAAAAACCACTAAACAGATGTATTAAAAGCTTATACAAAACTGAAGACATATAGTTGATGCTACACCAAAAGAAATCAACGAAGAGCAGAGTGAAAAGCAACACGATTCGACAGTTGAAGAATACTGTGAGGTATTGAGTTCCACAGAAAAGGAGTGTTGACAAAGAAATAGTGACGATAAGGGTTGATGGTTGATGAGGGAATGGAAAGTGATTGAGGGTGAGATCTTGTGTTTGTAAAAGAAAATTGGAAATACTTGTTAAATGGGATTGAAATTCGATTGTGTAAAATATCATGAGCTAGGCTAATAGAACTGAAGGATCTCCTAGAGTGGAGGGTAGGCCACTTAAGCTGATGCAAACATGAGTCAGAGGATTTAGTCCAGTTTCTAGTAGCAGAATTCCACCTGCTACCACAGACCCAGCGTGCAGCACGTCTTTGAATTGTTTCCAGCTGCGAAATATCTTTAGAAGAATGAACACACCAAACTGGAGAGGCATATTCAAGGATTGGCCTGACCAAACATTTATATGCTACTGCTTTAACATGTGATGGACACGAAAACAAAGTGTGTCGTAGGTAATTAAGTGAACGAGTTGCCTTAGCTGTCAGATGTCGAACATGATGGTCCCACATAAGGTGGGAGTTGATGAATACTCCAAGGTAGCGTACCACTGGCTTCAATGGAATGGTTTGGCCAGCTAGGGTATAGTCATGTGTAAGAGGATGATGCTTATACGAAATACAAAGATATTCACACTTGACTGGATTCAGGTTCAACTGCCACAGTTGGCACCATTCATAGATTGAAGTTAGATCTTCTTGAAGAAGAGACTGGTCATGAGGAGATATAATTTCTCTGTAAAGTGCAATATCATCAACAAAAAGTTTGATGGTGCTGTGATGGATAACTTTGTTCAACTCATCAACATAAAGTAAAAACAAGAGGGGTCCAAGGACAGAGCCTTGCGGTACCCCTGATCTTACAGGAAGCCAGTCAGAGAGACAACCGTTGACTACAACTCTTTGGTAGCGCTTAGTTAAAAAGAAGTTAAGCCACGATAAAAGGTTTCCATGTATGCCAAGGCTTTCAAGTCTAAGCAGTAGACGACAGTGGGGAACTGAGTCAAATGCTTTAGCTAGGTCTAGCAGCAAACAATGAACAGAGTTGCGTCTTTCAAGAATTGAAGCCCAATCATTAACAGATGAGAGAAGAAGAGAAACAGTGGAATGTTTATTTCGAAAGCCATGTTGTGCTTCACTGATTAGATTTTTGCTCTCTGGGGCTGTTATAAGTTGACGATAAATAATTCTTTCCATCACTTTCACTATGATAGAGGTGAGACTGATTGGCCGATAGTTAGAGGACAGATGTTTATCACCTTTTTATGTACCGGAACAATATTAGCGGTGATCCAATCCCTGGGCAGGGAACCAGAATTAATTGAAAGCTGGAAAATTCTTGATAGAGGAGTGCAAATAAAATCAGCAGTAACTTTTATCAATTGTGCTCTACAGACAACTACGTAGGTGAACATTTCCCTCCTCATGATCAACAAGACATGTTTTCACACCGGCAACCATGACGACTGTGACAAGATCGATTGAAGCCTGAATGACTAAAGCTGGGAATGAAGGCTACTACTCGTGAGGTAGTGAGCACTGTGAAGCTGATGTACATGGTGTGACAATTAAAACTGCTTTGAGATTGCACGATTGAATATCTCAGTTTAGTGGATGTCAGTCATTGTATCCAGCTACTCAGTAGTTGGTATTCTGGATTCAGGGGGAGCCCATTAGAGCAGTTTGTGCTCTAATTGGACACCTCTACATAGCCGTACTATAGTGAAACTGCTCTAATCAGACACCTCTGTAATCCAGACTACTTCTATAGTTTGACACTGTTTGTTGCATCAGCCATGTAATAGAGGACTTGCACGTGTGAAGCAACGGTTGCTAGGTGGACATGTTTCGGGACAACTTTCTATGGTGCATATTGGGTCAGAATGAAGGTAACGAGATTTATTCACTAAGTGCTGGGTATAGTGGCACTGGGAGGTGGGGCTGGTTTCAAAATATGAAGATCTTATCATTGGCTTTGTGAAATAGGTGGCTAATTAAATTTTGATACATTACTCACCACTTCACCTTTTTTAATGAGCTGGGTGGTATTTACAATGCAGTTCAACACTGATTCGCTTCATTACAGCCTGTACCAAATCCTGAGAAAGCTCTTTTCAGCCACAACACTGTTCCAAAACATGGCCGACAGCTACGGTTGCTTAGCAATTACAATGATTTACATCACGCTGCAAGTCCTATCTTGATGAATGTCACATTTATAAAGGTTTACTGTACCTATGATGGCTAGTGTAAAGTGCACAGCATAGTAAGATACCAGAGCAGCAATTGGCCAAAATTAGGCCTTTCAATCTATGCAGTAGAAGCTTTTTAAACCTCAAAGCTCACTACCAGATCTTGTAAAAGTCTTTCCAAGAATGTAGCCCTGCTAAACCTCACACCCATGCTACACATATACAAATCCTTTAAATGTGCATGCATGTATGAAGTGGGATCAGTGGTTGAAATATCTGATTTAAAAAGTAATAGTACTTTGGTATTTGGATAGTAAAATTAGTACTCAAGATACACATATATTTTGCCATAAGAATGATGCCATGAATGCTGTGGAATCTGATTTGTGAATTCAGTGCATTCCACTTGCCAGAAACATTTACATGGGTATACTTCAACAAAGTGTGTGGCATGTTTGTCAATGTGTATTGTTACATATATGTGGCAACACTGAGCCAGGAATATGACTATGCAAGTATCTGTCACACTACAACCTATTACAGCAGCAGAGAGGTGGCTGGTCTCAGTGGTGTAGATGGGAAGTTTAATCGCATGACTGAATGGTTTGGTGGTTACTACTTTAAATGATGCATCTGCAAGTATTTTGAAAATTTTATTTTATTTCCAGAATTACAGAGTCCTGACATCCGTGTAGTATACAATGTGGCCTCTTTTGGAATGGTGTCAATAATTACTTATGAGGTCATAAAGTATACCTTAGCTATGTTTTGGGACCTACTTAACATGGTCACTATAATGAGGTGGCTTTATTAACGAGGCCATGAAGTACACTGTGGCTATGTTTGGGATCTACTTGAAATGATCACTATATTGAGGTGGTCCTATTAATGAGGTCATGAAGTACACCTTAGCTATGTTTGGGACGAGCTTTACATGGTCACTGTAATGAGGTGGTCTTATTGATTAGATCATGAAGTACACCTTAGCTATGTTTGGAACTTGCTTGACATGGTCACTGTAATGAGGTGGTGTTATTGATAGGATCATGAAGGTCATCTTAGCTGAGTTTGAGACCGACATTACTCACTCGACTATATTGAAGGAAGCCACTTGGTGTTTTTGCTGTATTTGCATACTTGTCATGTCTACATAGAGGGGTAAGTCATGCAATGCTTATATGCACATCTGTGTATGCATAAAAGAAAAGTGAAGTGTGTAGTAAAGAATTTTGCACACCCTATACTTTATATAATGGAATTAGACAAATCACTGCATCAACTAAGAACGGCCATGCATCATCACCCATAAAATCAAGAAAGAGCTCTTGGTCTGTTAATCCTTACTATATCTGAACATGGTGAGTTTTCCCATTTTGCGCCAAATTAAGCCACAGGCTCAACTCCTGGTGGTGTCCTTCCTTTTAAGTTTCAGCCTTGGCCAACTTCTTGGAGGGACTATTGTTCACAATGGAAGTTTGAGGCAATAGAAGGTCTGTGTGTACATACTTGACTATAGTAACGGTGTTTACAACTACTGCTATAGTGCATATTATAATATATATAATTAATATCTGCAAGAATCCCATATGTTCATGCAAAATGGATGATATTTTTAGACTTCATGTATGGAATAAAAAAGTGTTCAAACATTGTAACTTCACAAAGATAAAGCTGTAACCACATACTGATTTTCTTACTTCTTAAATTGTCCAGGCAGCAAGAATTTGCCGCCAGATTTTCTCAAATTTGGTAGTCTTGCATGAAAGTAGCTTTGGAAGCATATATTGCTAGAGTGGAGTCTAGATTCCAGAAACTAGTGTACTTGTCTAGACTAGTTAGCTACCATGTTGTGGGGTACAGAATCACTGGTTCGCTAACTGGTCTGACTTAGTCAGAATATTGCATAGGCAAGAAATATAATTATACTGTATTTTAATCTACACAAAATATGGGTCGGTCAGGCTTGTGAAATAGCTAATTAAGTTGGTAAGGCCTAAGACAAAACTTGAGGGTACATATACAGCAATTCAGTAGTAGTGCCAATGCATGTTGGTGAAATTGCCAGTACAATAATTCAAAATGCAAAGATAGAATTTTTTGTTATGTTGAACTATCAGTATTAGTTAGCTATTATTCTCAAACCAATTAGATATGATAAACTGGAAGAAACGTTTTCTTCAACAATAATTATTTGTGATCTAAATGAAATAGTGTGAAACCAAAATTCTGTATATGTAAACATACAATGTATGTGTTTAGGATATTATGAGACCACTGTATGATGTTCAAGAATGTACATACATGCCTCTACAGAAACTTGTACAGCTGTATCTGCTGCTTGTTCACGACATTATTCAACCTGATACAAACAAAGCCGACATAGGGTATTTTCAACAGCTGATATGATCGGGTGGACCTATAATTATTAAAAATGGTAAATTCAAAAACATTTGTATGAACTAGTTGGACAAAATTACCAGGCAATAAATTTTACTTCACAAATGAGTATATAATTTAGAACTTTCGTCTATAACTACCACAAGCTTCATTTTTGATAATATACAAATTTTATCAGAGGAGTGAGCAGCAAGCGGACAAATCCCTTTCCATATTGCTAATGTTACTATATGCAACTCTTCTTGTCAACACCAATAACAGGTTAATGAAGGCAGTGTTGAATCCACCATTGTGCCCTTCCTTAATCAAAATAGGTAGGTGACCACAATTAGGCCATACCAAATTAATATTATGTTTCATGAAGTTTTCATTCTTCTAGTAGTGACCCAGCAGTTTGACAAAAAAATTCAGACTGATTTATCAGAGTAAAATGGCTGCTCTATTAGAGTATCTTGTAAGGGTATTTTGATAAGCACTATCCCTCCCCATTGCTACTACACCTTGCAATAGACTTCTATTTTAAAGACTTCCAATTATGCAGGTTGGCAGGCAGTCATTATTAGTTTTGATTTTATCACAGTTTCTCACATAGCTACAGCAAAAGTGAGAGTACTTCTGTTCCCATTAACCCAGTTGATGCAAATATTAGTGGAGTAAGTGATACTAATTATCAGGACTGCTGACGGGGGCAACTGGTGAAATTTTCCCTGGGTCTCAGGTCCCAAAGCTACATTTACTGTAGTTATAGGGCCCCACATTCTTGATTAGCCACAGGCCCCCTAAATTTTCTTGGCGGCCCTGCTAACTAATTATAATTCCACTTCACTGACATGATTAGATATAATTTCCATCAAACAAACCAACTACTGGGGTCACAAACTTAACCCATGACATTCACGTGCAAGCCAGATAGCTACTCATGTAGTCTCAGAGCATGCAACTAACCAACAATTGCAGCTTAAACTGTCACACCACATAGACTACATTCAATTTCACAAGCCACTATTTGTGACACGGTGTCACAGTGATATGTGTTTCCCCGCGTTTTGTGTTCCTCGCACACATATCACTAGGGATCCGTGTTTCCCCGCACACATATCACTAACTGGCTAGCAATCTACAAGTCACAGTGATATGTGTTTCCCCGGGTATTATGTTCCCCAGGTAAAAGCGTTACTCGCTCACATATCCCTAGGGATGCGTGTTTCCCTGACGTTCAGTTTCGAAGTGCATGTACGTAGCTATACTGTTTTTGCTTTGCTGCTTCTACTACTGCTACTAGCCACTGCTGCCCCTTTTCCTGCTGCTATACTACTTGTCTACTAGCTGCGCCAGCTACTATATGCAGGATCTGAACTCCTTTTGCTGCTATACTTAGACTACTGCTTGCATGTTGCTGCTACTGCTATAGCTACTGCTTATACTGCTCCAATACTTGCTGCTACCACCATAGCTATACTATATACTTGCCACTATACTACCAGCTGCTATTCTATGCTTGGTGCTACTATAGCTAACACTTGCTAGTACAACTATACTATACTTGCTACAATTTGTACTATAGTACTGAAGTGAAGACAAATATATATGAGAATGGATTGGAAGTGGAGAACTAACACACATTCAATAATAAAAATTAAATTAGCTACTATACTGTCTTATATAATGTTTTCTGCAAATAGTTTGATGGAATTCTATATAAACAGTATATAGAATTTGGCTTCAGCCATTTCCAAATAGCATGTGAGTCCATTTGTCACATTTCACCTGTGAAGAGAAAACAAGAACAACTTAGCTAAATCCAACACTCACATTATGCTGGCATACCCAATCATAATAGTATGGATGGCTTAAACTTCATCTCCTGCATGCTCTGCACATAACATTTTCTTGTCCATGCAGATATCTTGCAATGGATTCATACCTGTACAGTAAAGTGACTTTGAAAGTACATAACTGACTGGAAAATCTGTAAAACAAAAATCTGAGATCTCTCAGATATAAAATCTCTTAAGTATAGTCTAAAGCTCCCAGGTGAAAGTCTCTCAGGTAGTCACATAGCTTTTAAGTAAAAATTCTCAAGTACTGAAATATCTCTATAAAGTAGAATTTCTCAAGTAGTCAAAAGCCTCTCAAGTGAAAAGCTCTCAAGCATAGTCTAAAATTTCTCATCAAATACCTAGTCACTCAAGTAAAATCTCTTAAGCAGAGTCTCTTAAGTAGTCAAAAATCTCTAAGCTGTTCTCAAGCAGTTTGAGTAACTAAAGTCTCTTAAGAACTTGAAAGTCTCACTATCAGTTGAAAGTAAAATATCTCGAGTTGTCCAAAACCTCTCAAGGAAACTCAATTTAAGCACTCTGGTATAGTGTAAACCTTGCATGTCCAGTGAAAATCTTTCAAGTATATAGCTAAAAACTACTTGAATATAAACTTAGCATGCATGCATGCACACAAGTATTAGCTCAATGTACACAGCTAATGCATACAAGATATACAATGTGCAGTGCAGCTCTTAGAATTGCACTGAATTAAGACCAACTGCTTGTCTATTGGTAGCACATTCTATTGTAGCTTATAGATTCACAGACAGCACATAACATGTAGCAGGGTTACCCGGTAGATGAATCGTATTTTGTGTGCCAAGAAACAGAGAATTAACCAAATATGGAGGAGACTGAGTGTGGTGCTTGACTAGACATTACATGGGTAGCCTGCATGCAGTTTGAATCCTGGGGTAGGAGAGATTTTCCTTTCTTTGGCCCATTTTCTGTTCATCTTATTGTCTGCGTTATAAGTATGTCAAAGTCTACATGTTTTAGCTCAAAGGTTGCAGCCACACTAGTCGCTATCAGATCTTCATGCAGGACACTGTAAAGTAAAAGTAAAAAGTTAAATTGCTTCATCAAGAATGTAAAATATACAATTTAAATTCGGTTTCAGCTATACACAAAACACCAGTAGTAGCAAGCAGTATAGCAAGTTAGCAACAGTAGCAACTGCAGTAACAGCAAGCATGTATATCTAGTGTAATAGTAGCAATACTAGCATCTAGCAGTATAAGTAGTAGCTATGTAGCAGTAAAAATAGCATGAGTATAGACCTATATATAATAGATCTATAGCTACAGCTAGTAGCAGTAGAGGTAGTAAGCAGTGACTGCAGTATAGTAACAGTAGACTATAGTAGCATGCAGCTATAGTACTAGCAGCAGTAGTTAGTACTGTGACGCGTGCTATAGAGCAGCAGTAGCTAGCTAGTCGACTCGTAGTATAGCTATCAGCAACAGAATTTAAACGCGGGTGTTAGGCGTGGTAGCTATAAAAACTGAGAAACTGGAAGGGAAACATATATCACTAGCACCTTTGCCAGGGAAACACGCATCCCTAGTGATATGTGTGCGGGGAAACACGGATCTCTAGTGATATATGTGCGGGGAAACACGAAACTCGGGGAAACACATATCACTGTGACACCGGTCTTACGATCACTCCCAGCTAGTCTGGCCTCGTGCAGTCATCCCATGGCCACGTGTTGCGAGAAGACGTGCCATGTTGAGGAAGGAAATGTTCATCCACGTAGCTGTCTATAGAGTTCACAATATCGTGAGGAATACACTGCATGGTTATTAAGGCTCAAACGATTAGCCGAATATTCGGATTAATATTCATTTGCTTTGTAGCCGAATAATAAAATTAACAAACGATTATTCGCTCATGATCATTTATATGGTGACACGTGATTAGCTGTCAGTAATTAACCATAGAATTAACAAGCTGAAGTGATGTTAATGAAAGTAACAGAAAGGAAAGGACTATGGTAATAAAGCGAAGAGTAGTAATAGAATTAGGCAGCCACTAATTGGTGAAGATGTACTAATTCCACGGTGAATCGGCGTAAGCGCAAGACTTCGTACGGATTTGTGGCTTACTCCAGGTGCTTCTACTTTGTTATAATCACTTTCTATCACAGTATCGCTGTGATAATCCTTTCAGAAAGAGAATTATGGCATCTCTTTCTTTAATAGTAAAGTTATTCATACGAAGCCACAAAGCTGTTTGTGGGCTTCTTGGTAGTGGCCACCTTAATTACTGAATTGCAATGAAACCTTACACCGATTATTCGACTAATTTCGTTAGAACTGAGCGAATATTCGAATACAGTAAACCACTATTCGTTTGAGCCTTAATGGTTATGTCATGCCATTCAACCGAGAAATGTGACTCCGTAAAACAAATGAAAACGGTAAGTTCACAAAAGGTGAAAATTTTCCAAGTCAAAGTAGGCCCAAAAAAAAAAAATTCCCCCAGGGATGCCAACACAATAAGATTATTATATGTTACTCTTGTTCGCCCAATTTTGGACTATGCGTCAACTGTCTGGAACCCTCATCTTATGAAAAACATCCGTAAATTAGAAGCAGTTCAAAGAAGAGCCACAAAACTTATACCTTCCTTCTATAATTTGACATACTCTGAAATTTTCCAAGAACTTAATCTACCCAGCTTACTTTACCGTCGAATCAGAATGGATCTGATTATGACTTACAAAATCCTGAACAATTTAGTATCTGTGGACAAAGACTATTTTTTTACTGTTAATACCAACCCCGGCCCCACCCGATCAAATGGACTCAAACTTTACAAAAATCGCTTCAACACTGCTATTAGAGGTCATAGTTTTTCACAGAGAATCGTCAATGATTGGAACACCTTACCCCACGAAATTGTATCTGCACCTAATGTACTGATCTTTAAGACTAGAATTAGATGTATTTTTATATGACCGCCGGTTTGATTTTATTTAGATGTATTTGAGATTGGTTTTTATAAGACTTTGTCTTCCTTATACCAATTAACAAATAATAATAATATCTCCGTGGTCTTTATCTCGATTCCTTTCAAACCACCAAAAGGCACTCCTACGATGGTTATTCCATCTACATAGCAATTTTAAACTCATTCTATGAAGCGGTTTATCCTGTAGGTGTGACAACAAATCGATCTTGTTTTACGCGAATAATCGGTCATAACTCCTGAACCATTCATAGGATTCGCACCAAATTTGATGCTAGGATTCGCCTTTGGACTCCCGTTCTGTGTGCCAAATTTCAAGGTGATCGGAGAACGCGTTTGCGTTTTATAGCAATTTTTGCAAGTGTGCGAAAACACGGAGAAGAAAAAAAAAAATCTCGAAACTTTGGCAGCTCGTATCTCGGAAATGGCTAGAGCGACTTCCTTCACATTTGGAATGTAGACTCCCCTGGCTGGCGGGCAACTCTGTAGCAAATTTGGTTCAAATCGGATAAGGGATCACCGAGATACAAAGGTGTGAAAATGACGTTTTCTTTCTTCCTGTCAATATACTCACGGTGTGGCGCGCCGACTTCTTAGGCCGCACGACACACTACCGTGTGTCTTGATGCTGTATTTCAGGCCTATATATTTCAAATTACGCTATTCGGGTTATCATTAAGGATTTATTACAGTGATGCTTCACTTATCCGGACTTATCTGGATTCTCGGTTAACCGAACTATACGGAAATGACTGCTCTATTAGAGCGGTGACTGTTCTATTAGGGTAAATGATAATACTATATTTTTAGGTTATTTATACACAGTTTCAGAGATAGACACTTTTTATACTTATGGACCACCCCCAGTTCCAAGGCATTCGGTTCCACTGTAATTCTACTTCCCTATAAATGTAGAATAGTCATTTGGAACTTCAACATTAACAAGCTAGTGAACACATGTTCCAGGGTCCAGAGGTTCCAGTAGAGCTGTGACTCTTACCGGTTGACCGATTAATTGACCAATTATTTTTATAAATTCAGTTATCAGTTATTTTTTCTCATAACTGGATAACTGATCCCTAATATTTTCACTCAGAAATGTATGATTTGGTACTCTTTTCATTCTTCAACATTGATATCACACTTTTCTGTAGGATTCAGCTTTATGTATAATGACTTCTTATGTCTTACTTTGGCCACTACAAGTATATTTTTAAGGTAAACATAGCTTAAAAACTAAGTCCAGCATAAAAATCAGAGAAAATTTCATTAAGTTCAGTTAACCATATAACCGGCAATTATGATTTGCCAAGTAACCGGTTATGATATTCCATCCAGTTTCACAACTTTAGGTTCCAGAGGTTCCAGGAATTACTGGAACCTCTCAAACCCTTTAAACTCTAGAACCCTGGAACTTCTGGAACCTCTGGAATCCTGGAACCTCTAGAACCCTGGAACCACTATAAGAACCCTGGAACCTCTGGAACCTCTAGAATCTCTGGAACCTATAGAACCTCTAGAACCTTGGAACCATGGAACCTCTAGAACCTTGGAACCTCTAGAACCTCTGGAACCTATAGAACCTCTAGAACCCTGGAACATCTGGAACCCTGGAACCTACAGAACCTTGGAACCTCTGGAACCATGGAACCACTAGAACCCTGGAACCACTGGAACCCTGGAACCTCAAGAACCTTGGAACCCCTGGAACCTCTAGAACCCTGAAACCACTAGAACTCTGGAACCACTAGAACCCTGGAACCTCAAGAACCCTGGAACCTCTGGAACCACTAGAATGTCTGTAACCCTGGAACCTCTGGAACCTCAAGAACCCTGGAACCTCTGTAACCCTGGAACCCTAGAACCTCTAGAACCCTGGAACCTCTGGAGCTCTACTACATAATACACTTTATAGTAACATTTTGTAGGCAGTTTAGCAGCAGTGATGATCATATGCATGTGCAATGCATGAATTTGCAGCTTACAATAAATTAAAATGATCCAGGAAGTTTTCGTGGTTGATCTAAACATCCTGTATCACATGGTTTTTCACACAGGAAATGATTAACATACCATTATCAATGTCCAGACCAGTTAGCTACACTTATATTTTACACCAAAGAGATTCATAACATTAAGTAATGAAGGAGTGTCTAACTGGAAAACTTTCATTGAAAGTCAAGTAGCACCTGAGTCTGTTCAAAGATTAAACATAAAAGGCTTGACAATATCAGCACCAATCAACAACTTTCTATCTCCAGTAGAGGTATTGATCAGGGAATTGATATTTTATCAATTGACTCAGTGCAGTATATAGGACACACCCTCTCTCTCACTCCACTCTTTAAATCTGATGAACTCTTGATCATAATTTATATACCAAGGTCAGAGCAATATAAATTTAGAGTGCATATATGCATGATACATACATCACTACAAAATAAAAACGGTTCCAGTTTCCATAGCTTAATTTCCTTATTTGACATTATGAAGGTAATGGAATGGCTGTATTTCTGCACATTTCTGCACCTTTCTATGTTTTTCTTCTGCACCTTTCTATGTTTTTCTTATGGAGATATATGGAAGTGCGGTGCCATTCACCTTTCCAATGATGAAGAAAACTATGGAAACAGGAACCATTTTTGTAGTATACGATGCTTACTACATGCATGTGTTTAATAAGATGACAGCTATTGTAACCCTGGCTATGGCTCTATTCTAGCTATATGTAGTGAAAAACTATGACATTTTGTATACTGCATGATCACCTATATATATACTGTACACAGTATACAATAATGCACATGCACCCACTATTTATGCCTTACACATCAAGTTATTCCAAAACAGTAATATTGTTTTCAAGTTTTCTATAGGATAGCTCACTGATCATCACTATATGCTATCTCCAATTTATTGTTAGAGCTAAGTGTCTCATATAGTAGCTAAGTTTGGTACTTTAGTTTCAAAAATCACTGTAATCTATCTACAGGTCTATCAAATTTTAGTATAATGACAGGTCCTCACATACCCAGTATAAACTGCAGGTACATACTTATGTACATGTAAGGTGTCTATTGACATTATTTTGTAGTACATTCAACAGTTTACTTATTAAAAATAACTGCTGTAAAATCAATCTCATTAAATAGCATGTGCATCTGAGTAGCTGATACATAACAAGGGTGCATATTTTATTATTTTTATTTATTAAGGGTGCTCTGTACAGTTCATGTACGGCTCCCATGAAAATACCATAACTCACAAATGGTTTGGGCAAATATACCGTACTTTCTTACTGGATATAAGCTAACACAAGAACACAAACCCAACTGCTAATTTGCTGTGGAATGCGAGTTATAATTTTTCCCTTTAAAGCAGAACTAGTCTTACAGTTTACACACTAGAGCCTTGATACTTTCATGATACACTATACAAAACAGTACAAACTATTGTGCGTTTTTATTTTTGTCTTTTAGCTTCTCAATCATCAGATACCCAACTTCCGGTTAACTTACGGTTTGACACTGCCACCAATTTTTCTTTTCTCTTCCATGCTATTTGTCACCTGAAGTTGCTATCAAAAAACTGCAAGCACTCTTTTTTAGCAAAATTACTGTAGTAACTTATCCAAAATTTTCATGCCTTTTGGGTGAAAAATGACAGACTAGTTCTATTTTAAACATAAGAGTGTAGAATAGGAAGGAGCATGCCTGTTACCTAACATACAGGTGCTAAAAATTCAGTAATAAGCCACAGACTAATTAATGACCATAATATTTCCATCAACATATATAAAAGATAACCTGTTTCGCCATGTGACTTGGGAAGCCTTATGTAAACTGTACGGAGTACACTTAAGGCTTTACAGCACAAGTGCTGGAGGTCTGTAGGACACCTGGTCCTACAGCCTGTTTAAAGTTGTTACAGAAAGTATGTTTGAAAAGGTGGAGAAAAGAGAAAAAATCTGTGACTGGACCTGGGAAGCTTCGAACCTGCAGCCATCCGATAATCCTCAAACACTTACAAGAGTCTGTCAGGTGGTCAAGGATGTTTTCTCCTTATCAGTTTCATGTATATATGTATCCATAGGAACTCCACATAGTGTTACATCATTTAGATGTAATTTTTATAAAATACTAAACATAAAGACATTCAATGAAAGTTTCATAGTTTCTCGATACTCGATACTCAGGTTTTTTTAAATGGCTGTAATCAGAGTATCAATACATACGTAAAGCTATAATAAAGTTAATGTTAAGATGCAATGTTCCAGACTATTAGATCAATGACGTCCTGTCTATATTTGATATCACATATTACCAACAGGAAATAACTTTGCTTAACTCAGCAAAATATATAATGCTCATCACCGGTAGCTATACAACTCATAGCTACTATATTGAGCTTATGTACAGTACATTGTATATGTGTGTTTGTTTACACTGAATATTTTCTGCAATAGGTGTGTATAGTTACAAAACTGAACACCGTAAACTGATATTATTGGATGTATCACATGTTTGTAATAGTAATATGATCTGTTATGGTATATCAACTGACTGTGTATATTTATGGTAGTTTAGAGCCACAAGAATGCTAGTAGGTGTGACAGATACTACACACAATTAGACCTACTGATTTATAGCAGTATAGTGGTCATATGACATTGCTGAATGTAACTATTATACACATGTAGCGCTTACATCTTTCTATTTTTAGTTTCTTTGTAATACAGTATTTGCTGACATGTATTCCTGTGTGTTTGTTGATATAGTTAGCTAGTTGTAGGTTTAACAGTACCATGTGTACTGATGTAGGGTTGAATACATGCCCCATTGTGATGAACTCTTGTAGGGTTAAGCAGACTACATGGACTTCTATGGAATGAGCAGTTGCAAATGTTGCCTCAACAGGTGTATTCAGATTATGTGCTTATTTATAAATTATATCTCACTAGGGACTGGCCACTGAAAGCCTAACAGGAAGCTGTCAGAATCTTCAATAATTTTTTAGTCTGATGAATGCAGAAAAAAATCCCAAACTAAGTAGCTAGTGACTTGATCCCCAAACAATTTGTGCAATCTAGGCAATTTGTGTACGTAAGCATGCATGCTCTATATGAATATGTGTTCAAAATATTCCACTAACCCTTTCAAATACAAATGATGCAACTCGCATGATAATGATGGGGCATTCCCACTTTTCTTGTACAGAGTGATAAAATAACGGTAATAATTCAAAGTATGCATGTGTGTATCATAATTATAATATGTGGCTTTGCATATGTGGCAGCTTGTCAACATGTATACTGTACAGTGTGATACTTTGACAGGGAAAATTGTGACAAATTTGATATACTTGCCATTCATCAAAATTTTCCCCGTCAAAGCTCACATGACTAGTTAATTAGAATACTTCTGGTGTAGGACATTCATCAATGTTTTCCTCGTCAATATTCAAGAGATAAGAATTTGTCAAAATTTTCCCCCGTCAAATTATTACGCTGTATGGTAGTTGGATTTTTATTTGTATATCATCTAGTGAATACTTGGGAGTACTTATACCAGTGCTAAACCATCATTATCAAGTCGTGTTTCAATGTCCTGTGTCTCCTTGCTCACTGTATAAATCCACAATCAATCTTTTCGCATGCTCGAGTTGTTGCACGTACGTTTGCACTCCGGCACAGCAACTCCTTGTCGTTATTCTTACATTGCTTCCAGTGTCCACTATTGAAATTCACAACGCCCAATATAAATATACTCGTGAAGTACGTATGCCAGTAGTTTCTCTCACATGTAGCTAGGTGATTAATTACCTGGCCACGTGGTACATGTTAGTTATACCACAGGCACTCATGCCTTGCCTGATATATACGCACTTGCACTCGGGCTAACGCCCTCGTGCTTGTGCGTATATATCAGGCAAAGCACTTGTGCCCATGGTATAACTATTACATATATTGTGATACTACTAATGCTAAGAATGTATACACATATGTACATTATATACCTCAATGTAGCTACAGTATACAGAATTAAACATAAATAAATACATTTAATAGTAACAGTACATTTCAAGCTGTACGGTGTCGGTGACAAGCTCAGTGATTGCAGCTAATTAATAATGTAAGCTATACAGTATACCTTACAATAATGATAGTTTTAATTATTTTTAGATTTCATACTTGGGCACACATAACTGTGTATATATGCATGAATCGTATGGCTATACAAATTACCTTCACACAGTTGGATGGTAGCTACTCATTCTTCACAGTAATAGCTATGGGGGAGGCACAGAATGTGTGACCTTGGGACATTTTGCCATAGGGTGTTATGACATTTTCCACTGATTTGTACGTTGCTTACTCTCATTAACTTCTTGACAGTGTACTTCCTTTCTAGACAATGAAATCATAACAGTTTAGCCACATGCAGCGACAATGCATTTTTCTTGTTTCCCACTTCCCTCCCACAACACCCATGACCGGTAGACTGAGGTGGCATACTTGTATATGTAGTCTGAGAAATCATAATTAAGTTTATAAAGAAGAATCTAGACCAACCAGTTCAGAGCTTAAAATAGTAAGATATACGTACGTGACGTAATTATTGTTGAGGTAATTTCAATCATGTGACTAGCTTCGGGCTAAAAAGTTCTTAAAAAGGTATATAGTTATAGTGTATACAGTTATTTGTTGTTATCAGAAATTAAGATGTCTCTGCCTGTTCCACAGCTGCCAACCTCGGAGGACAGATTCCAGTGTGCGGTTTGTCACACTCTTCTTAATGGCCCCCTACGGTTTCCTTGCAATCATAGGATATGCACGCCATGTGGTCGAAAACTCAAGCAGCAAAGGTAAGGCTATATTAGGCTACCATATATGTAATAATTATGTCGTGTAAGGTTGTGCCGGAAAATCTACAGAACAACAAAAAGAATTTTGAGTGGAAATCCTAACGTGAATAGCTATATAGCATAGATAATTAAGTTAATTATCTGTATATAGCTATAGCTACGTATTATTATTATTATATTGCTTAATTAGCAGAGCCCGACTGGGGTATAAGTGCTAATGTATATGATTGTGGTTACTAAGCCACGTGCCTAGCATGCAGCTACTAGTATTAGTATTAGGTGTACAGGTAAGGAGGATCAAGGAGCCTGTAAAGCCTGATCTTTACAAAAATTATTGCCTATTAATATCGCAACATAAAAACTGTGTACAGATTATGCAACAAGAATTAACTAAAGAAGTAGACCAGTTACAGTCAAGTAAATTTTTAAAATTGTTCAACGAGGGTGTGTTAACTACATGATGAGGTAGGTTATTTCAATCATTAATGGCTCTCACAGTAAAAATGACGATCTCACTCTTGTAGATGATTGTGGCTTAAATAGTTTGTAATTATGACCCCTAGTTATTGATGAACTATTGTTGGTTAGTAATTCTGATGGATCTACGTTAAGATTATGTAGAAGTTGATAAATCATTATCATATCCCCACGACGCCTCCGGTATATATTTTAGTGATGACAAGTTTAATTCAACAAGATGGTCATCATATGCATAATCCTGAAGGTTGTGGATCAACTCGGTTGCTCACAAGGATATACTGAGGTCCCCAGACAATATTACCATATTCCAATACAGGCCGATTATAAGTTTTATAGAGGTTAATAACTGTATTTTGTCAAAATGTTGGAAGGCTTTTTGAATAATTGCTAAAAGACAACTGGCCTTCTTAGTAATTGTGGTGGTGAGATCAGTTGACTATCTATTTGTACTCCCAAATCTTTAACAACATTACAAGATGTGATAGTAGTGCCATAAATCGTATATTCACCAAATCTATGTGGTTGTTCCAGGTGTAACCAGTTACATTTACTAATGTTAAACTTCAACTGCCATTTCTTAGCCCACTCAGAAAGGACATTTATGTCTTGCTGAAGTTGAAGGAAATCATCAATTGACTTAATAGTTCTGAACATTTTAGCATCATCAGCAAATTGAACAATGGAGCTATTAACAATTAAAGGCATGTCAATAACATAGCTAGATACTGAATAGTGTAGGGCCTAAGACTGAGCCTTGAGGCACTCCGCTAAGTACATCTGACCATTCTGATTCATGGTTGTTCAGAACAACTTTCTGCTTCCTTCCTACGAGAGAGTTCTTAACCTATCTAAGAAGTTTACCGGATATACCACAGCCTTGCAACTACTGTATATAGCTAACTGACATCATTATGGGGAAGAGGGACAGAGAGCTTAAGGTATAGCTACAACTGCATGACCTTTTAGATAAGGCAAACAATTTAGTATCTTATTGTTGGATTCTAAGTAGCATTCAGGACTCGATTCAGGGGCGGATCCAGGGGGGCCAGTGCCCCCCCTCCCCCCCCCCCCCTCCCCCCTTCAGAATTTTTATTGTGTTGTTCATTGAACATAGGTAGGCACCTCAGACATAATCCAAATACTTTAATGCAGTTTATGACTGTGTATAATATAATAAATCTGTGTCTAGCAAATTGCTATCCATATTATAGGCATATATAGCACAAGGAGAACTATACATGTTTATACTGACTCCTTGTATTCACAGGCTTTAGCCTTCTCACAGGTCAATATAGTGGGATAGCATTTAGGTGGGTTAGAGCGCCCTCTGCATTATCATCATTATTATTATTATTATTATCATAATGATAATGTAGAGGGCGCTCTAACCCACCTAAATGCTATTAGAGTATCTGTATCTACATTAGAAATCTAGACACTCTAATACAACAGTCATTTACTCTAATAAAACAGTCAAGAGTAGCATAATTTTAAAACACTATCTGTAATTTTAAACAGCTATCTAAATTGAGTTACTGACTCTATCTATACCCTATTTAATGTGACTAGAAATTCTCTGGAGATGAAAATCATGCAACTGCAGACCACAAGCCTGGATATGTTTAAGTAGACTTGTGTAGGGAACCTTCTGTTCTGTAGCTTGGTAATTTTCAATAAAAATTTCAACTTAATTTCAGCCAAAATTAGCACCAAAATCATTCTCAAAAGATTAGTTTTTCAAAATTTCCTTATGGACTTTATATTGCTACTACCAGCTCAGCATCATTCATGCTTCCAGCATTGAATTTTCATAAACATTACAAATTTTAGTCAAAATTGCCACCAAATTCAATATCACAAAGTTTATTTTCAAAATTCCTTAGGGAGCACCCTATAGGCCTTTACACTATACTAATTCTGGTTTTAAACTCAGTAGCTATCAGTACTATTAGCATTCATACTTCCAGTGTTGAACTATCAACAAATTTCAGTCAAAATTGCCATCTCAGAACGTTAAATTTTCAAAATTTCGTGGGGCATTCCCCCAGATCATCCTAGAAAGCTCATGCTTTGCACTTCATGGAGTGTGCGAGTGACTTCTACCTGTGTGCCCCCCTTAGCAAAATCCTGGATCCACCCCTGGCATTTGATATCAGCATAATTTTAACACCAAAAAGTGGTCATGTAACCAAAACCCCATATAGCTACTTTGGACACCTATTCAAAAATTATTGTAGGAATTAGTGTATTTCTTAAGACTTTCTGCATCTTGCAGTATTATAGCATGCATGCATGAGTGCATTCAATATACTATATAGCCTAAATATTTTAGGGGCAAAAGTTTCAAGGTTGAGTAATGTTACCTAATTTAAAATTTTCATGGCTTTGCAAACAATCCCAAAATGTACTAGACTATATGGAGGCCTAATTATTTCAATGATAAATTTTGCTGTTAACCCCCAAACCTCAAAATCAGTAATTTTCTCTCTCAGCTATACAGTAGCTATTAAATAGTCCACTGTTTTCATATTGCATGTCGATATGAAAGCAATATATAGGCACTTGTTTGGTTTATCATTTTCTGTAAAAATCACTAGAACATTGAAGGAAGGAATCTTCCTGTTCCACAGGACCATTGTAGCCATTATGGGATTTTTGGTCACATGACTGCTTTTTGGGTATTTATGTGTGTTAATGTTATGCTGATATCAAAATTATTATGAACTCTTGTCAGGCTACACATGATAGAGTCCACTACTCAGCAAGAACCGTGAACCACTCTGAACCAGTGCAGCCTGTAATATTTTACAATAAGTGGCTGATGGCTGGAATAACGTATCTGTTGGAATGGATGATCAAGTTAGGTTGAAACTAAGTCATGGTTGTTGGCTTAAGTTATCAAATAGAAATTTAGATTCAAATCTGTAATCTATACAGATGTGTGGGACTGCTGCATTTCACTAAAATAAAATTAATGCATATGACTGGTCAGGCTTCTTCGGATTTCAGCAATAACTGAATTTGTACTGTTTATGTTCAGGGGCAGATCTATAATAATGCAGTTATGATGTGCAATGTGTGGTGTTATATTGAACATAATATGCCAGCAAAAGCATTATGCCTGATTATTTGCAATGTGCAGTTGTGCATCCCAAAAGGGCAGGACTGAAATACTGAACAAATAATTAGTGTAAGCCTAGGCATATAAACTTTCTAGGAGGTCTGGGCACTGCTCCATCCCCTCTATGAAATTTAATTTCCTGCAATTGAACATGGAACGATTTTGACTTAAAACTAGCATATAAATTGTAAATGCTTGCAGACTGTTACTGAGCCATCTGAAAATAGTATGAAACATGACTTGATCAGCTATGGGCTGTGGTAAGATGCATGATACGTAACTAAGATATTTTACTCCTGCTAACTTGAGTCAGATCTGGATTTGTTGTGGCTTCTTGAGCAGAGCCTATATATATAATATTTGACATTGTTACGCAGTGTAAAGTATTTATGTAACTACGTTTGATTTTTGTGTTAAAACTCCTTGATCTTTGATCCAATTTTCTGTAAAGTGTTTGTACTTTAATAGTTTACCAAGGTAATATAAGAAGGCTTATACATTATACATTATGATAAGTTTCTGAGCAAGAAACTTTCATGTGCTGTAGTTTATAGCTATAGAAGGTTTAAGCAGTAGGTATGACAACGAACTCAGATTTGAACTTTTTGCTAATTGCAAGTAACTTTTCAGTTCTTTTATCTGTTCAAAACAGCTGTATATATGTGTGTATGTATACATGTTGTTGTATGCTCTTATGCCCTCCAAATTCGAACAGAAGTGAACAAACTAAAGTATGCATATTAAATTATCGCGATTTTCCCAAGTATTGCAAAAGAAGAATAAGAAGATTATAAACAGATGAGCTTTGAAGGTACATATCTTGGTAATGGCTAGGAGGGTGCAGCCAAATTTGGTATAGAAAATTTTCCACCACAAGGGAGTTTGCATGATTGAAACAGTTTGTTCAGGCATTACCAAGTTATGGATATGTGATGAATGGGATTTTATGGGTTTTGTGCATATAATGTACACTTATTTGATGAGTACCCACACTGACTTTTCTTGGGTTTACAATGCGGTGTATATAAATCATGTACCTTGGTTTATATTAACTATTAAAGTGTGTACTAACATTACTATTACAATGTTGAATCAATTGATATACACTCCTTTACTGTTTGTGAAACAAAGTTAAGTTTTATACTGAGGAGACAAAGTTGATCAGCAAAATTAATGTGGATCATACAGTAATTGTATATTATATTGTTTCAGCATTAAAGTATACTTGTGCTTTTTGACTGACTTGTATTTGATTATATGCATCTTACAGCATTGATCTTTGTACAGTGCCTCATTTGCAAATATATGTATTGCTTTTGAAGTCACTATAACATAATTTTTTTGAGACATGGTACTGTTAATTGTGGAAGCTATGTATCAAGGATATTTTACCACAAAATTGTTAGAAACTATATCCTGATGGCTTCAAATTGCTATCCGAATAGTAAATTATTATTTGTCCCAGATAATACAGATATATATCTGTTTCAGCCCTATTTTTAACAGTTAATACAAATTGCCTTATAACCAACCAACAACCATTAACTCCTTAATTGCATAGTTGTTGCTTTATACAAACTGCCTTATTGACAATTACAACATCTTGAAGGTGAAAAGTTTACTAACAATCATGAACTCCAAAAAAATTCCTCTCTCAAAGTGTTGCACATTTATTGTTTCTGAGTATCTAGCTATACATCACAGCTGAAAAACAACTTTAGCTGATGCTGTCTTCCTGTTAACTTGAAAGCATATACATACCATATAGTACAGCACTATAGAGCTATATTGTATTGATGAGTCCTCTTAGATTTTGATGCTGCAACATATTTATATGAGCTCCTATAATGAATACTAAGAGCTGTCTACTTAGTGTATGCAGGATCATTTTCACGTAGTAACGAGTGATTATAGCTATTTGCTGGTGCAAGTTTTATGTAATATTTGTATGTTTAAGACAACACCAAATTTAACTACAGTGTAATTAATGACTGTTCAATTAGACACAAAATACTATTTCGTTCATTTCTCAAATATTATTTTGTGAAATGCTCTAATTGAACAGTCATTATTCCAACTTCAGTCACACCACAAGCCTTGTACATAATATATGTTTGCACTGCTTTATACCCATGGATAAGTGGGCATTATACACACATGTTGCTAGATTAATAGATAAAATTTAAAGTTATACTCTGTTTTCTAGCTAGCCATTCTATCATTCCATTCCAGTAAAATGTACCAGTGATCTATGATTGCCTATAAAATAGGTTATGCAATGTATGTAACCAATTTGACTTTCTTGTACATACATGACAATTTGCATGAAGATCGCATTGTGTTGATAATCTACACGGCATGCTTGCTTGAAATTTCTATACATATTATCTAAGTATTAAATATAAAGTTAAAGCAGAAGATTCACATTTTACAACTATTTGCATGTTACGTGAGCAGATAGTTTTGACACAGATGCATGTGCATGAATTCATGCACCAGCTTACAGTATGACAGTGTGCATGCAAGTAGACTTGAATGTAATTTGTACAGTGATAAAATCTTAAAAAACTTGTGACTTAATATAACTGGATCACTGCATGATTAGACTATACTATAATTATTGTGGTGTGCTTGTATATACTCTTTGTATGAGGTTTTGAACGGTAAACAATAGTAATATGCATCAAATTGTTTATAATTATAGCCATGTGCATGTTTTATCTACCTATTATAGTGTACTGTTATAAGAATGCTTAGCATTGTGCATGGGTAAATATATTATATGCCTTTCATTACTGAATCACTTAATAACCAATATGTTAACTTCTGTGCATATACCCTGTAGGGCTCAAGCCTTCTTCTGTGGAAAGTGCAAAAAATCTGTGGCATTTATGAATGTAAGCTATTAGGTGTGGACAGATTCCTTATAGGTATAGAGTTATCAATACTAATGTGTTGTGCAAATGGCATGATCTTGTTAGAATTCATGTTATTCTACTGTTTTATTGTTGGTGTAGTATTCCTATGACAAAGAAATGTCAAAGGAGATTGACTACCTGGTGGTTTTTTGTCCTTACTGTTCTGCATGGAATGGTGAATACAAAAATTTTCAGGTTAGTACATTTTACTGTAAGGTGAATACAGGTACCATTGTAACTATGTTAAACAGCTAAACTATTGATTTTCAAAAGTCACAGTAAAAAGTTTTGAAACTAAAAATGATGGCCAATTAAGAAATGTTTGTAATAATGTTAATGCAATGCCAATCAATAGTAGTATAGTAACATGCCTAGAATTAACATCACTACAGCCATTTCTTGGTCACTTCTTGGATTTTGAAACTTTGATTTTTTAAAGGTAGCACCTTTTTCTACAGCTTGGCTGTTTTGATGTAGAGTGGATATCTTTTGATACACTCATACAGATGCACAATGCACAATTCTATGAATATTTCTATTTTGCGATCATACAATCAGCCACAGTTGTTCTTCACAATTGGGTTTACACTGGAGTAATGGGACTATGGTAAATACACTGTGGTATATACTCTATCTACTTTCCAGGTTTGAATTACATTTAATAAAGCATACCATTGTGTGAATTGGGTATGACAATATTTGCTGGACCTGCAAAAAAGCAAAATGTAATTTACATACATGAAATAAAAATATGAGAAGGCATGCCTTTTGGAGATGACTATTCATTTTGGTATAAAATACATTAATTCAAATTTTGCATGAAATGTTTCACATATCCACGTGCAATGTCTATACTACAGCAATGGTATGCCTCTGTGTAGCTTTTTAGCTACACATGGATGAAACTGAAATTCACATCATTTGGTTCCACTTGTTTGTCATGTACCCACAACTGCAAATGAGGTCATTATGTCAATAAAATTAAACATTGTGCTTTAGCACAGCGCTATAAAAATATTGCCAATTATTTATTATCTTTTGTCAAACACGTTATTTGATTTCTGTTTTGCCAAATCATTTGTCCAATACAAATCTGTAACTGCTACTAACAAATTTGCCAAACTTTTTCTTGCCAAAATCCTACTGTGGCAAATTTGCTAAAATTTCCTCCTGCCAAACTTTCTGGCTAAATGGTAGTCACTACAGTACTTTAAACAATTAGCATTTCATTTTCTTAATTGTGATTTCATCAGTTCACTTGAATGTTTTAGTGTGAATGTTTTTATTTAAATATTTGACTGTTATTGTTTTCATTAGCAAATTTGTACTTTACGTATTGTTGTTAAAGTTTTATAATTGCTTTTGATTCCTACACATACTTATATTTCCAAAATTGTACCAGCAGAGTTGTCACATTCCTACTTACCTCACATACAGCATGATTGTGTGTCTTTACAACTTGTGCAAAAATATATGTAAGTAAATACATATATACCTAGCTAGTAGTATCACTCTTTAACACATGTACAGACACATTTGAAGGAAGAGTGTCAACTAGTCAAGGTATCATGTCCCAATGAAGGTTGTCATGAGGAGATCACAAGATCACAACTTGATGATCACTTACAACAGTGTCAGTATAGAAGACAATCACATCAGTGGTGTAAGGAAGAGGTTCCTTATGATCAACAGAAGGTATGTTCACATGATAATGAACAACATGTTATTCATAATTATTATAGGACCATGAAGTAGAATGTCTTCATGTTCCAATCTCATGCCCCGAGGACACTGTTCTTAGGAAAGAAGTATGTAAGTTATTCATGGAAGAATGCTCAAATGAATTGTAAAGTGAAGACTATATTGTCTTGTGAATAAATTATGACTCACCATTTAGATAAAACTAACAAAATAAATAAAATAATTACTTTATGAAACTAGATATCCAATGATGGGATTTAGATTGTACACTGTCAGTTTTCCAAATAAATACCACCTTCACTCTCTCGAGAGGTGGTTCTCCTTTAACTAACTGACTATATATTGTACTAAATTCAATTATGCATGAGGAATATGAGTGCATAACTGTATGAGTATGTCTCGTGCATTGCATTATGAGCCTTGCAATTCCACTATAGCTATAAATAATTTTAAGCAGATTTCATGGCTAGCTACCATCAAATATTAAATATATTATATACTCATGTACATAGCAAGATATTTTTAAATAGGGGGCTCTGTTCCAAGCTGGGTACAGCACGGTGTGCAAAGTACACTTAGCATACAAAGCAAGACTGCTCTAGCAGGGTCTGGGGGTATGTCACCACAGGAAAATTGTGAAATTTTAGCCCTTTGAGATCAATTCTAAAGACAATTTTATGCACTGACTGTTCTATTGGAATCACTGACTGTTCAGTATTTCAATCTTTTTGCAAACTAAAATAAGAAAATCATTAGGGGGCTCCAGTCTGTCAGGTTGTTACACTTGTATATGTTACTCTCAATAAAAAGGCTGATGGATCACATCAGTAAGCTTTTTGTTGATGCTGATGTAGTGTTCTGATCTCTCCACTCTGCATTTAACACAGCAATTGGGTTAAGAGTATTGCTACTGCATACACTGAACTTTAAATATGTATATATGTTATTGGATTTGACAATGCCAGGTTTCCACACACATCTGGATTTGTGACTTTAAAGGACCTTAACTCATTGTAAGAGTTTGCTATCACTCTCAAAGTTTAACTTGCTGTTCCATAATGCAATTAAAAAATTGTGTGAAAATTGTAGATCAATAGAATAAATACTGTGTGATCAAGTAAAGGTAAAAAATTGGATGTGTGTGGAAGCCTAGTTTTGTAAAATCTGGTCACATATATAGCTTCTTGTTGCTACTTAACAGGCCAAGATCTTTCAGCCAAACTCTTCAAGGTTGCCAGACAGTTAAAAGGTTTGTTAGCACACAGAAAAATGGATTACTATAATTGGTACACATTAACTATGTACCCATCCCTTAGGAAAAAAGCTTTAATATACTCTGTTGTTGATGCACTGGCTTTGATTTTCCCCAGTGCATTTATATCTTGCCCTTATTTTGTCCCAATGGAAGGTGTTGATCCACACTAGTACATTGCATTGTTAGTTAGTATATAGCTATAGATGACAACCACTCTGCATCATTTCAGAGCACACACACATACACTGTACAATTGTGTGTTTATTGCAAACTAAGGATCGGTCAACATTTTTGTATATACTGTATTCATTATTTTATGTACAGATTGATCTCCATTTGGACGCTAACAATCAACTTGGCTACTCTATGACTAAAAAGAAAATAAACAGACAACAAACACAACTACAATGTCTGTTTGCTTTCTTAGGGTGCCAGTTCATAGCCAACATGGGCAGTTCAGAATTAGAAACACATTTGGAAAGATATGTAAAACATCACCTGTCTTTGGTTGGTAAGTTTTTGTCTGATGGATTTCATCAGAAACAAACCAGATTCACTAGCAAAGAGTATGAAGCAATGAATCAACTGCTCCATGTTGAATTGGATAAAACCAGTAAAAAGTTGGAAGCAATGAATGACAAGAACAAAGAGGAGATACTGCAAATTACTGGCATACAACGCAAGCAAGATGATGTTATTTTTCGATTAACTGGAGTTGAAGATCTTTTGGTGTCACTACAAGCTAGTATTAACGAGATCAACCATACTTATGAGGAAGTGTCTCTCACCTTACAAACACTTCAAGCTACTTCATATGATGGTCACTACATATGGAAGATACCAGATATCACCAGACGTAGGAGGGATGCTCTACTAGGAAAGACTGTCAGTCTATATTCAGCACCATTTTACACCAGCAGGTTTGGGTACAGACTGTGTCTACGTGTTTATTTAGATGGTGATGGTAGTGGAAAGGGACGTCACATATCTTACTTCCTTACCATCATGAAGGGAGAATATGATGCTTTACTAGAATGGCCATTTCAGCATACAGTGACAATGACATTAGTGAACCAGAAAGGCAACAACAATATTGTACAGTCATTCAGACCCAACCCAACCAGTACTAGTTTTCATCGTCCAAAATCAGACATGAATGTGGCATCTGGTTGTCCTAAATTTGCTCCACTATCAATACTGGATAATCCTGAATTTGTTGTTGATGATGTGGCATTCTTCAAGTGTGACATTAGACTACAATAAACTTATATGTATATAGACAAGATAGTTTTCGGCATCGCTTCATTACAGAGACTATAGCCATGTAGTTATGCAGTAATTTTGTACTGTAGGTATCTAAGGTATATATATATGCTGAATCGCAATCGACATCATTATTTTAAACAAAAGGTCTTTCATACATACCGGTATGTGCATTTGTGCATGAGGATACCAATGGTTTCCATGTATTTATGTATTATTTCTATAGTAGCTTACATATGTAGCTTTGTCTTACTTGAATTGTTTTCAAGTTCACGTTGAGAGCATGTGGGGATTTACATTGCCATCTGTTGCAATGCAATGCTACTTATCTCCTAGCTGGAAAGAGGCAAAGCAATCTACATTTTTTCTGCTCTAACTCTAAGTCCTCTTCACTCACATTATCTTATATCATAGATTGCATACTGTAGTTGCTAGCCATCTTTGCATTTAGAACCAGAATGTTAAAACCCTTGTGATTTTTGTATATTAGATTGCTTCCATTGTAGTTGGCAAACAGCGGTGATAAACTAGTGTGCATGGAACTAATGGGACTAAATTCCTTGTAAGAAGAAAATAAAGGAAGGAGAAATTTTGAAAGACATTCAAAGACTTATTATGACGTAAAATGTAACAATTGTATGCCTTTCCATGCATAAATAAAATGGCTTAACAAACATTTAAAAACACTCAAAAGATTATTTATTGAGCATGCGGACAAGTTAATTTAAATAATTAGGCATTAGTTTGTTGGCTACTGTATACAGTGGCTACATGTCATAAAATTGATGGAATTGGTTATTGTGCACAATGACCATCCAAGTTACATGGGTATCTGCATTATTTTTTACTGTGTTGAAAATCAACTTGATACACATTCAGGCACATGCACATGCACTTACGCACACACACACACACACACACACACACACACACACACACACACACACACACACACACACACACACACACGCACACGCACACACATGCACACATGCACACACACACACACACACACACACACACACACACACACACACACACACACACACACACACACACACACACATGCACACAAGAAAAATACTACCTTTTTGTTATTAGGACACTGACTGAAAAATATGAATAACTATAAGCCAAAAAGACTTGATGTATAGCTAGCTATACACTGATATATGAAATGCGTCAAAGTACTAACTATAATAAACTATTTTAATGGATAAGGATGTGTAACTGCACAATAAATTTGATATATGTGCACTTTAAATGTATATACTAGTAATTATTCCAGCTGTCACCAACCCTATATTGCTCCAGCCATTCTATAATTGTTAATCAGGATCTGTTACCATTATAGTGATGTTAGGCTGAACAATAGATTCAGTGAGCTACTGACTTGTGTACAGTGCTGTGCAGAATGATAATGTTAGCCAGGAGGTGAAGGTACAGTGTACTTATAGCTGTTGATCATGAATTACTGTGTGTATATATCAACTGTGTTTAACTTCACTGATGTTGCACTATATTGTAATTTATCCATACAGCCCAGAAGGGATATTCCAAGGATTGTTTTGGATGCATTGACTATTTTCTGTTGACTAATAAGTAAGTATATGTACAAATTGAGCTGAGTTCTTAAAAGCATTTAATAATTTATGGATGCAATTAAACATTCAAGTTCTTGAAATTTGGCTCACTTGTAGTACTGCAAGACTTGCTAAAAATATTTTCAAAATTTTGTTCATTTTATGGCCAATCAACATTTTCTCCAATGAAGCCAAACCACACATGTATGCTCTTGCACCGTTACTGCCATCATGCACTATTCATCTGGTTGGGTGTACTGCTATTTCCTTGAGAAAAAAAGAATTCACTTCCGATTTTTAGCATGTCTTCTCAGAACTCGTCTAAACATGTACATACTAGAAACCTTATTCATAGCTTACTCCAGTCAGTCAACTTATATGTAGCTAAGAATTATTATCTAGGTTGAATAGTGCTTTCAAGTTCACCGTGGAGATAACCTCCTAATCACTGAAGCTTTATGTGGTGTGAACACTCTCTGAGTGAGATGGGTGAGTTGAGTTTCAAAGTACTGTATGTAGCTATATTTTTGGGTAGCTACATGTGTCCATAGAAATTTTTATAAAGCATATCATAGTTTAGCAATAGTCTGCTGAGTATAGTTTGTAATCCCCCCACATTACTGTAAACAATAAAAGTTCGGAGTGATTAAAGTTGGGCGAATTCGGCGAATCGAGCCAAACTTTATTTGCCAATTAGCTATTCAGTATATTGTTCTATATTATCTGCCTGATAAACTTTTGTCCACCCATCTGCTTCACATGCTGATTCACCAAATTAATTAAGTCGCACCAAACTTTCATCATTTATGCATGGTATCTCATGAAAATATGGTGGCATTGCATGGTTGGACAGTCAAGTCCAAAAGTGATTTAAAGCTATGTGCTTATACATGGATTTCTTTTACAGATTATACACAAATGTCTGCTTGGAAACAATTGGAAAAAATGTTGTTTGCAGGGTTGCAGGCTGGAAACCATCAGGTTATCCAGGTCACTGGTTAAATAAATCAAAATCTATAGCTACGTCCAACCAGGATTGGATCAGATGTGATGATGACTTGATCAACTGTGATCATGCTTCTTGATGATGATGTGGATGGCAATAATGTGTAGGTGTATTTACTCATGAAGTTTTCAACTGGGTCACCGCTGGTGAGTTGTTCTAAGGAGAATTTAATGAGCTTTAGTTTTGTCTCGTTTCACTAGGATGGCACTTACAAATATAATAAGTGCCTACTCACAAAGAGATGTGCCAGCACAACAAACAAACAGGAAATGGAGAACAATACTGAAGTATGGGAGAAGTTTTGAATTGTGAGCAATTGCTCCAACGGTAAGAACTGCATGTTGCTTCCTGCAGGCTTCATGGAGACTCACCCACATATTAATCTATGATGTGTATAAGCATATGCATACTTGAAACTACTCCATTTACCTATTGCTCTTGCAGACAAATTGCAGAACTAGCTGCTACATCCAAATTGTATCTCTTGATTTTCATTTTTGATTTAAAACATGTTTATGCCAAGGTTAGCGGGTCATCCAGGTCAGCTAGCAGTTTCAATCCAGTCTTTCCAGAAGCACTTTTTAATGACTAACAGAATAATGGAAAGACCCCACACTTTTTGGCGACTAATGTGATTTGTTTCTGGTTACATTTTTGAAAATTTATGAATGAGTCATCTGGTGCATTGAGGTACTTACTAGCTATATATTTGAATTTTGTTTTTCCTTTATGGAGGAATGTGAAATGTGCGGTGAAGTTGTATGCTATAGTAAAAAATTCGTTTTACAACACTGGTTTTGTGAATAACTCCATGCATGCAATATCTGAAATGACTGCTTCTTTACTTACCTCAGACTTGACCCTGAAATGTATAGAATGAGAGTCAATTCCTAAGGCACAGAATATCTCTTACCACTTGCATGGATTGAAATCAACTGAATGAAGACTTCACATTCTTGCTTCTACTGTGATAATTCCTTCCAATAAAATGTTTGCATTATTTATACTCGTTAATGTTTTAAATAGGGAAGGGTAAATTAGTGCCTGTTGTGTAAAGTCAGTAAATAGATAGTACCGTACAATAATTGTTTGCTATAAATAGCATGAAGAAGTTGGTATTTTTGCATGTTGTAATGTATATTACAAATCAATATATTGGAATGTGACAATATTGTATGGTATTCTAATACACGTTTATGTGAGATGGAAATATTTTATTATGAAGTATGCACTTTATCAATGTTGCTGACCTGTTTACTACTTTCCTATTGTTTTATACTAAAACATGTTATGTATTAACAAGAGTTTATAATGGTGTACATTATAAACTCTTGGTAATAGTGTTAGGTGGTACAATTTATTGACCACCCTTGCACTTTTGATTCTTTGTACAAAGAATGTACTGTATTGCAACTACACAGCTGCCAGATTCAGATGCATTGTTTTCACATATTGCACTCAATCAGTTTAATTGTTTTTACAGGGCTCAGACTTTCTTTTGTGGACAGTGCAAAGTAATAGTTCATTTTGGAAATGTAAGCTGGTGATTCTACATAAGTATATAATAATTATATAAACATGCCCTAATACAATCTTAATATTTTTTATGTATGAGAACATTGTCAACATGCATGTGAAATACATATTTTGATACTATCAGTTGAAGACGTGCATAATTTGGTCACTTTTTGTACTTTCTTATATAGTATATTTATGACAAGGCAATATCTAAGGAGATTGACAATCACATGGTTACTTGTCCTCATTGTACTAATTGGAGTGGTGAACACTGTCATTTTCAGGTACGCAAGTAAAACTTTACTGCTACATGTTGCAGTATTAACTCATTGACAGTTATAAATCATGCTGTTACCATAATTTCACATCAATAAAAGCTATGCGTGCATATTTCATATTAAGCTCTCAATCAGATATGGTCTATATTATAATCAAATTGTTTGTGGACTAATGTGTATGCTAATTATGTAATAGCTTTAAAAATGTACTGTGGGAACATCTGGAGGATGAAACATGGAGATATATTCACGGTAGTCACACCTTTTTCACAAGTTTTACAAAAAAAATTTTTGGCAACCACCTTTTAGCTTTGTTTATCATTTATTGTATGTAGTATCCATACTGAAAACCCTTTATGTTCAGGTACAGGTTTCTTACACAATAGCTGGTGGTGTGTAAAATTTGAATGCTACAGTAGTTGTGGACAGGTTACCATCACGCTGTGGTTTAGTGTTTTAGCAGTAGAGCTGCTTTTTCTGAGCTTAATGTGGACAGACTTAGGGGAATAGTTGGTGGAGCAAAAGTATAGTTTTGCTTGCAGTGTAATGTGTAATGCAAAAAATATTTTGGACACACCACTGAAACAGTGCAAACGTAACAGCATTTGAATAGAACTAATGGAGCAGTCCCTTACTCTAATAAAAAGCAACCATCTCTTGAATCCATAATTCTAATATAACAGTCACTTTCTTACGCTTACATTTGGCACAATTTGAGAGTAATAAACTTAGAGGTGTGCCCAAAAATTTACCAATATTCCAATGACTACTAGATTGGCTACACAACAAAGAGATTCTGATACCAATTATTTTTTTGGTCGAACGTACACTCAATTACATGAGTTACAGTAATCAATGCAGATTTCCAGTGGTGTGCTCACTACAGTGTTCTGTGAGAGTTTCTATTCTACAAGAGCTTGTACTGAGGGATTGTTACGATGTATTCTCTACTTGTGAAGCACCCCAACAAGGATTAACAGCACCTTTGTAACTGTGCTGGTACAAGCCCGCATGCTAATCTGCCCATGAATGTTTGTGAGCTATAGGTTATAAGGTTTCTAATAGCCAGAGTACCAGTTATCTGCTTGACTGCCACCCATTAATGGTAGGATGATTATCGCTTTGTAAACTTGCTTAAAAACAATATTCTGAAACAGTTTTATAACATTGCAGCAATAATGACATGGTCTTCTTTGCATGGCATGAACGTATGTACAGTAGGTCCATGCCTCTTTGTTGTTACCTCCAATAGAGTTCCCCTGAACTCTGTATAAAAAGAAAATCAAAGTATTTGATAAAACTATTACAGTAGTGGTTGATCGCCTGACAGCCACTTGACCGCCACTTTAATTACTTCCTGCCTGCATGAATATGGAATAAAATTATGTCAATAGCTACCATCATCACAGAATCACATTTGAAGGAAGAGTGTCAACTAGTCAAGGTATTATGTCCCAACGAACATTGTCATGAGGAGATCACAAGATCACAACTTGATGATCACTTACAACAGTGTCGGTATAGAAGACGATCATGTCAGTGGTGTAAGGAAGAGGTTCTTTATGATCAACAGAAGGCAAAGTAAACTATAGTTGGTACGCGTTCACCTGAGCCCCCGCCAAATATAGTAATATCAAAGAGGTGAACACATGTTCACTCCTAATGGTTTTGTACTAGAACAAGCATGTTTTCAAGCTGTAAAAGTGTTTGCATGCCTGAATCATCCATACTAAATTATTGGGATATTTTTAAAGCCTCATAACTCACTTGTTCTTGCCTGCATCAAAGCACTTGTTTGACTATTGGTTCCAGAGTTTAAAGGGCTTCACAGTGCTACTAAATGTTTGGGCAGCTGGTCCATGTAACAAGAGTTATTAACAAGAAACGATGGCTCAGGTGAGCGCGAACAGACCATACTTTAATCAGTTTCTATTATTACACAATAACATTTTATAGGAACATGAGAAGAAATGTGATGCTGTACAGGTTAACTGCATTAATGGATGTAATGATCCTATTGACCCTGCAAGTGAGCATCAATGAGATCAACCATACTTATGAGGAAGTGTCTCTCACCTTACAAACACTTCAAGCTACTTCCTATGATGGTCACTACATATGCAAGATACCAGATATCACCAGACATATAGGAGAGATGCTGCTGACAGCCCTGAAGATGCATTATGTGACCTTCATGTGTGGTACATGTGCACACTGTAGCCACATAATAGTGAAAGCTTAGCTGGCTATTATCACATGATTAAAAGGTTAATATCAAATTAAGATCTAGAGCTGTCATCCATCATATTTCTAATTGCCAATAATATGTATCCCACATGTGTGAACTTCCACAAATAGTTACTGTTTACAATGTGCTACATCCTGGTGATCTACATGTGCTGATGAATGCTTGCAGCTTAGGGTATATATCACCACATGCAATGATGACGCAGGGGTCATTAAATGTGTGATCAGCAGTGCAGGTGTTGGATTGAAACAGTTATAATAACTATCACCATTGATGTAGTTAAGTTGTAAATATACCATGAAGCCATACAATTTGGAAAGTACCAGACGGCTATTTAGTCACATCATCAATTATCACACATTACCATCATTATAATTTGTGACTAGATTTGCGAAAAGGGGTCTTCCAATTCTACAAACTTGGAAAACCATAACTACTGTTCAAGAAACATAAAAAATTTGAAATTTCCCCATCCAATAAGCATTGGTGGTGCTCACTCGCTGACAGACCACATTTCAAGTCAATAGCCTTTTCCAATCTGAAGTTATGAGTCACCAAAGTAGGTAAATTGGATGTGTGTGGAAGACCCCTTTTCGCAAATCCGGTCATGTTTGTTGCGTTTCATATTGCTTCATCATAATGCAGAATTCATTTGATTTCATAAACCATACAAAATGTCTAAATTAATTTAAGGCTGAGCTGTTAACTTTAGAAGTATAGCTAGTTCATGTATATCATATATAGTTAGATCTTTTATCATACAGGAACAAACTGATGAGATTCTACTTGATATATATGTTTCTTTTGAAGTACTGGCTGTACCAGTTATGTGTATTTACAATCATAACCTCCAGTGTTACAGTTTGCCACAGTTGCATGTTTTTCAGGCTGAGTTATATAATTGAAGTCATTGATATCTGCATGCATAATTGAAGTATATCAATACATGGACTTTGCAAAAGGGTCCTCAACATCTGATTGTGATTTAGTTATGATCATTACTTTGGTTCATGCATGCCGAACTGAAACTTTCTCTTGTGCTATAGCTTACATCTGTTAAATTTCTTAGCAAATAGCAACTGCTTCTTCTAATCTGTGTATACGAATTCTAAAGTGGTTGTGTGTTGAAGGTCTTTAATTACTTGCACTATAAAAGTCTGCTAGCTGTGTTGTTGCGTATACCTGTGTTGGATTTTCACCATGATTATATACTTTAAATTTACCCATTGTGCTTATTTGTTATTGCCAACAAAAATCAACTGATTCTATCCTTGGAAAATTCCACTACTTTCAAGCTATACAGTTCATACCATGAATTGAATCTTTAGTTAGTATATATAATCACAGTTATTGTTTTGTAATCCTAATCTTTTGTTACAGTGATTGATGTTATTAATACGTGAATGGCTCAATTATGATGTATAACCTTTTATTTGTGTAGTGGAGGTTACAAAGCCCCAAAATTATATTTCTATCATGATTTTGCATTATGCTTGATGCTTTGTTCCATTATTACCTAGCTATAGCACTATGACAGAAATTATTCTGTATACGAAATAGACTTTTATCTATTCATGCATGGAACTGCATTTTCTAAACACCTATACATTCTAGTTTCATTTTACTCTATAGCTAATTTCAGGGAATTGACACTTATTCAACAGTGATCATGGGACCATGAGCAAGTGTCCTGATCATCAAGGCATGCAGGATACTAGTACATGTAGGTAGTCAGAATGCTTGCACAGCATAATTATATGAGACAAATATAACCTGTCCGTGTGACAATTGATGGATGTTCACATTACGTGTAATGTTTTCTCTGAACTCAAGGTCATATTTGCATGAAAGTAGCAATATTATTATGACAATGACATCAATTGTTATTTATTATGGAGGAGGTACTGAACTGTTCAATAATACCTACATAATTATACTGTGACTTTCACGAGTTAAGTTGACAGTTAACACAAAATGCAACTATATCCACATTGATGAATATACAGTGCATTATTCTACTAACAGTATTTATATAGCAGTTATCACTTGAACATATTATAATGCACAATTGCAAGGCCAGGTTAAGTCCTAAACTTAGTATAAGATAGCTTTATGACTTAAATAAACTTTTGACACCATAATCTGAGGTCTTGTTGTATATGGCTTACATATGGATGGCTATACAAGGTCCATACACAGCTTTAAACTGTTATACAGATCAAAACTGACGTTTGTATATTAAGCTGACAGTTCACTATAGTATGTGGTGAAACATGTGATCTGCAGTCTCAACTGACTATAGATTAATCATTCATACCAACGTTGAAACCGGGTCACTACTGCTGACCCGGATGACCCACTGACCCGGATTGCTACCGGGGTCAGACCCGGATTTGACCCGGATGTGACCCGGATTAATTAAAGCCGAGACGTGTTTCGGCTAGTCTCGAGCGAGCGAACGAGTCTACATTTTGAGCGTTCGATTTGTGTTGAGTAAATATTGCAACTTCAGCCTAGCTGTAGGTTGAAGACCAAAAAAAAAAAAAAAAAAAAAAAAAGGTCTTCACCTACTGACAATAGCTACCCCTCACCATAGATACCCTCAATTTCGTGCTACATATTACACTTACTAACAAATGAGCGTGGCTGAGCGTATGTTGGTATTGCGATAAGTGGGCGTGGCTCACGAAAGAGCTACGCGATAGCGTTTATAAGTTTCCACGTCGTCAAACGAACAATTTCATTTCTCACGTGATCCAATCCGGGTCAGACCCGGATAAATTGTAAACCGGGTCAGACCCGGATGACCCGGAGAAAATGTGACCCGGATGACCCGACCCGGTTTCAACGCTGATTCATACATGTCCATATCAGCAGATATCCATGCAGGAAATGTTTTAGTGTACCTATAGAAATGTCATACACGAATATAGTGTGTTTGCAACTATCTATGTGGGGGAAGTGCACATATCAACTATGTGGGATATAGTACATGATGGTTCATAGTTACAGATCTAGTACAATAACTTTATGGACATCCTTTGTAACTTGATCTTTTAGCATACTATTGTCATGACCTAGAATTTTGACAGTGTTATGACAAGTCAAACTTTGAAAATGATGGCATACTTCATGTATGGAAGCCTGGTCATCAAATTCAGTCACAATGTGATACATGCATCACTTTTTGAAAGATAGTATAATACAAATGGTCATGAAAGATTAAGTACACTTGTTGAAATTGCAATTGTTACAGTCACGGTCATGATCACATAAAACTACATGTTGTAGACATGGAAGTAAATCTACATAGATAGTGAGAAGAGAGGTTTGGCTTAAACTTTGCCATGGCAATCATGGAGCTAATGAGATCACACTTGCATTTCCTGTGAATTATTATTTATGAGCAGTCAGTGTTATAGTTTGTTTCCAGTTTAGTTGCTAAGTGGTATAAATTGTCTACATGGAAGTTATGGTGAAATGTATAGTACTGTTCATAATGATGCAGTTTGGAACTACCTGTATATACATTAATCAGCACCATACACTAATGAATATGATGTAAAATATGTTACTATAAATAGCGTTTGCCTTGTTTGGTTCAACCACACTAATTCTTGTAATGACCTTCCACATTGAATATAATTATTGATAGTATACATCCCACATGACCACCATATGTGTATCCATGCGTGGCATAGTGCTATTGTTTTCTTGTATGTTAGTAAAGAGGATTCATTGAAATGTTATACAAACAATTAGTATCATATAAACCTAATACCCTTAATATTATTTATTAATAAGTTCTGAAATGCAAGGACAAAACCAGGATATTAAGGAGAGTATGCATACCTTTAATTGCTTCACCTGTTGTGTGCAGTATTCAAGCATAAATCTCCTTCATGACAGTTACATAAGCACAGTATATGAATTTTGTATGCATTGCAGGGAATAACCCACTGCATATTCATTATTCCATTTGAAGGGAATGCACTGTGATATCATAACTATAGTCAACCACCTTGTGAATAACCTTGGGCCTACAATTTTCTCCTACCACACGCATGCCATAGCAACAATGAATTCACTCATCATTGGGTAGCTTTAACCTCTTAGATATTGGTGATACACAATCACTATCATTAAAGGTTAAGTACTTTTAAATTCATAAAACTGGATGTGTGTGAAACCTATAGTTCCGTCGAGTTCAGCCATAGAATTGTGGTGATACATGTGGTTTTGTGAGGCCAAAACTTATGCTAGTACTTGTCATCAAAGGACTGCCTTATCATGTATTCATTTCTTTCATGGATGAATCTTGTTAGTGGTTAATGTGTAGTATCTTATTCCAATTATCCATGTATAGTTATAGTTGTGGTTAAGTGGTACAATCATGCTGAAAGGAGTGGCAAGAATGTAAACCATACAATGCATAAAGTTACTATTGTGTATACTTTGTGTGTGTGTATATATAGAGACATACATCATACTATTTTTAGACGTTCTTTATTTTCAGTATCATTGTGTACATGACAATGCAATTGTTAGTGTTGAGTCATTTCAGTCAAATGATGAATAACAATCTAACTCATTAAAGTTATAGACTATAGCTTGTACATGCAGAGCACTGTCACTGTTTTTAAACTTGCAAAGTATTTTTTACAAATGTTTGCACAAATATGCAGAGCTACACAATGGTCTATATGCATGTTGGCTTGATATTTATTGCACTACAGGTTTCAATATAGTAACTTAACTATTCAGACTCTGTACTAGTAAAATTAAACTTTGAACACAAGTGGTCAACTTGTACTGTAGAATGTTTTAATTCTACGCTGTAACTCTATTGCCTTTACTATGAAATCATGCTTATAATACACATACCCTCCCATATATACATCCACACGCTATTTAATAAGCATACCAAATACATACTGTTGTGTATAAAACACATCTTGGATCATGCATATGATATCCTTAGACAAGGAGGCCTTAGAATTATAGAACAATGAAATTTGATAGCATCCATTAATGTTCAACCTGATATGTATATATTTCTATTGTAACTGATTCTGGCACTCATGCATGCATTGGCATACATTGGCTTTAACAAAAGCAATTATGAACTAAGGAAGCTTATAATTAGTATGGATTGTCATACTACTTGAATTTGTAGCATAATGGACATTTATGCCAAAACATTCACTGCATGGTTTATTTGGTAAGTAAGATACCTTACTTCAATTAATTACAATACATAGCCAGCTATATAACTTCCCTTGTACATGCTTATTAGTGGTCTGTCTAGAATGCTAGAATGATTCTGCTTACAATGTGTACACTGTGTATGCCAAGATAACTTATTTTCATGCATGTATGAATATATAGTTTGATAACTCCAAATTCTATTTTTTGGAATTAACTGACCTTTAAATTAATAGATGATATGCAAATAAGGACATTTCTATCCCACTCATCAAATAAAAAACTGGGAGTATATGGTAGTTAAAACCCAGGAAAGGTAGATAAACCCCAGTGCATATATGGAAGACAACGTATAGTTACACTTACACATTCAGTTGAAAGCACAGTAAAAAAAAAAGAAGTGCAATCGAAGCCTTACACATTATAAAAGCAAAATTGAAGCTATACACACCATACAACTATGTAGGACCGCCCACATGGGGGGCAACTGGGGCATTTTCCCCTGGGCCCCAGCCCAGAAGGGCCCCTTGAATACCTATTTAACAAGATCGATATGCTGTAATAGAGCAGTCAGATCTAGATACTCTAATAGAGCAGTCACAGTATTCTTCAGAGGAGCAGTGTAGCAAGCTAATAAATAAGGAGATATGGTTGGTGAGGGGTATCTATTGTCACTGTCAGCATGTAGGTATCTATTGTCACTGTCAGCATGTAATGACTTTTGATCTTCGACTTACAGCTTAGGTGAAGTTGTGATTCAGAATGGAAACCTCGGGGCCCCACTTTAACTCTTTGCCCTGGGCCCCTTGATTTTGCTGGGTAGCCCTGAAACTACAAGTTCAGAAAAAATTGAAGTGTCATCTAGCCTTATCGACACATTGCTTGTGACTTGACTGCTTCAAAGTGTTGGATAGAAGCCACTTGAACCCCACCTGCACACGTAGGTTATCTAGTTATTAACACCTCGGCCTCTCGGCTTTGGTTGATAGCTTTGGTTGATAACTACAATATCCTACTCATGGTGGGGTTTAACTATAACTTAAACCTCTATATTTACGGTGCACAACTTAACTTAACGTGTCATGCACAGAGCAATTTGTTAACTTTCGTGTTCAGTAATTCATCACTGGGAAGCATTAAATTAGTCAAGCAAAAATTCCTAGAAGAGTAGACAACAGGGGTAGATCCAGACTTTTGCTAAGGGGGGTCAAAATGAACTGAGGCACTCATTCTCTGGTTTGGTAAGGTGAAACCAAAAAAAAAGGTCACAGCCTGCTGACAATAGCTGCCCACCCCACCAACTATGCACTTATTACTGATAAAATACATAAAAATCCTTACATAGCTCGCTACACACTACTCTAATACTGTGACTGCTTTATTAGAGTGACTGCTCTATTAAAGTATTTTGATCTTGGTACACTAAAAAATTTTTGGAGGGGGCCCCCCAACACCTGTATTCGCCCCTGGTAAACAAGCCCATGTGCACTCTTAATAATAGAACACAAACTACCAAAAATATTTCACGTGTCTGTACAGAAAGTAGAAGAAAAGGTGCGGCATAGTGCTATACATATTAGTTCTATATAGTTTGTTGCTTGCAATGGTATAATTCATAATTGAAAAAAACGATGCCATTATGGAGAAATTGGACTTTCAGTGTTGACAGTTAGTTATGTCTTACACACTGACAACAAACAACAACAGTAATTACAATGATTACAATTATACAATACAATTATTGTTGTATTAACTGCAAGTAACACGAACATGTTATTTTTGTAAGCACAGTGCATTGAGCATGGGCTTGGAGTCCTATACCCCCTGGAAAATTCCTAACACTATTTAATGCATGTGTGTATATAGAGCAAAACTCAGTGAAACTATAGTTTTCTAAACAACCAATAATACAGTAATCCAGTATACACCATTTGGCATTCAATTGATCTGTACATGTCCATGGATGAAGCAAGCTAGTGACTGCATGGCAATCACAATGTACCAGCTGGACTTATGTTTTTCTCACTGTTATATATAAAGTTCTAAACTACATCTTGGCATCATTTCAGTGTTGCAGTTTTATAGGATTTTCATATCTAGCATACCAGCTATGACAATACAATTTCAATTACATTTCATGACCCCCACCAATTTCAGTAAAACTTCATGATCCCCGCCAATGGAAATTGAATAGATAAACGTAAAGCTGCAAACAATATTCAAATATATATAGTCAGCCATAATCTACCAGCTTCCACCATGACAACTAGTTGGAAGGCCCATTTGAAAATTTGTAACAGGTTTACCATTGGCAATGTGTTGTCATCGTATTTAGCTGTCATGACCATCAGTGATGTTGGTCCGTGCCTTATGCTGGAGTATTAAAAATTTAATACCATAGTACCACTGGTCAAGCCATGCGTAAGACTTATATCCAGCCAGTTAGGCCAGGCAAACTTGATTAATTGTTTCTCATCCCCGCCTGCATCCCTTTTTACCTCACCACCTCAAATTTCATTATTGCTGCTATCATGATTCGTCCTGCAATGGAGTATGCCGCGGTTGTATGGGACCCATGCTATCAAACTGATATCCAACAGTTAGAGAAAGTGCAGCATAGAGCTGCAAGATGGGTTTTAAATGATTTTAGTAGATACAGTTCAATCACAAATATGTTACAACAGCTTTCTTGGCCAAGTCTCCAAGTACGTCATAAGATATGTAGGTTACAAACACTATTTAAAATTGTCCACAATGAGTACCCTTTATCTATCCTATCCTACTATTTAGAAATGGAAAGAGCCACTAGACAATATCATCCTAGACGTTACATTCTTCCTACTTCATCCACCAACATATTCCAGCATAGTTTTTATTTCAGATCACTTCGTGATTGGAATGCTTTACCACCCAGATTAATTGATCATGATAACATTGACCAATTTACTAATGAAATCCAGCAAATTTATAAGTCCTAACTTCTGTACGCATGTAATCATTGTAACTATGTTTGTAATTGCTAAATTTTTCCTGAGCTAATCAGCACTGAGTGCTGCCTGCTCAGTAATAATAAATAGAGCCGACCCTATACAGTGTGTGAAATAATGCACCTATCAGTGTAATCCCCGACTACCACTAACACGGGCTGAGGTGGGGATTTGCAAAACTGAAAATTACAATTCCCCACCTACTGGGGAATACTGGCGATGCAAACCCCGACCAAGTCTCGCCGGACCTGCAAACCTCGGGAATACTGGGGCTAGGAGGGGATTTGTACGGTTGTGTGGCGTTGGTCTAATCATAGATATTAGAGCCTACGGAAACTAATATTTATGGTCGAGGGGTCCGCCACGCTTTAAATCTAACTTATCCGAGATTCAAATCTCTTGGAATCCCCATGCAATCTACAAGAATCTTCTCAAATCTCTGAATCTCTGTGAAATCTGCAAAATCCATTAAAATCCATGGAATCTTTAAAATCTTCCTAATCTTCGTGACAATCTTTTACAATCTTTAAAATCTCGCTGAAATCTTTGAATCTGAGACTACCACAATCAAATCTTAATCTTCTTGTTAGTAAATTTCAGTAAACGTTTGGATATTTTACTCAAGCTCTTGCTTGTTAACACGTATTCTTGCACCTAGGCCTGTTCGTCCACGTGTACTGTGTGATTATTGGGTTCTTGCAGTCTACGTATATTGCCAGAGATATAGCCAGTTGTTCCGCCCGAGGTTGTTTCTTCTTCGCAACGCCTTTAGCTACTTGACGAACTCGTTGGGACAAGCTAGTTAGTGACCCTGACTCGGATCTTTGTTAGGTGAGTCTACATACTGAATTCACACCTGTGAAAAGAGTGAGCATGGTGCATGTACGGATTCATATTGCTCCTGACATAATAGCCAAGATAAAACTCCAATAGCTAACAGCTACATCTCTTTAGTGAGCTCTTTAGCTAAATCAGGAGTAGCTAGCACGTCTCGTCAATATTCACATTCTTGAAAATCATCATGCAGTAATTATAATCAGCACATCTCAATCTCTATATTCTAGATATAGTATAGACCTCGATATAGACTAGCCAACATTCATGCAGCAAATGAAAAGTTTAGCTACACATGTGGGACCCCTGCTTTTAGTGATATGAGTAGTGATATTTGCTATGTAGTTTAATTTGTTATCCCACTCATATGGGACCTCAGCTGTGAAGGCTACTGAAAGCCTTTGTCAGTTTAGGGAGTCAGAGACATGCTGGCAAGAAGAATACAGAGAAGACTAATAATCCCTGCTATGGCTCCATAACCATAGGTACATGTCTTGATTGTATGTGGCTGTGGATCAAGTCACAACACGGCTGGCTGGAGTCTCTGAAATCTTAAGGTTTTGGTTACAAAGAATTTGCATGCTTTTGAATATTCCTGCACTGGTATCTTGTGCCAGCATCCCACAACATTAAGCTCAGGTATGAAAGCTTAGTCCAATTATAATTAGCTATGTAGCAACATGCACTATGTAATGTGTAAGCTTAACTCTACCATGCCAGCAAGTAATGTGTCCAAATGATATCACACTCTTAGCTGAACAGATTCGAGCAGATTAAATTACTATCTCATCTATTATTGTTTAGTGAAAGATAACAGGAGATGGAGCAGCAACCTCAGGAACTATCCACTACCAGTTTGGAAGTTGATATACTTGCGCTGAACGCATGAACGCATCTGATACCATCTGATACCTGATACCTTGAAATGCATGAACGCATCTGATGCCTTCGCTTAGCTGAGTTCATGTACGTATGTATATACATACAATTTACAATACACGCACAAACTTTAACAAGCATGCTAGCTAATCATTTATATCTCAATGGGTCAATGTCCATATCACTTTGCTAACTCAGGTAGACAGTCTCAAAGACAGTTGCACTATAAGTTATATTATATATAAGTGTGGAATCTATGTGTAAAATCTAATTGTGTGGTATATTCCACATTTGCTGAAGTCACCTACACCATTGATATGCTGAAGTTCCTGTACACAATTATCGAGACAATTATGCAGTCCAACTGTCAGCAGTTGCAAGAGATGTCTAAATAATGATATAGCTAAAATGTACACAACTTGCATGGACATGGCAAAACATGATGATTTTAGACATATTATTTGATGCATACAGTACTATAATACAGCTATACATGTGCGGCATGAAAATCTAGGGCAAAGTAGTAGTTAATAATAGTATAATTAAGCTTTGCCAACTCTAGTGTGAGATTTACTGAGCTTATGTGTGCATGCAGGGCTATTTGATTCGATTGGATGCTTTAGCTACAGTGACCAGCACTGAAGTAGTTTGCTATGTCACTATCTTGGTTGCTCAGTACAAATGAAGTATTTACAACTCAAGATCTAGGCATTTTCTCATCACTACTGAGATCACTACAAGGAGAGTTAGCTCTTAGTCATGATTACTTACTATGTGAGGTAACTGTATAGATGCATTGGGAACAGTTCCATTAGCTATAGGCTAACTTGCTACGTGTCAGCAGGCAAAGCCGCCAATTTAACTAGGCAAATTAGCCACATATACTAAGCTCTATTGCTGGTAGTATGCAGTATTGCAATAGCTAAAGAGTAGCCTCTTCAGTAGACTCGTACCTCGACTCATACCAGGCACAGAACACGGCTCCACAACACTACAACATAGTATTTAAAAGTATTTCAAATCTTAACTGAAATCTTAAAATCTTTTCAAATCTCAGTCTAAATCTTGAATCTTTCTTAAGATTTCTCAAATCTCAAATCTAAGTACTGCGTTACGGACCCCTCGTTTATGGTCTAGTGATCGGGTTAGTTGGAGTGGATTCTAGTATGAACACGTAATAGCTAGCACCCGAGACACTCCTTCCTAAATTCAAAGCACATACCTTTGCTGTCTGAGTGAATTTCTTTAGTGAAGACAAATCCCCAGTAAGTCGGGGAAATTTAGCGATCAATTCCCCCACCATCCCCGACCAGTTTCCCCACCCTCAGCCCGTATCAGTGGTAGTCGGGCATTACATTGATATAGGTGCATAATACAACTTGTAAATAAACTTATACCATGTACATATACTCGAGTTTCTTGTAATCCAGTCTCCAGATAGGGCTTTTGCCGAACAGCTCGAGATCCGATGTACCGTCGATCAATTACCCCCTGCGGGTCTCGAATGTTCTGGTTATGACGCCTGCAGAAGTCACGGGGTTCAATATGTCATAACGCATTATGTCACTACATCTATATAAAAGTATGCACTGAATCTTGTCTGATCTCATTCGTAGAACGAAGTTAAGTTTATAAAGGTTTAGCTACAGCTTGGCTACTTGTTCTATTCATATTTTTAATTGCAAAGTGTGTCACTACCCCAGTCAAAGATGCTCAATTCAATGCAACGGATCTCTACGTCAGAGAATAAGTTTCAGTGCGCAATCTGTCATTACCTTCTGAACGGTCCCCTACAGTTTCCTTGTGGACATCAAATCTGTACTCCATGTGCTCGAAGGCTCAAACAACAAAGGTACGTAGTTATAGCTACTGTATATAGCCATAATTATATTAAATAGCTAGATTATGTATATGTGCATGATGTATGCAAACTAGCTACATGTTGTTCAAATACAATTGCAAGATTAGAGGTAGCTAGTCAGGAACTTGATATAAAGGTTTTAGGGTGTACTATACGATTTCAAGCAGAAAGAACCACATGAAATGCATGCATGGAAGATGGGTCCATGAAACACACGACGAGTTAAGCTGGAAACCATATGTGACCTTGTATACAAAACGAGTCTTGTAGTCTATAGAATTAGCACGACTTGACAAATCATAATGCACCTATCGATGTATTGTCCCACCCCCCTCAGACATATGTGGGGCTATAGTGGGGATTTGACACAGCTGAATGTAAAATGCCCCATAGTAGGGCAAACCTATTGTGTCAAATCCCCACTGTTGGCCCCAGTTGCAACATGAAGATTTACTCAGGATTTGACATAGCATAGAAAGTTACAACAACAAAAAAAACTTGGGCGTTTAATGAACGATCGTCAAATGCCCCATAGTGGGGCAGCAGTTTCGTGTTAATTCCCCCTGTAAAGCCTCCCTGTAAAGCCTTGGTGAAACTTGAGATACATTATGAACACAAGTCCCATTGTCTATTAATGTGTGTGAAACATTCTGAAAATTCAAGTTGATGGTACAGAGTTAGGTGGGCTAGTGCTAGCATGTGTCACCATGAGCATGACAAATGCCTTTCTAGCTGCGCACGAAACATGAGGGGTCTGCAACACTTCGAATCTAACCTTCTAGAGGTTTGAATCTTGTTGAATCCCAGTAAAATCTTTCAAATCACAACTAACATTGAATCTAGCTCTCCTGAATCTGAGAGACAAAAGCAATTAGGAGTTAATGGGCTCCCTTTAATATCCTTAATATTAAATAATAGATTTTAACAATAAATAATAGCCACCCGCCCGCATGGTATTTTTTTGCCTGACTAGGACAGGAAACAAGGAATTTACAATTGTTGGGCTAATATCCTGACATTGGCACATGATGTGCCATGCATGTACATGTACATGTTATATTGATTATTTATCCGCCACACCCCACGAAGTCAGATAGAAAAATGAACTACTCTATACCTACCAGCCTGGTTATACTCTATTATAGCCCTCACAGTACTATAGTGCTTCCTGCCATCCAGTATAACCTTGGACTTTTATTCCCTATCCTCAAATAATGTATATGCCATGCATACTTTACTGCACATCTTATTAACTGTCTATGATTCTGAAGTTTATCCTGTGTGCACACACAGCAGCAATATATAGCTAACACAATAAGTCTGTCAAAAAGCAGTCCACACACAGTAAAAATTTAGCAAGCCATTTCATGCATCTATAGAATAGCTGTATAAGTGTGTGGGTACAAAATCAGTAGTAAAGGCAGTTATAGTATTCACCTGAGCCCCCCCCCCCCCCCCATCAAAAACAGTAATATAAAAGAGGTAAACATGTGTTCACTTCCTGTACTACATTTTCACGTAAATGCTTGAACTGTCCATAAATGTATATGGAATATTTTGAAAGTCTTATATAACTCACTTGTTTTCTATCTTACATCAAAGCACTTTTTTGATGAACAGTTCCAGTGTTTAAAGGGCTTCACTGCACTGGGAGGGCTCAGGTGAATGGAAACCAATTGATAATGGCTGAATTTGAGGGGAATTTCCACACACATCCGATATACACACATCCGATATACCAACGTTGATAATTCATAACTTCAGATTGCAGAGATATAGCCTTGAAATTTGTTTATATAGGTGAGCACCAACTTTAGTTTAGAGAACAATTCAGGTTTAAAATTATATGTGTCTTGAAACAAATTAAAATTAATGCATTTTCAAGTTCACAGGATTTGATGTGCTTGGAATATATACCCATTTTGCATAACTGTGTCACATTTATGACAACTTTGCTAATTTTAAAGGTGTTTCATGATATTGCCAAACCAGGACTACCTTTGGTTTGCATAAAGCTGGCTATAAAAGCAGCAAAGTTTATTAGAGCATTGTGCAATAAGGTAAAGTGAAAATTATATACATGTCTATTTTTTTATTTATTACTGTGTATAGGATTCAGTCAATCAGTAGGTTACACAGATACATCATCATGCATGAGAAAAAAAGATAAATTAGCTAATTAAAGTGATTCAATAATGTGTCCTTTAAACAATTTATAGATGGCTGATTGACTGTATCTTCTGGCATATAGGTATGGCAACCAGGGTGCATGGGACTGGAGCCCCTATTGATTTTAGTTTGTAAAAAGATTAAGATACTTTAATAGATTGTTTAATAATAGAACAGTCAATGTGTAAAATTGCCCTCAGAATTGATTTCAGAACACTAAAATTTCAAATTTCCTGTGGGAGCGTGCCCCCAAACCCCACTAGAGGTATCATGCTTTGTGCATTGAGTATGCTTTTTACATTGTTGTATATACGTACCTAGCTTGGAACAGAGCCCCCATCTAAAAATATCTTGCTATGCCTATGACTTCTCCATGGTAATTGCTCCATAATTTCATTCTGGATGGCAAGAAGGAAAATACATCTGGCTTGTGCATAGTTGATTGTGCTATAAAATTTGTATTGCAAGGGCGGATCTAGGATTTCAGAAGGGAGGGTGCTAACATGGACATTAATATATGTGGCAAGAAAGTTGATACACTGGTGTGCAAAGCACACTCAGCATGTGGAGCATGTCTATCTAGGGGGGTCTGGGGGCATGCCCCCCACAGGAAGATTTAGCAAATTTGGCTACTGAGATTGAAATTGGTAGTAATTTTGAGTGAAAAATGATGTGACTTTATTTATGTGCATTCCCCTACAGTTTGTCATTATAAAACTAAGGGCACAGCCAGGATCTAAAATTCAATCTTAGACTAATTAACATCTTAAAGAACTATAGTATTGGAACATAATGGATATCAGCTGCACATGATCAAATTTAGTGCTTTGAAGTATAGCATAATTTACAGTCTCATGGCTCAAACTACACTAGCTGTCCAAACAGTAGAGAGGGTAAGTGTGAGTGGAGAGGGCAAGTAGACTCACCACTGTGTGGAGTGCACATGCACTCAGCATGTATAGAATTCTCCAGCTAGGGGGCCCTGGTGGTATATATACTCCCCTGGAAATTTTTGGAAATGACTATCACAAGATTGAGTCTAGAAGCTATTTTTAACCAAATGTGAGTATAAGAAAAATGAAGTAATTTTAATTTAAAAAACAGAACTATACACTGTTTCTTGTTATTGGATTTTGAGAAAATGTATAATAGTGGCTTTTCAAGGAGAATAAAGTGTCAAATAGAATAAAGAGGGTATAGTTAATTGAATGTAAGGTCAAGGAGAATATTTAAAACACAGGATTGGATCTACTTCATATATAGCCACTATTCTGTGGTGCAGGTTGCTATTTCAATCTAACTTTTAAAATGATGGATCCATCCATCACCATAATTGTTTTACAACTAGTCTACAAATACGACTAGTTTTTGGCCACAACTAACCCCTTTTTAGCACACAGTGATCATGCATGGCAACTTAAATGTTGCAGTATAATTTAAGCTTAAAGTTGAGCTTCAAGGGATTTGATAGTGCAAACTCCAGAAGCTGCTAGATTTAGATAAATGTAGCATGGGATTTGATCAAGTAAGGGAAACAAACAGCTCTCAGATGTTTAGCCTTAATTGTGAACTTAAATGCTAAGAAATTCACTATTATATATGACAGTGACTGTTGTTTTACTTGCAAGAGAAGCATTTCAACCCAAGAATCAAGTTTGTAGCAGAGCCTAAATAACTTAAACTATTTGACAGAAAAAGTTGTTTTCATGCAGAATAGACTCTCAATTAATAATGTTTTATACAATTTAGTACATTAAAGGTATAAACCTTTTACCTAAAGTGATGGGTATATCACAGGATGTTTGGTACAATGGTGAGGGTAGCAGTGCACAGGTCTAGAAGAATAGGTTTAATTTCAGCTTACACTCTGGTAACTTCTTGAAAATTATAGTTTTAATGATGGTTGTTCTATTAGAGTATTTCAATTTTAGCAGCTTCTAGGGTAAGACTTACTCGAAAAGAATAACTTTGAGCCCCTTAGTAATTCTTGGACAAGATTAACTATTCCCCTTGCTCTTTTCCATCTTTCATTGCCCATACATGTGCATAAAATGCAACTGCATCTGTACTACAGCTTCTAGAAGCTTCCTACCTTGCTCATTGTAAAATTTTGGAGGGGGAGTGCTTCAGCCCCCAAAGCACCCCCCTAAATCCGCCCTTGTATTGCACACATTTTAGTAGGCAGAATGACTTGTAATTTCCTTTTATTACACTTGCAGTGCTCAGATGTTCTTCTGTGAAAAATGCAAGGGAAAAGTCGCATTTAAGGGGGTAAGTGTAATTCTTTTACATGTTGCATGCATGAATTCTTCCTTGTACATGTATAGTATTTCCATGATAAGGCGATATCCAAAGAGATCAATTATCTGATTATTTCTTGTCCTCAATGCAACAGTTGGACTGGTGAATATCATTGTTATCAGGTTAGTGACATGCATAGCTAAACAAAAATCCCACTTATAGTATGTTCATGTTGAGCTGAATCCTGAAAAACAGCTAAAAATTAAAAGTGGATTTTTTCTTAACAGAGCTAACATTTCAGCCAACCAGATGATTATTGATAACAGCAAAGGTGTCAACAACAGACATGTACAGTTTGGCTCCATTACAAGTTCAGGAAAGGGTTGTAATGGACACTATACTTATATGGCTTCCTCATAGGAAATGTATTGTGAAAAGTTTGATTGACCATAAATATTATGTCAAACATTTGAACAAAAAGATTTTGAAATATTTTTAGCGGATCAAACAGTACTACAGATGAGTAAATTTCAAGATCATGTGTAATTGCATCCATGAGTTATTAAATATTTTTTTAGGATTCAGTTCAACGTGAATATACTATAGTTTTTTCTATCATATGAATAATTGCTGTATTTGCTAAGCAAATATTTAAATGTATATATACATCATCACACAGAATCACATAAAGGAGGAGTGTCAATTAGTCAAGGTATCATGTCCCAATGAAGGTTGTAGTGAGGAGATCACAAGATCACAAATTGATGATCACTTACAACATTGTCAGTATAGAAGAGAGTCACGTACAGAAAAGGAGTGTTATGATGAGCAGAAGGTATTACTCACAACACTAGTGTATAATGTAGGATATTAACTATCAATATAAAGTATTGACTACAACACATAACACAAATTACTATCAATATTGTATACAGGAACATGAAAGGAAATGTACTGCTACTCCTGCTCAAGTTAAATATCTCAGTGATCTTGTTCCCAGGAGTACAGTAAGTATAAGTTTTACAGGAAGATGCTGTATGAATTATTTATCATTTGCTTTCAGATAGATACACCAAATCCTAACAATAACTCTGAGTACTCACTGGTAAAGAAGGCAACTACTGGACAAAATAGTCTACATTGCCTGTTTGCCTTCTTAGGCTGTCAATCTGTAATCAGCAATGTAGAATTGGAAACACATTTGGAGAGATATGTAAAGCATCATCTGTCATTGGTTGGCAAGTATCTGTCTGATGAATTTCATCAGAATAAATATGACATCACTAACAAAGACTATGAAGCAATTAAACAATTGCTTCATACTGAATTGGACAGAACCCATAAAAGGTTAGGGACAGCCAAAGGCAAGGAGAAAGAAAGCACCTTACAAATCACTGGATTACAACACAAGCAAGATAACATTAAATTTCGGTTAACTGGTGTTGAAGATCTTTTAACATCCTTACAAGCTAGTATTAATGAGATCAATCATACTTATGAGGAAGTGTCTCTCACCTTGCAAACACTTCAAGCTACTTCATATGATGGTCACTACATATGGAAGATACCAGATATCACTAGACGTAGAAGGGATGCTCTACTAGGAAAGACTGTCAGTTTATATTCAGCACCATTTTACACCAGCAGGTTTGGGTACAGACTGTGTCTACGTGTATATTTAGATGGTGATGGTAGTGGCAAGGGACATTATATATCTTACTTCCTTACCATCATGAAGGGAGAATATGATGCTTTACTAGAATGGCCATTTCAGCATATGGTGACAATGACATTAGTGAACCAGAAAGGTAACAACAACATTGTACAGTCATTCAGACCCAACCCAACCAGTACTAGTTTTCATCAACCAAAATCAGACATGAATGTGGCATCTGGTTGTCCTAAATTTGCTCCACTATCAATACTGGATAATCCTGAATTTGTTGTGGAAGATGTGGCGTTCTTCAAATGTGTCATTAAGTAAACATGATGATACACCATGACACTCTTCTGTAGAGTATTACACAGAGTAGTCATACATATAATACTTAGAGCTTCATTGTGACATATTGCTCTTTATGTACCATTTTATTATTAGATAGTATATACATTCGTGTGTTTTGTCTAGTTTACAATTTTAATTATCATTCATATTAAATTGTATACAATACGTACAATAGTTTTTAAACTATATTTCCCTTCATATCACCACCAAGTACTTATAGTATTATGCCTTATTTTTTATATAGTGTCTGGCTGATGAGCACTAGTGTAATTGTCACAAGTAACCACTATTTAGTCTTTTACAATTAACATTGTATACTATTCATACTTACATGCAGTTGGGCACATACTAGTAATAGCATGGGTAGCAGTGAAATTTGGGATAAATACCACTCTTGTTGTATTGGAAATGGGGATAAATTTCACGAGGTGAAGCCGAGTGAAATTTACCATTTCCAATACAACAAGAGTGGTATTTATCCCAAATTTCACTGCTACTCATGCTATTCCCAGTTAATACCATACTCGCTGCATATACGCATGCTGTGCATTAGCGTTGCCATTTACGCAATTTGTCACTATGTACTAAACATGTGTCAACACTAATTGGTGCTACATTGTTAACATAAATTCTAGCCAATGAAATTGCAATTACAACTTTTTCACTGCTACCAGTGAAATACGGGATAAATTTCACTGCTACTATTGAGACTTTTGTATGGGCAGTGAAACAGGTATGGTATTAATATACAGTATCACTCATTGCTTGTAAACAAAGTAATTAATTAAGCTACAGTTATTAATGTCTCAAAAGGGCAACTAACATTATCAGGGTACATGTACAGTTTTAATATTTGTCTATAAAATGACATCTGTACAATGATAGCAAGCCTTTTAGCTCTAATCAGAAATATGTATCCTAATTGCCTACAGTGATTTTACTACACTAATGGAATTAGTCCATATACACCCTTTTCATATGGTCACTTTAAACCAGCCACATTCAACCCGGGTTAACAAGTTCATAGTAGCTTCGAAGCTATAAAATATCATAAGCAAATTCAACCCTACAAACACTATTTTCACATGGACACACAAAAATGCGGGTTGAGTAGCCTACTTCAACCCAGGTTCAACTCAGTTTCTGTTCACAAGCAATCATTAGATGATGGTATTCATTGCCGGACTGATAATTGTCTTCTAAGCACTTTACTTTGCAGATCCAAGTTCAACCAGGGTTTAACCCTACTGCTTTGTAGGGTTGAACTCACTTAATATGATATTTTATGATTTCAAGGTTCAACCCGGGTTAAGAATCTCATATGAATGCATTAACCAAGGTTGACTATTTAAAGTGATCATATGAAAAGGGTGAAAGCAGTAGGGTTCAACCTGGGTTGAACTTGGGTCTGCAAAGTAAAAGCGAGTTGTGCTTTTTGGTGGATACATAAAGTGCTTAGAAGAAAATTATCACTCAATGAATACCATCACCTGATGATTGCTTGTGAACAGAAACTGGGGGTTGAAAGTTGAAGAAGAAATGTACTAACTTTTAAATGGCAGGATGCAAGCAAATGAATCGAAATAACAGTTGGCCATGCAGGCCACATGTGTACACAACTCGGGTCGACACAACTATGACTATAAGTAACGAGTAATCTCCCCTGAGAGAACGATCCATTAAATGGTGACCCAAGTAACCTTTATACTGTAAAGAGTGGCTTAACCCAAAGAGTGGCATTACCTCAAAGTGGCCTGATCACCGTGGGGAAGTTTTTCTCCTATTAGGCCACTCCAATTGGTAATTATGTTTCTGGTCCACCGCCCGCATCTTTTTTTGGAGAATGTGAAATTTCAGAAATACATGAGTAAAATGCCCGCATCAGCTTTTTGAAAAACCTGGATTTCAGAAACAAACATTGAGCTGCAACAAGTATGCTAAGTCTAACTATCTACTAGTAAGTGTCATAATTTGTATTTTATCAGTGAAAACCTGCAAGAAATGGGCAGAGTGCATAGTACGGATCGATATACTCTAATAGAACAGTCAGTAAATCACGAAAAAATTATATTTATTTATTTATTATTGTTTTTCAGTACATAAAATTATACTGAAAGCCACTGACAAGTGCTGCCAGTGACTCACTACAAAAACAAAATTAATTATATTATAAGTAATTAGTCACAATAGTACTTCATATAGAATCACTTGAAAGCAGACGATTAAAATTAAGATTATCCATGATGTACAAAATTATCCACAATGAAATTGATATCCCATTTGATTTGTATACTAACTTTGCAACATATTCCAGTACAAGAAATTATCATCCTTTTAACCTCCTATCATTGCAAGCATCAAAGTCCTCATATCAGTCCTCATTTTTTTCAGCAACAATTTCACTTTGGAATGATTTACCTAACCTAGCTAAAGACTCTAATTCACTTGAAGTATTTAAATCTATAATTAAACTATAATTTCCTTATTGTATTGAATTATTTTTTTATGATTTGTCTGTACATTTTTCTTCATTTCTGAAGTTGTACAGTATAGGTAAATAATAATCCACCCCAAAAACACCTTCGCTGTAAAAAAGGCGCGCCCAAGAAACTACAAGTACCTGGAACCCAATGTAAAAAACAAAAAGAAAAAACAGCTTAGCTGAAGTGAAAAGTAACTGGTAACTTAAAGAGCTGATATCTGAAGCGGCCAAGAATACAATTACTAAAGTTTAATCCATGCAAGAACACCTTGGCTATAAAACAGGTGTATACATGAAAGTAACTGGCAACTGAAATGGCTGATATCTGAAGCGGCCAAGAATGAATGGTCATATACAACTAATTCAAAACTTTAACACTGAACCTTTATAATTCAGCTGTGTTCTATATTCACTCTTGCTGCATCGTAAAGTAATTTCTTTTAACTCTAATTGGCTGGTAATTTGGCCGCCTTTTTTAATAGTCAGTATAATAGAGCAAAAAAAGGCGGCCAAATTACCAGCCAATTAGAGTTAAAAGAAATTACTTTACGATGCAGCAAGAGTGAATATAGAACACAGCTGAATTATAAAGGTTCAGTGTTAAAGTTTTGAATTAGTTGTATATGACCATTCATTCTTGGCCGCTTCAGATATCAGCCATTTCAGTTGCCAGTTACTTTCATGTATACACCTGTTTTATAGCCAAGGTGTTCTTGCATGGATTAAACTTTAGTAATTGTATTCTTGGCCGCTTCAGATATCAGCTCTTTAAGTTACCAGTTACTTTTCACTTCAGCTAAGCTGTTTTTTCTTTTTGTTTTTTACATTGGGTTCCAGGTACTTGTAGTTTCTTGGGCGCGCCTTTTTTACAGCGAAGGTGTTTTTGGGGTGGATATCACTCATTTTTGTCAGTGAAAGGTAATTTTTTTGGAAATGAGCAATTAACATTAATGCAGAATATTATCTTGGAGAGTCAGTAAAATCCATACATAATAATGATTGTTTCATAACACCATAAATTTGGAAGTATGAATTTACGGTGTAGTATGACTGTTCTATTAGAGTAAATTTATCTTTACTGCCTGCACGTGATGAATATATCTCATATCTGTGCATGTTAAATGCTTCAGACACCTAATTAAACTTGCAAGTGCCTAATTAGTTTACAGTTGCTACACAACTATAAATACATTTGTAATTGTTATCATCATAATCATTTATCATGTCATAACCATTTTTTAATATGTTGGTCACAACTTCAGGATTAGAGCAGCAGAGAAAGGAATAGAGGACTCAACCATCAAGACTTGTATTTGGGAGATGGAACAGTATTGCGATGGACAATGCCGGTACTAACCCCTCAAGGGTGTTGCAGTACAGTATAGATGCAAGACCAGAGCCTCGATTGTCACCGTGGTCACAACTTCAGGATTGGAGCAGCAGAGAAAGGAATGGAGGACTCAATCATCAAGACTCGGGGAGATGAAATAGCATTGCCATGGACAATGCCAGCACTAACCCCTCAAGGATGTCACAGTGCAGTATCGATACAACCACTCCAACCAGTGCATAAGACCAGAGCTCAATCATCACCTTTTGACTGAAATTTTTATACTTGATGAAGCAATTAAAACAAAATAGTTGTAGTACTTATACTTTCCTGAGGGAGCATGCCCCCACAGTCTCAGACTCCCTTGCCTGTTAGGCAGAATAATAGGATTGAGCCTTACTACCACTTTCACCTTTATTCTTGGCCTGAATGTACATATCAGCAACATACAGTAGCTGTAGATAATGCTAGTTAATATCCCTAGGCAGAGCTATAGGGGTGGGAATTTTTCCCTACTATCATACTATCATAGTAGTTCTTCTCGCAGTTCTTTGCCTGGCCATCATCAACTGCTGTCAAAACATTAGTCTCGTCCCCCAGACCCTTCCTCAAGCATGCTTATCACACAAAAATAACTTAGTTTAGCAGTGCACAAACGATTATTCATTGACAGCTTATACTATAATAAAGTACACTTACCGCATTGTTGAACCATGTATACCACCAGATTGACAACTAACACGTGATCTATTTAGGGGAAATCTCGTGGAAAGTCCCTAATTACCTTAAGCGGACACTCGTGATACGTGGTTTTAAATTGAATGCTTTAAGAATGTAACTGGATGGTGAGGCGTACTTTAATCGGCTCGACTTTACTGAGAAACTCGAGCCCCTCGTGAGAAACTACATCGCTTGAGCAACGCTTGAAAAAGTAAGAGTCAAGAATACTGAGGGACTCTATGACATATGCCGGTCTTGATGCTAACGAAACGAGGAGTGAAGTTTGTGCAACGTGTCACATCGCCACACACTGATTCACCGTGTTTGTGCGATAGGGTTTTTGGACCTGTCCACCAGATGTTGAAAGGAAATTCATTCCACCACATGTTGAAAGGAAATTCATTCCAACTTGTGAAGTTATTGGTATACTCATTGTTGGGGTCCATGGGGACATCGATGATCATTTACCAGTCAGCTGTAAGTAATGTCACAACAGAAGGAAAGGAACCATTTCCATATCCCTATGGCATACTGATTTTCCAGGTCAGCCGTTTATGTACACCCAACCACGGAAATGTAGAACTTTGGTTGCAGGTGGAAAATAAACACCTTTTTACTCAGTTACAAGAGATTCACCCAGCTGGGATAAAATGTTGAAGTGAATGTCATTAGTACCTACTTGCGGTTCATCAGGTATTGGACAATTCCAAGTGTCCAGATTATGTAGTTGTCCTCATGTTCAAGTTTACATGTTTAGGCAAGTTCCACAACATCCTATAATTTATTATTATATCAGTGTGGAATAGTGCTTATATAATATTTTTCATATTCCAGGCTTTAGGTGTATTGTATTTAATGCCTGCTTGTTGGTTTTTGCAGGCCATCTGGTCATACCGGTTTATCCACTAGCAGTTGAATGTGATCATGGTACGTATGTAAGTTGAGACCATGCAGGAACAAAGATACAGGTGTCATGAATTTCAGGTCAGTTAACGTTCAAAGGAATTGTATTATTGCAATTGTTCTTGTTGTAGTTATCAATTATCAGTGACCAGTTTGTGATAGCGTACTTTGTTTGACTAATGACCAAATGTTCTGGTTTACATGCTTACCCAACAGTTATGTTACTCACTTAACCATATGTGATATTTTTTTTTTAGTTCATTTTGATTATTCATCCTTTATTGGTACAGCCTGGCATATTGATTTTTTGCACATTCTCTTTTTAATTCAGTGCCTGCTGGATTGTTTCATCAGAAGATGTCTTTGGTGTTGCGACCGATGTTCCAGGTCAGTTTGCATGTGTGTTTAATTTAAGGTTGACTTCAGTGCCTGCTCATTCTTTTACAGGTCTCGGTATTGAGTGTCATGAATTTCAGGTCAGTTGACGTACAGAAGAATTGTATTATTGCAATTGTTGTTTTTGTAGTTATCAATTATCACTGTATACTAGTGATGTGAATTTGCAGGTCAATCTACTCAGATGTATCAGGCATAGTGTTGATGGGTTCGAACAAGTATCCAGTGTAGACTGTAGTGGCATCAAGGGTGTTAATTTCCAGGTCAGTTTACATGTTGTGATGTTAGTGATTTTTTCCTAGTACCCAGATGTTAAGTGTATTGTATTTAATGCCCACTTGTTATGTTTTTAAAATTATGGTATATCAGTGTAGACAGTGCAACAGTAAGCCTTCTGTGTTGTAGTAACTATTTGTTTCATAATATTATGCTGTTGTCCCGGAATGGCACAATTTTTGGGCAACCAGTGTGAAGTCCAGTGGTACAAACATTGTATTATGACCAAGTTGTGATAGCGTACTTTTGTTTGACTAATGTCCTAATGTTCTGGTTTGACTAATGTCCTGGTTTGACTAATGTCCTAATGTTCTGGTTTAACATGCTTACCCAACAGTTATGTTATTCATTCACTTAGCCTGGGATATAATTTTTGTTTATTTTGATTATCCATGCTATTATTGACACAGCCCGGCATATTGATTTTTTGTACATTCTCTTTTAATTCAGTGCCTGCTGGATTGTGTCATCAGATATCGAAACAAGTGTTTTTGGTGTTGCGACCGATGTTCCAGGTCAGTTGCATGAGTGTTTAATTTAAGGTTAACTTCAGTGCCTGCTTATTCTTTTACAGGTCTCAGTATCGTCATGCTGACATACAAGAAATCATCACTATTGTTGGAACTATTTTTAGTCAAGTCTTGATGTGATGTTAATTAACGTTGTTACACATTGTTGTATGTTTACCATATGGCAAGAAATTATCATGGCCATCATGAAATTTGAATATTGTGTAAGTTGTGTGGAACAACCCCAACTCATACATGGTCACTGGCAAACCACGAAACACATTCGAGCCACAACACCACGAACCACATTTGAGCAATCCATTACAAAATTTTGTTGCACCATTTGTGTGTGCATAATACTTAATGAAAGCCACAACACAAGCTACATGGTACACGCTACATAGAGGTGGTAACCCCTAAAGGCTTGTTACCTTTTGTATTCACCTTACCGGCCTTTGTGGTTAATCTATTAAAAATTACATGTAAATAGAGAATTGAAGAGTATGCTAAAGCACCTTCGCTAGTGATTTTGTTCTTCAAACCATAAGACAACTGGCGATTTATAAACGCTCGCATGGGGTGTGGTACTAAATGGAATTTAAAAGATTTCTGCTTAAAACGCCATCCCTAGGGAACTTACGGTTCAGCACGCTGTCACAACTTGTTTATCAGGCATTAGAGTTTGTGTCCACATCGTGTCTTTAAAAGTTATTGTAGGGATTAGAGGTTTGATTGAAGAAAATACGCGTATAGGCAAACCAGGATTGGATAATGTCAGTGCTAGATGGACTATACAAACACGACTATGTTGACTGGTATAACGTGACAGTAGGTGTAACATAAGGTAGAGAAATAAAGTGAAATACGCCTATTTTTTATTTTGCGATGGTTACTTTTTTATTTTAGCGAGGTCGCAAGAAAACTATGACGACTCCTAAAGATTTTTTTATCACTGACGTAACGCAATACAAATCTATTGAGAGATGTTGCGTAATTTAGGACTAATATTGCGAAACCGGCCCTACACGTAAATAACTCACAGTAGTGGCCGCGCGTCTTTTAATTGGGCGTGCGCTTTGTAGTTTCTTGGCCGCGCGACTCACTACCGTGAGTCTTGATAATAAATAAATAAAATATAATGGCGATACTCTAATTGATCAGTCACTTCATTGTTGCTTTGTTGCTGAATTCCGCCCGCCCGCACCTACAACTGATTTTCAAAGGACCAGAAACATAATTACCAATTGGAGTGGCCTTAAATATTCGAGCTATTATTAATTTATTGGCAACAGGGAAAACAGTTTGGCCACGTGAAACTTTTTAGCGTCTCCTATTATACTACCAACTAATGCAATTGAAATTGCAGATACTGATCTATTTATAACTAGACTCCAATCATATTATTGTACCTAATGTGTTTGTGTTTATGTGATTCTTGAGCACACCAGCAGGGCTGACTGCTCAGTAAACAATAATAATAATAATAATATCATATATGTTGAAGAAGTGATTTGAACTAGCTAGAACTGAGAGAGAAAAAACTGTTTAGCTAATTTCAGCAGACAATGATGGGTGTGTGGATTCAGTGGGATGGAATGGTGGACTGGAATGGAATAGTGGAATGGAATGGAATGGTGGAATGGAACGGTAATTAGGTAATTTCACATACAGTGGTCATTTCTTTATAAAGACCACCTTCTAACAAATACCACCTCTTTGTAAAGACCTTTAATATTTAAATTGCTGCAATCTTGTTGTTTTAGAGTGTATCCCCACTTATTGATCAGTAGTGTGCCACATGCCTAGAAACGTCAGAGTGATCTATAATGCAAAATTTGGTCTGGGACAAAAATCAGTCCAGTTTTGGTCAAGGGTCTGGCTGGACCATTCTTGGCATCCAAAACTGGTCCAGCCCAAACAAAATTGGTCAGGGTCAAACCAGGGGCTGCCAAACCAATTTTCAGGTCTAGTGTGAGTTTTGGAATGTAGTCCACCAATTTGGCACCAAACTACATGCAGTATATGGCTATCAGTTTTGTTCACCAAACTGGTCTGGACGAAGCAGGAGCTTATACCACTGGATGCATATTAGCTTGACCCACAGGCAGGTGTTTGGCCGGATTAGTTAAGCTCTTTTGCTTTCCAGATTTGGGGTATATACAGTTATAAATTGTTTTGGTTTAGCTGGACTAGTTTTACCCAGACCAATTTTTCAGTTACATATTTTCCGGTTAGTAAAAGAGTTGCAGTGCTGGTGCAAGTTAGCCATCCATTGCAAGCATACAGACTGACTTACCTCATGGCTGAGCCACACCTTGGTGTATGTTGTATATAGGTGATATCTCCTGTATATAATCAAATTTGCACGCATAGCTAAGCTCAGACCGCTTTTGGTCAGGGTAGACCAATTTTGGATACCAAAACTAGTCCGGCCAGACCAAATTGTCAACAAATCAGTCTGGCCGGACCAGTTTTGGTATCCAAAATTGGTCCGGCTGGACTGTTTTTGCCCGGACCAATTTTCTGTGACAGATCCCCCTCAAAAACAGCTTGGCTGAACAAAAATGACATGTCCATGAACTAAAAGTAACTGACAACCTAAGGAGCTAATATCTGGTGAGGCCAAATAATGAATGTTATACCGGCAACTAACTATAATTTATAAAAAATTGGTCCTTTATCATTGACTCGTGCAGACTTGCTGCATTCCTAATTAATTCCCTGTAACTCTAATTGGCTAGTGATTTGGCCACATTTTTCTCCTCTACAATGACTATTGAAAAAGGTACCAATTTACTAGTAAATTAGAGTTAAAAGGGGAATGCAGTCAGACTGCACGAGTCAGTGATAAAGGATCAATGATAAAGGATACATTATACTGTAAGTAGTTAGTTGCCTGTAATAACATTTCTTGGCTTCACCAGATATTAGCTCCTTTAGTTGCTTGCTTGGTTTTCTGGACACATCTTTTTGTACAGTTGTATGGGAGTATTGTTGTATCATGCATAAATCACTCACTCTGGCTTTTCTAGGTATAACACGTGGTGCACAATTCATCAATAAGACCGTCCTATGGGGATACACTCTAAAACAACACTAGTCTAAGACATTAAAGTTTATAAAGAGGTGGTCTTTGCTATAAGGTGGTCTTATAAAGAGGTGACCACTAAGTGAATTTACTTAACTACTGTTCCATTCTAGTCCAATATTCTATTCCACCATTCCATTCCACTGAATCCAGACACCTAGCAATAATTTAATCTTTATCAAAGGGCACCACTAGATCAATTATAGAAGGAGACACAAAGTTTTTGGGCTAACTTATTGATAAGTGCTACTAAGAAAATAGCAAATAAGTGAATCATAGCACGTCTCACGGAATTGTTAGCAGCAACTGATGCTTTGTCTGTCCATGGAAAATACAAACTTTGGATCTACAGAAATTATAGCTATATTCTTTCCCTTCTGTGTTTCCACCTGAGTGTTGATACAGTTACACAATCTACAGTACTATATATACCAAAGATGGAATCTATGGTCTTGAAGAAGTGGCTACATCTCCTGCCACCAGAGTAATTCTTTATTACTTGGGAGTTTGCTGTCCCAGTGTGTCCTATATATCTAACTAAATCTACTTTCTTGTGTCAGTGCTTCCTCTGACCCTCAACTCCATGAGTTGAGCTTACATCTGCATTTCAGTTAGGGAAACATTTATGCAAGAGCAAGACCGTGATTACTTCATCTTAATGGCTGCCTATAGCTTTACCATTAGTCTTTCTTTTACAGGCTTCATTTGTCATGTTTCCAACTGTTGTTAATTTACGTAGATGGAATATCCAGTGCAGTGCATGTTGTGTCTTATGTGATTCCCCATGTCTCACTACTGCCCATGTTTTGAATGGCTGCCCAGTGGCTTTGTCACCATGCACTTACCGGAATAATTTGGTGCTGCAGTGTTTAGCATCCCTGCCACAATTCTACCAGCTGTGATGGTGAATTGTCTAGATATTGTTATTTATAATGCTGCCACTAATTCAATTGTCTTACCTGTCCATTGGATTCAGAACACCAACTTCAGTCAGCCAGGTTACATCAACAGAACAAGGCAGAGAGTATCAGCAACTGTTAGCTAACAGAATTGGATTGCTTGAACATTTGCAACTATTGCAAAACTCTCAAAGTTAGTGTTTTGGGTAACTATCACCATTTCTATAGGTTAGAGAGCTTGTTTATGGAACCTGTTATATTTTATACACTATGATACACTAGTGTCAAAAGCAGCACTACAGAAAGTTTGGATGACACTTCATGGCTGTGTATTACAGTTTCCCAAGAGTATTCAGTATGGCTTGGAATTGCTATGAGTGTATGGTTCTCCTTCCCATGCAGGCTGACTTTATTTGTTAGTTTAATGTACATGCATGCATATACTTATTTTTTGTACTCTCTTCAACACTTCCTTGCCATGCCCACACAGGTGTTAATTCACTAGCCCTGTTTTGTGGTCACATGTGACCGAGGACTCATATGTAGTTTTTCCCATGTGGCTCATTATTCAATAATAATATTCAATGGCGGATCCAGGATGGGGCATTTGGGGCAAATTCCCCCCCCCCCCCCCCCCCCCCCTTCAAGAAATTGCATACAAGATCGAGATACTCTAATAGAGCAGTCGATTACTCTAATAAAGCAGTCAAGGATGCGGGCGGTGGACCAGAAACATAATTATCAAATGGAGTGGCCAGTATCAATTGGCTATTAAACTGGGAAATAGTGTTGTTCCAGTATCAGCTAGTTATTACAGTTCTAGTCAGGGCCGCCCACAGGGGGGGGACTGGGGCATTTTAAATGCCCCGGACCCCAGCCTGAAAGGGCCCCTTGAATATCTCAGTGCATGTTTAAAAGATCGATATACTCTAATAGAGCAGTCAGATAGAGCAGTCACAGTATTCTGTAGAGGAGAAGTGTAGCAAGCTTATAGATAAGGAGATATGGTTGGTGAGGGGTAGTTATTGTCATTGTTTGGGGGAGATATGGTTGGTGAGGGGTAGTTATTGTCATTGTTTGGTCATGACCTTTTTTTTTTTTTTTTTGGTCTTCAACTTACAGCTTGGGTGAAGTTGTGATTCAAAATGGAAACCTCCTTGCCTCTGGGGCCCCACTTTAACTCTTTGCTCTAGGCCCCTTAATTTCTCTGGGCAGCCCTGATTCTAGTTCCAGTTTTGGAACCATATAATCTTTAAAATTACAATTCCAGTTCTAGTTTTGGGACCATATAACCTTTAGTATTACAGTTCTAGTTCCAGTTCAGGAACTACGACATTTAGAATTTTTCTTCAATTTCTATAACACTTATTTAACTTAAGTATTACCAATAGCCCAAAATAAACTATGGACACCCACTATTAAGTTATATATGCTATAGTCTTGTCAGGTTTAATTGCTTCATGTATGTATAGCTAATACTGTAGTTATCTAGTTATCAAACACTGAACCAGACATACCAATGTGACTGGGCCAGCATTGCATTTGGCATTCTCTTCTAATATTATAGCTAATCACTTGTTTCACACAGTGTTTTAGCATTTGCATACACGGTTGTAGTACGTACAGCACTACATTGTGTGTTTTTGTCAGTAGATATAACATTCTGGTCTTGTAAAGAGCATAAAATCTCATTGGCAAACACTGTATGGTTAAGACCAATTCCAGTTCCAGTATTAGTTCCAGTACTTGATAAATTTTCTTTATAGTTCTAGTTTTGAGGAAAGCAAGATTATAGCTCTAGTTCCAGTCTTAAGGAAAGCAAAATTATTGTTCCAGTTCCAGCTCTATAATTCTAGAACTGGAACTGGAATAAAAAGGGCTGGAACTGTTAGTTCCAGTACTGAGAACTGGAACAACACTACTGGGAAAGGAGGGAAATTAGGACTACATGTATGATTCTGTTTAGCCAAAAGTCTCAGTGATAGCTCTATATCATACGATTGCATGTGCCATCATGACATGTATAGTTGCAGTTCTCATAATGCATGTAGCTATACTGTATATCATTTCATTTATTCATTAAAAGCAATCCCTTCCAATATAGATATGCATAGGTATATGTTATATGTCTAACCTGCATGTAGTATGAACATGCAAGCATGTTTGAAAGAAGCATGTAATATCCATCTGCAAAAAAAAGGAAAGAAGGAAGGTGAATGGAGCTCGACAACTAGGTATAGTCAACTGAAGAAATAGCGAGAAACTGACAGAGATCTAGGATTTCTCCAAGGTGGTTTCCAGATTTGGCAGTGAGTTACAGGTGCATGCATGCAGGAGTCTGGAGAAACAGCCCCCATGCAGCAAACCCTGAACACTAAATTGTTCCAAAACTGATAACCTAAAACATGCTTGGTCCCTTCACTGTAAGTCTGAAATGCAATTTATGGTTTATGGATGGTACATGGTCATATATTGCAGGGGCGTAGCCAGGATTTTTTGAAGGGGGGTTCCAGCACCAGCATTGAGTTACTAGAAGCAGGGGTCTGGGGGCACAGCCCCCAGCCGCTGAGAGACTTTCAATATTTTAATAAATCAAAACTCAGCAAATTGCTATATTTTATGCAAAAAGTACATTAATTATGATGCATTAAGTGCCCCTGGGATGAAGGTAGTACTAGATAAAGTCACCTAGTGGAAACAGACAGCATAACACATAGAGACACATATAGTAATCTGTAAGTGATGGTTATATCTCACTGTGGTATAGGAGCCATGAATCCACTGATACAAATGAAAATCAAAACAATATAACTATACAAATATGCATAGCATGAATTCATTTTGCATAACACAAGTGATAAATTACTGGAGCTCTATATCTTTAAACACTGCACACCAAAGCTATAGCAGTATAAGGTCATGCTAAGTTTTGCATTTAATGTTGGAATGTCTGAAAAACTTCATATGGACATGGATATTTAAATGCATGTTCTATTAGAGTATACCTGACTGCTCTATTAGAGTATATACCTGACTGCTCTATTAGAGTATATCGATCTTTTTAACAAGTTTTGAAGAGGGCTCATGTTACCTCTGTAAATCCTTCCCTGAGAGATGAATGTAAGTTTTATCAATTGTTGTGCTGTGCCATTACACTATATTGCTCACTCATTTTGTCCTGCCACACTAAATGGTGTGTTAGGATCCTGCTTGCAGAAGTCTAAATATTACAGGGGGAGTTCCTGAACCCCCCCGGAACCTCCCCTCCCTACGCCCCTGTATTGTAGCAATCCAATTTATCTAATTAACATGAGATTTACTGTAGCTTATAAATCACGTTCTTAAATTTCTTAGCTATATATCTTTCTTTAATACCCATAATAATACACTGTTAAAATGAAGAGTAGCCACAACTCTTAAAGAGTTCCCATAATAAGGAGGATTTAACACCCCTGGAGAGTAACCATTACTCTAAAGGAGTAACACATGCTCTGCAGGTGCTGTCACTTACTCTCCAGAGTAATGGTTATTCTCTTCAGAGTATTGGTTACTCTCCAGGGGTGTTAAATCCTCTCTATATACACTGGGAACTCTTTAGAGTGGTGGTTACTCTTCATTTTTAACAGTGTAGTATTCCATTATGAATGTTCTATTAGAGTAGTTTTGATTACTCTATTAGAATACACCTAATTGCTCTATTATAGAGTAGCTTGATCTCTAGTTTTTTCCATAGGTCAATACATATACCCTTGTACTCCATTAATTCACTTTTAAGTTTTAAGGAATCAATGTAAGTTTCCTATTACACTGTATGGCTATACTGCCCAGCTCTGTTCCCATTTGTTCCATATAATTATTGCATGTGCTGTCATACAAACAAAGATAGTCTAGTGTTCCCGCTACTATAGAAGTTAAAATTTCAGAGGGGGTTTCTCAAACCCCAGAAAACCCATCTAAATATTCCCCTGGCACTGCATGTGCTGCTAATACAGTGTATATTTATACAAGAAATACATATATTCTAATTCTGTGAATGCTATCCTACTAGGTACCTGAAGGCTTAAATTTTAAATAAAAGCCTGTATTGGTGGCAACAGATCTAGAATTAAACATTTAAGACTTTAAATTCAGTTTACGTTTTTGTATAGTCCTGTTAGATTTTTACTAACCTCTCTATATAGCTATAGTCTAGCAACAGATTAAGACACTGTTAGGGGGGCAGACCTGAGTAGTGGAAAGAAGTTTCAGTGTTTATTCTACTAGGAGGAAGAGTGGAATTCCATGCATGGTAGTATAAACATACTAACTATCCAAACTCCTGGGAACTACCATGCAATATAGTCAGATAACTGAAAAATCTATAACTCTGAAGTTTTGCATGTAAAATCATGTGCACCTTATAAACAACACTTTTGCAATCAACATAAATTTTTAAATAGAAAACTTACTAAAGAGCAATCAATTTAGAGTTCAGTTAACTGATATATAGTTTGGATATGATTGAGGTTCAGCTGTGTATTCTTTCACATAACTTTGCATAATTATAGCTACATGATGAATGAAGCCTAGTTGGATATCTTCTAAGAAAAAAAAATGACTCTCCGTGCATGTTTCAATCTGAGACTATATGCATTAACCAAGCATATTTTTTTGAAAAGATGTCAATTAGTTTTCTGAGATAGAACCTGTTTGAAAGCTATACGTTAGTGCACTTAGTGCTTCTAATATAAAAATGAGGCATCATTGTAATATAATTTGCAACAAAATTTATATTATCATTTAAATGTTCTAGTTAACTGTACTATAGAATACTGCATGCTCCAGCTGCATGTTAGAGCCAGTATTTCAGTCTTGACATAAAAGTTATGGTCGCTCTAACATCTTCATAGTTTATACATGTAAAGTACAAAATTATATCTTCCAAATGGTCATTGGTTTTCTGTGCCACTTTGATACAGTGTGAAAACTGTGATTCCTGGCCTCAGTATTGCTTGCCACTGTTAAAATGAAGTGTGACAACTGCACACCAAAATGCCACAATATTATAACATGCACACCAAGTTGGCATGTGCATGTGTAGCTACTGTATATGTGATATTTTGGTGTGTGGGGCACACTTAGTGTTTTACAGTATACGTCCATGATGAGCAAAAAAAATTTAAGGGCTCATGTGTTATGTATAAATCCTTCCCATGCATGAAATATTAAATAATTCAGTTTTTAAAGCAGGACAAGTATATGCTCTCTATTCCGGCTGGTCACGTAGCTATACCTGACCACATGCAGTATAGCAGAATGTGGGTCACTTGTACATAAACATAGATATGATATGCTACATATAATATCTATGACATAAATAACACATTTGGGGGATTTTTATAGTGGCAAGATTATTTCAGTAAATTGTTAATGATTGTGCTAGCTGCAAACTAATGCTATAGCCACAAAATAAGGAATTTTTAATCCGATATGCCACTTACCCTATATTGACTAAGATTTAAAGTGGCTTAACAACCAGTCACCATATGATTCTCCCTGGTCTTATTTATCAGTCAGTTTACAACTCAGTTCAAATAGTGTCAGTGTAGTAGTTGTGTTGACTCATAGATAATACACGTTATTACGTGTATTATCTATGGTTGACTGTACAGTATCCGTACATACAGTAATACCGGTAGAATCAAGAATATCTGTACATGTATGTAGCTATTGTAGGTCATGCTGTCAGTGTGTTACAGTGTGTTACAACTAATGTACAAGCGCTGTGTACCTACAATCAGGTCATTGATTTTCTACAAAACACTCTATTAAAACACACGCGTTGCTACTTGTATTGCGCATGCGCAGACATTTTGGATGCATCGTCATGACACCGGCCAGCTTAATATCGCATCGATGGAGGAGTGTACGAGTGAAGATGGCCAGAATGCTACTGGCGAACAAGATATATCTTCACACCTCAAGCGTCGCCTTGTTGAAAGGCGAAAGAGTAGTTTTTATGAGCGACTACTGAGGATATCTATTACTGAACGGGCTTTGGAAACCATACCCCAATCGCCGCCTTCTCTACTGAGATCGTTCTCAAAACCGCTAGACAAGTTTAAACATATTTCTAGGCTGCTTGGGAAGATGCATATGGCGTGGAAGGAGTTGGCATTGCGAGCTAAAAAGCACCTCAGTGGCAGATACGAAGAATTGCTATCCAATGCCAAAATAGATCCGACCTTGAATGTTAATCCTAAAGGCATCACTGAGTTAGAGAGAACTAGCCTGCGTAAAAAGTTGTCTGAGAGAACCAGCGAAGACTATGAAATACTAAAACATCTAGTAGAAGGTAATGATGCATTTAAGAAATTTTTTGGCATTGATGCAGATCTTCTCTCCAGACTGGTCTATCTCGAGTCCTATAAAAAAGGAAGTGTAATAGTTCAACAGGGCTACCCAGGAGTAGGATTCTATTATGTAATCTCTGGCTTGGTGTGTGTTGTGACACAAACACGAAGACAAAAGGAGTTGTGGATTAGACAACATGCCGATGGCACACCTTATACATGGGAAGATGAATGGCGGACTGCAATTGACGGTTATATCAAGCCAGGTGAATCATTTGGTGAGCTTGCCCTTCTCCTGAAAAGTTTACGTAAGGCTACAATTGTGTGTGTCACTGATACTGAAGTTGTCCGCATTGATCAGGACGACTTTGAGCATCTACTTCATGAAAATAGTGAGAACGAATGGGCTGTTAAAACCACCTACATAAAATCGCATCCTCTCTTTTCAACATGGTCGGCTAGTAGTATAAGTGATGCAATTGAGCAATCACACATTTGTAAATATGGCCAGAATTCTGTAGTCCTCAGTGACCTATGCAATAACACTGACTACATCTACTTTGTAATGAGCGGGGGCTGTAAGGTGGCTTATGAAGTGCAGATGTGTGAAGAGGTTCTGAAAAATGGCTTTGTCAGGTTGTCACTGATATCAAACCGTGACACTAACAACTCTTCAAAGCAAAAGAAAATCATCAAGAAATTCTGGCACGTTGGTAATCTGTTACCAGGAGACCACTTTGGCTTAGGTGAAGGCAGTAATGACACCTACATCATTGCAGACACCAAAACAGAATGTCTTCTCGTAAACTCCATTGTTTTCCAAAAATACAATCGTGGAAAGTTATTTGAAGCAATGCGACTGAACAAGAGGGACACTTATCCACAACCTAAGGAGTTTGTGTACAGCTACAAGAGACAGAGGGAGTGGAAACTTTACAAGCAAGAGGTGATAGAAGAAGTGCTGAGAAGGAAGCATGAAAGAAAGAATTTGCACAAGTGGAGATCTTGTGATCGTGACATGAGCTTTCTTCGCAAAGTCTAATATTTTGAAAACTGATCATGAATTATGTTTAAAAATAAACGTGTTGAAAATTCATTAATAAACATCTGAACTCTATAATATAAAAGTTAACAAGTATGTAGATATAATGAAGAGGACCAGCCTTTAAAAATAGAATGTCATTTAATAAGTGATATTTCTTGCTTTTGATAAAGTCCTGAGTAGGTTGATTCCTACAAATATTGATATAAAAGACGATGATATATTGATACTGTATAGCTGGAATTTTTTTAGGAATGAAACTTTCGCGAAACTAAAATATGATTTTTAAAATTCGTGAAAGTCTAAAAAACATGTTTTGCACTAAACATTTCACAATTATTTTTTTACAAAGCTATCATTACTTGCAAAATTTGTAAAAGTTTCATCCCTTGAAACTTTCTGACTATACGGTAATACATTGGTACCTTTTTGAGGATGCTTGTGATATGCCAGAGTCCATTCTTGAAGTAATAGATTATAATATCGCTGTAGCAGGATTCCATAAATAGTACACATATTACGCATGCAGAAGGCCCACCTTTATATCAAAGAATTGGTGATACCATAGAGTGTCGGAGGCGGGAAACACACGTTCAAACATTCCACACCTATTAAGCTACAGTGCAAAAGCACACACACACAGTAACATGGATCATATACACACACATGTTATCCATACACATATACAGTAGAATCTGCTATTATGGTGGACACTGCAGTAATCCAAACACTTTACTCTAAAGAAACTAGCTACCCTCTTACTACACATGTACGTATATTATGGAGCAACAAATACCTCATCTTCTGTTTCCATAATCATTCTAACATCATCATCTGTCAGTTCAGCCAGGATTCCTGCAGCACTAGACTATGAAGAAAGAATGTGATATATCTGAATATTGATCTATGAATATTAGATTACTTGGTAATGATCTCTTTGAATAAAGGTGACATGCTGTGAGTTAATGGCATAGTTAATTGTCAGAAACTAGCTAAAATAATGATCACCTTCATCTTTTCAGCAGCAGTAAGAGGTGTGTCCAGTGGTTTACTGTAAAGGATGAATCATTGAAATTAAGTACAAAAAGCTTGACTACTCTATTAGAGTATTTAAGCATTGTATACAGTGTATTGACTTACTCTAAGAAAGTGTCTTCACTGGGTATAGGGAAACGTGACATGTTAAAAATATCTCGCACCATATGCCCCTTAATATTGACATCCAGCTGTGAGTTTGAATGCAGACTAAAGGATACAAATAATAAAGAACAGTGGATTATACGTCAAGTGTGATAGGGAGTCCAGATTAAATATTATGATTTTGCTAAGGAGTAAAACCTAAGTTTGGGGCTAACATGACCACTAATAGGAGGTGGTCTTTCTAAAGAATCAGCTGCTAAGTAGACACCTACCTAGGAGAAATGTTTACTTCAAGGATCCATGGCTTCAAATTCTTGTCCAGCATGACGTCAAATCCAAATAGTTCATGACAGCAAGACCTGCAATCAACTTGACCACTAACATACATAGTGATCTACTATAATATCTACCTCCTTCGTACATGCATCTTTAGTAGGCCAGTTACTGCTGGTTCAGATCTGAAACAGTCCAGTTACGTTCACACAATATGCACACTGTTAACTGTTCTTACGCTATGATGGTCTTGATAACAAGACATTTTATTGACTGCCAGACAGCATCTGTATCAATTCCCATGTTTGTTTTCATGTAAGACCAGAGGGCTAACAAACCCCTACACAAGAAGAGTATATCACAGTGAACTATATACTGAAGCAGTTCCAGAAGCACATTATCATGTAAATTTGATGATCAATGCATCCATCCAAATTTGTTGCAATTGTGAACAGAAGGTAAGTAACAAACCCACAGACTCATAAAACCAGGATACTGTCTAAACATATTGATTACCCAGATACCAACGTGACTGTTAAATTAGAGTATTTCATCACTAAAAATATACATGTGTAATGTGCATTTTATTAGACTGAATGCATGAGTAATAGAGTGGAACTCTTTTATATAAAAGAATTAAGTTTTGATTATCTGATATTTCCACTAGCAATGAAGGTGCTTGGATCTACTCTATAATAGTGTATCTACTAATAACGTACAACAAGCCAATGGAAGGGAGCATTCCGGTGTATGCGTGTGAAAGAGATAGACATATGATGTGCATGTGTAGCTGCACACTTGGGTAACTATATACCACATAAGTGCTCACACTATGTATGTATAATTGTGTGTATACTGTGGACTGTTCACGTGTGTGTGTGTGTGTGTGTGTGTGTGTGTGTGTGTGTGTGTGTGTGTGTGTGTGTGTGTGTGTGTGTGTGTGTGTGTGTGTGTGTGTGTGTGTGTGTGTGTGTGTGTGTGTGTGTGTGTGCATAGAGCATGTGAAAGTATAGTATGTAGGTGGATGCATGTGTATGAGTGTCAGTCAGTCAGAAGGCATACCATGTTGTGTCCATGTGTGTAATTTTATGATTACCATTTGTGTCCCTGACAGATGGTCTCATCAGTGTTAGGAGTGAAGCTACTGTTCTTTTTGTTTATACTGTAGTTGGTGAGGTGGATGAAGCGATTTGACAAAGACTTCATCGACGTTGAATACCTTTCCAAAACATGACACAGTAAGATGGTGTATTACAAATACTTCGAGTGTACATACTTGCAGGTAGCAAATCTTGCTAGCCCTTCTTTGAACACATAAATACGAAGAGGATCGTAGGATGTAACATAAACATAGACTCGCAGGTCAAACTTGCTTCCATTAATCAGAAACGGGTTAGACAGGTACCTGTGCATGTAAAAGCATTTAAATAAATGTAACGAAATACATCTCTTACTTCTGTACAATGACCGGTTTCTTTTTAGGAATCTGACTCCATTTGTGTATAACTCGAATGCCAATACCCCTTGCTGAAGCCGGCTAGAGTTACATGATCTATTAACACACAAGTCAATAGTTTACACACTGATATCTTACTGGTTTTAATATCCACTTCTTGTTGGCACTTTCATCCCAGTCTCTCCTTAGCAACAGCATATCATTTGGCAGGATGTAAGTTTTAGGAAAGTAGTTGTAATCCTACATATCATGTGATAGGTGTAGTTGTATGGCTACTATACAGTGTTGACTGATTAAATTTCACACCTTCTTAGATCGAGAATGCATTCTACTGAGGGTCCTCCATAGTCTATCCTTCCTACCGATCTGGTATGTCCCAGGAAAATGATTCACCTGCGGAAATGATGTTAATACATAATTCCTGATCAATGTGAAACATATTGTTACCACCTTTTGGTATGGTTTGATGTTTTTAAATGCTTCGCTCTTCATGTGCTTGCCCCAGTAGCCAAGCCAGCGATTGGCTATAATATACATCATGTATACAACAAAACCTTACAAGTGTATGACCATTTTACAAATACTCACTTTTTGCTTTTGTAAACCCGACCCTAGCGATGCATTGCTTAATGATGTTGGGAGTAATAGGGCTCATTTTCCATTTCAATAGTCTGCGAATTTCAGGTGGGAATGAAGTATCTATGACACAAGCCATAATATGATAAAACTATATCTTATTATTCCTTTTCCTTACATGGCTCATCTTGCAAAGGAAAATAGATTGTTGGTGGTACATTAGCAAAGAGACTGTTAGCTGTTAAGGTGACAGCTGGTTTTTTGACTGGTGCTGTAATGGGTTTCTCAGTGAGGTGTTCATCTGATGCTGCAGGTGATGCTTGTACAGCATCAATGGGGAAAGTGAGTGACTGAGACCTCTTGGGTAAGCGATAGGTCACGGACAGCTTCCTCTTGCAGCTCACAAGTGTTTTGGTAGAATCAGACACAGGTATTGGCTTGTAGCCATCAGCAGCACCGGCTAATTTACTGGGGCTACAGGAGGCTAGAAATTGTCTTCTTTTCAGTGGCGAACATAGAGGTATTTCCGGCAGAATTGGTGGCTCATAAGAGAAACTGTGCTCACAATCCAGTTGAACTAAACTAGTATTGTCTACTTCCTCTCCATCCTCCTCTGCACTCAGACTGCTCAGTACATCATCAGCGTCACTCCACGTGTCACCTTCAACACACCCATCCCCGGGCTGTCTCTCCAAGCTGGATACCCAGCTTTCAATGCCATCGTCTTCATCTTCCAGAAAGTCAAGATGTACTGCAGCTTTTTCTGAGGATAATTTTGGCTGCACTAGTGGGCTGGCATATTCTGATAAAGTTGAGGAAAGTGTCGAAGCATTGTCATCAATTAAATCAAAGTCAAGTTGGGGCTGTTTCTTGCTAATGCCACTACTAGTTTTCTTTGAGCAGTCTTTGCCCACTCCTGTTATTCGCTTAGGGACTCTATCTAGGCCTCGATCTAGGCGTAGTTTCCGCGCCACCTCAACTGGTGGTGAATCATATCCGGACGAACTTCCACTGATAGAGCTCGCCCTGGCAACTCTTTCTTGTGACAGCTCCTTCACTGCACTGATTCGTGTAGGAGACTCCCTAACACCCCCCACCCAAGAGTTCTTCTTTAGCACCTTTGGTGATTGCCTCGTGGTCTTTGGAGATGCTTTACCGTGGGGTGCGTGCACACGACGAGGCTTCGGCTGTTGATCAGCGATTGACCGAAGCCTGCTGTACGTCAATGGAACTGGGTGCGGTTCTTTTGGTTTGTGTCGCTTAACCGGGCTGTTGATCTCCAGGCAGCTAATTCGAGTTGTCACATCATCAACAGAGGCATGGTAAGGACCGATCCTAGACCGATCTGACATGACACCTTAAATTTGACACTCTCTCAGCTCATAAAATCACACACGACGCTGTACACTTAAATGCGTTGATTTCCAACTCATTGCTATGGCAATATACAGTCACGTTACTATCCCGTATTTTAACCCGGGAAATTACGGAATTACTAAAATGGCGGATATAGTTGCACCCGAAGCGGACAGCGAGTACTGGGGTTGGTGGTGGCAGAACTACTCGTATTGGTACTACTGGGCGTCGTACTCTATGTATAGCTGTCAACAACCAAACCAGGACGACTATGACAAGCAGTACAAACAATGGCTGGAGTATTTCAACAGTGGCACTACACAGCAGATGGACCCACTCACTCAACAACCACATGTGGAAAGACCACCCCCTAGAATAATAGGTAGTTTCTTGTGATGAATTGTTTGTTGTCACTTAAGAGTATTCCCCCTAGGGTATGAAGTACATTTGGCACACTCCTTGAGACGGATTATCGCTGAATTTATTGACATGATCATATTAGCTTTGATTCTGAGGATATGTGTACCGGGATTTGATTGTCGGTAAGTGATGTGCATTCTCAACATCTGGTAGTGTTGGAGGACCTGTTTTTAATTGGGCGTGTTTCAGTATATCACGTCTTTGTGAGTGTTTACACATTAAAAGTGTTATGATATTATTCTTGATGAGGATCATTAGGTTGTTAACTTGTGGCTAAATGCTATCAAAACTCCTAGCCAGACCATGTGGGGGGCTACGTCAGTGTGTTTAAATTAAGTGTCGTCTTAGCTGTAAGTGGGTATTATTGAAGTAAATTGATGTGCATTGTTGCTTGTTTACAAGTGTCATGTCAATGCAACTAATTGTAAGATCCATTCACACTTTTAATATTATTGTATGCTTGATAAAGTTGCCTGTATGCTTTAAAATGTTAATCACTTGATACCTGGTTGGTGAAAGCAACATTTGAATTCATACACAATGTAGTTACTGTTTAAGAGTGTACATAGTATAGGGACATGAAACCATGCATTGCACACATACTGTTAACTTTACTGTAATTGAATGTGAATGCTGTAAGGGATATCAATATCATTTTGTTGAAAGCATAGTGTATACATCGACGTACACGTTTATCCTGTCCTTATTGACTATAATTAAAGTTGACAGTGCTTGATGAAAAAAGAAAGATGCATGGCCCTGAAAACCTTCAACTACTTCTGTTTATACCTTAACAAGTACAAGGAAAAATTAGGAATTTTAAGTTCACCATCATTCGTGTCTCTTGTTTCATTACTTTTTATTGCTGGAACTTTAAATTACTAATTTTAAATTGTACTAGTATTCTTACTATTTCACTCACTAGTATACCAGAGGAGTTAGTGATGGATTTGGATCTGGAGGAACTGACTTTAGTAGAACTACTAGAGGTGGAGACTGCTCTGGTTGGCTTCATGTTGTCAGCATTACTACTGAGATGTTGTCATGTTATTGTAGAGGTATACACGTGTGTGTGGTGTGTGTGTGTGTGTGTGCATGCGTGTACCAAGTCCCTATTTTGGTGGTATTGGACTTGTATTGGTAAAGCTATAAATGTCCGATACTATGATACTTTGTGCGATGTCATGTAATTGTTTTTCAAAATGGCGGTGTACATATAGTGAGTTCATAGAGTTGAGCGAGTACAAATATAAACCATGAATCTTCAAGCAAGTATAACTATACTGTTATTAGTACAGTAAGGATTTTGAGCTATGCTGTAAAACCAAAATTCATCTCTTTCACTACTTTTTATTGCTTGGATACCTACGCCATTTTTGTACTAGTTTGTTTGTTTTGTTTTGCATACAGCTATACATATGTAGCTTTTCTATTAATGACAGCTGTATTAGAGTATCTCAAGTTGGCCTTTCACCTATCTACCAGGGGGTGTGGCACTATTTCATATTTTCTTTGTGCTAGCATTATGAATACAGCTAGCTGAATAATAACAGGGTGTGTCATCGTGATAGACTGTTAAGAGAGACATGGTGGCCTCAGTGCTAGATCATTATTAGATCGTGTTAATTAATTAATAGGCGTGGTATTGGACCTATAGCACCTAAATAAGTTTGTGGCATATAAATATGCTGTTCAAGGAAAGTGTTGATAGGGAAAATTAACTCCTTGGTATGGATTCATTGCAACAAGAAGACAATCAGCCTGATTGAAGATAAAAGGAAAGACAAGGTACAGAGGGCACAAACTCGTTGGAACCCCAAAAGGCACATCCCACTGATAAGTTTATTGTAGTGTAAGATGGTGGCCGTGCGCTGCTTTGTTTGGCCTCTAGGCTTGTGACTGTGGTCAGGCAGGCAGTCAGACTAAAATCTGAGTTTTAGCAATTTAAAAAAAAGAAAATTCTATATCCGGCTGCCTATTAGTGTTTCTTTATTTTTAATGCAGTATTTGAGGTTAGATGGACTAATATTATCAAGAATATATAATGGGGAGGGAGAGTGTCGAACTGCGCTATAGGCTGTGAAAAATGAGCCCGTAAAGTAACCTGCATACATTTCTTCTGGTAAACCTGTCCACTGTTCATTGCTCAAAATTAACCCCTTAAATGTTCTGAATGATGGTCCGCATGGAATTGCAGTGGCTGGAATTCCACTTATATGTGTCATTTTTCGCTAGTAGAACTGTTGAGGAGAGGCAGGAGATGGCAACCATGATGAAATCTTGACCATGATTAAATGTCAAATGAAATATCAAATTTAAAAAAATTTTCATGACTCATAACTATGCTGAGATATGGTTTATTATGTGATAGTTTGAGTTTATTTAGCTCTTTACACCTGCATTTTTGGTCTTCTTGTTGTTTCCAAATTTATGACCTCGCTCAACCATCAATGTTTGCTTTCCAGGTTAGCTGCTTGTATCTCTTTCTTTGTGCAGCGAGTTCCTCTGCATGATGTGCCATACTTTTTGTAAGTACATCGTTCTTTCACTTAGTAGTCACGTATACAAAGTGCGCCCACAGTGCTTATAGTTAGTCACTAATCAACACAAATCACCGAGTGTTTTGAATGATGCCATAGGACTTTACAGGCTTATTTTACACAGCGTATACTGCAGTTCGACACTCTCCCTCCCCATTATATACTCTTGATATTATTTATAAAGGTGATTTTGTTGTTTAAGATGTCTCTAGGATGGTTTTTAAAGGTGGCATTTTTAGGCGGTGCATGTCAACTTTTGGGGGGATCCCTACTTAAACAATACTACCATACTGTTTGATATTGAAGTTATAAATGATCATGGGTGATGCTACAAAACCAGTGAATCACACTTTATGAGATTAACACATGTGCTTAGCAAGCTTGCTTATTTATTATCCATTATTAGAATTTGCTGGTGAAGAATGCCTGTATACTAAGTATTGGTTGGTTGGTGCATTACCAGTGTATAGTGTGTGTACTGATAGTATACTACAGGTTTTTGCAATTGAATTCGGCGACTTTGCAATTGAATTCGTCCCGTTTGCAATTGAGTTCGTCGCTTTTGCAATTGAATTCGTCCCGTTTGCAATTGAATTCGTCGCTTTTGCAATTGAATTCGTCGCTTTTGCAATTGAATTCATCGCTTTTGCAGTTAAATTCGTCCGTAACAAGAATGGCAGCTGGAGCAAACACGAAAACATGATGTAGCAGCTGCTACAAGAACTTGTTCAAGTACAACAGTAGTAAACAACTCTTTATAAGGCAATAATTCTTCCTCTACAGCCTATCCAGCAACATTCCAAACTCTACTACGCCATTCGCGATGGGTGTGGTCACTCGCGAGCAAGTTAATTTACGCCATTCGCGATGGGTCCATTCGCGATGGGTGTGGTCACTCGCGAGCAAGTTAATTTACGCCATTCGCGATGGGTGTGGTCACTCGCGAGCAAGTTAATTAACTTGTCAGACAGCTATCAACTTCGCGTACTACCAGCTCCAATTACTTTCTAGTGTCTCAAGTGTAACTCTCCAAGGCATAAATAGTTCATCTCTTAATGAACGGGTTGGTTTCTTGGAGCCGTTTTGTTTATGACAAATTGTAATGCAAACGCGACGAATTCTATTGCAAAACCGACTAATTCAACTGCAAAACCGACGAATTCAATTGCAAAACCGACGAATTCAATTGCAAAACCAACGAATTCAATTGCAAACGGGACGAATTCAATTGCAAACGGGACGAATTCAATTGCAAACGGGACAAATTCAATTGCAATACCGACGAATTCAATTGCAAACGGGACGAATTCAATCGCAAAGGCGACGAATTCAATTGCAAAAACCTGTAATATTGATACAGTACTCCGATTATCTGACCCCCTTGGGACCAAAACATGTTCAGAAAATCAAAAGTTTGGATAATCAAAGCCCATTATACAGAGCCCTGTTCAAATACTCTAATAGAACATACATCGTAGACAAATACTCTAATAGAGCAGTCATTTGTACTGTTTGGATAACCAAGTCTTTGGATAATGGAGGTTCTGTATGTAGTACACGTGATCACTACATTTCGATATCAGTGTTTCAATATGATACCGGGCTCCAGTTTATACCTTAAAAGGCAACAAGAATAGAAAACAATATAAATAGCATTTAATTGAACCTTTTCAATATTTATAAACATCTCCATTATTTGCTCTTTACGATGATTAACTAATTATCTACATTGAAGAACTATGTATTTGTGATACAACCGTGTTGTACAAACAATCAAAATGTTATATAGTTATACACTGTTTAGTAGGGTACTGTTATTAAAAGCCATCATAGAAATATCGTACATGATGAAAATCACCTTTAAGAATGGTCTAACATCAAATCCAGCATTGAAAACAAGAAAACATTTACAGAAGGCTGATTATCAAAGTTTTAAAAAATTGTCGAAACCCAATTGTTGGTCTGCCAGCATCTTCTATTACACAGTTGTTTTCTTCGTGCATAGAATCCATACTGAGGTGTTAATTTCCTGTATTGATTTAACGGTACTGTAAGAGGGAGTAGCAGGTACTGAGAGAGGAAGTAGATACATGTTGCTACACTAATGGAACAATTGCATGACACAACCATGTTCTTAAAGGATCGCATCCAGTTGCCATGCCCTAGATCAGGGCTGCGTTATCATACCCCTTAATCTATTGACTGCAGCTTTGCTGTAGAAACAAGATATGGCAGTTACACCTCTTAATCTATTGTACGTAGCTGATTTGATAGAAGCAGTAAAAATCATAAGTTTACTGTTCACATTTTAATTCTTGAAAATGGCCTTCTTCTTTGTACACACAGAGGAATATAGGAAAAGCACTTTACCTTGCCAGTTTATGGTGAACAGACTGAGCCAGGTGCAGTCTTGTAGCTATGAGCTATGATTGATTATTTAAATTTCTATAGTTTACTTGCCGTATTGTTGCTGTACAAATCGAATTTCTTATTGTTCCGAATATCTTAGTGCTGTAACTTCAAGACTATTCATGATAAGACTGAAACTTTGATAGTCCACTCCTTTGTTACCATAAATGACAGAGAAGCAATAAAATGGAATTGGAGGGGTGTGTGAAAATTACTGGTTTTTGCTCAGTCGGTTGCCATTATTATTTTAAATGAAGTAGTAGTGGTGAAACATGATATGTGAATGATGGTAGCTATTACAATGTAACTATGTGGGAAAATCCCTACTTTGGCATGTAATGTGCCAATGTAGGGATTTTTATACTAGTACAGTGTCCCCAGCCATCAATTATAACTTTCTGTTATCCGAACTATGAAAATGACTGTTCTATTAGAGTATTTTAACTGAGCTTTGTATAAATGTATGGGCTTTGCTTTTCCATTATCCAAACACACCTAGGGCCCAATAAACTTGGACAATGGAGGCCGAGGGACTACTGTAACAGCTATTCATGTTTCGTTTCATCACTTTTTATCTTTAGAACCCTACTTCATTTTTAAATTAATATTGTTTAATTGCACCATTCGTCCATTGATACATCACATTGTTATCCAACAAACTTTAGAAACAGGTAAACAACCTACTTACATTGCACAGGATGTTGATGTTTATGTAATGTTGAAATATTGTTACACTAGCATAGCAGATTAATGGTTCTTTCTAACATATCTGTTGACATTTAAATCAATGCATGTTCATTCTCCCTAATTTTGAGGGTTAGAGGAAGCAATTTTGGTTTGGTAAAGCAAGCAAGCATTTGAAAAAGGCTACTGTGATAATGTCATTTGTTGGTCTTGAAATCTTTGTTGAGTGGTTTTGATGTGTGATACTGTGTAAATAGCTGACTGTTATATTAGAGTATGTGACTGCTTAATTAGAGTATCTTGTTTTTATGATAATTTTGGTCTGGAATTCGTTTGCTGACCTCTTCTGCTGTGCCTGTAATTGCTATGTACTTATGTTAATTTGTTTAAGAAGTACATGGGAATATCTACTGAGAAGCCATTGTAGTAGCTGTGTAGGGTCAGGTGTCCGCTGGTGGTTACCATTCAATACTTGACTGTTAGAAGCTATAGCAGTGCTTAGCATACCTGTAAGAACTAAAGGTGTTTCGTATCAATAGAGAGAAGAATTGGAGAATGGTGGGATGCGCTTCTGGAGAATCAATGAAATCATCTGGTCAAGAGCAGCAGCGTGAGCTAGTTATAGCTAGGGGCTCTACATGTCTGGGTGATACAATCACTGTGATACCGGATGGGGATTGGAGCAAACATACCCATAAACATTCCTATAATGCCAAGTCTGGTTGGCCATTATTTATTGGGAAAAATCTTGTTTATGGAAGTAGTGTAGTGTATGGGCTTGGACCACTGATGACAAACCACCTGAAAATACCTACTACTAAAACTGGGATGGCTCCTATGGAGGCAGACATTGTTTTAGAGGGTTTCAATAAGTGTGTTGAATGGAGCATACTGTCACTATTCATGCTACAAAGGAAGGGGAAAACTGACAGAGGCTATGCATAAGCAACATGCCAAGGCAGCTCGCTGTGCTACAGTGATGAGTCAGATAGGTCATCGGCAAGCACTAAACTGCAAAAGGATTTGATGAATGCTGACCACTCTAAATGTAGCACAAACTCGAAACAACTCAAAAGCAGCATCAAGTGTCTCTTGCATGTCAAGTTAATTGTCTCCCACCTACTTCCGTTCCTATTCTGATCCTACTCCATCTAATTTATTCATGATTTAAATCCAATGTGACCTGACTATAGAACAAGAGCAACACTGAGTAGATGCTTCAAATGATGAATGCCTTGAGGAAGTATGCCCATTTCCAGTAGCAAAGGAGAGTACTATTGACCCAGCTATGATCTGTGACATACAATGAGCCCTTAGTAGATAGGGAAAGTCCATGGTAAACTAAGTAGAATGATGAAGCATTATTTTATGACTGCTACATAGTTAATTTTGCAACTAACTTTGCAGAGAATTGGAAAGCACCCCTCATCTTCAGGCCTTGTGCCTACATTTTACAAAACTAAATTAAATGTTATCAGTTATACCAGATTGAGCTGCTTACTTCCAAGCACAGTGATGATGATCATGCCTCGGTGATTTGGAAGTCTTAGAGTAGACTACAAACTACCTCAACCAATGTTAAGTTGATTAGTCAGTGATGTACAACTGCAGCAGTCACACTTCTAGTAAAGTAGAAGTTGTACAACAGCTTTGAAGGCAATGTATCAACTACAGGGTGTAGTTAATGGCTTAGCACTGACAGTCTAGTGATTGATCCTTGTGCTTCACCTCTACCACTAGAAGGTCTTATAGAATTTAAGTCCATACAATTATAGAGACAGCCTGTTACAAGAGGCGATTGAGAGCAAGAAATGCAGTTTCTTGGCTAAGAAATTTTTCATTAAAACACAGCCACAGGTACATCAATTACAGTTTGTGATACTTTGTACTGGTCAAACCTGGTGTAACTTCTTTATCTCTGCCAAAAACAGTTTAGGGGAGAGAATCAAGCAATGAAGAATTTTGCTCTTTCACTGACCCCCAAATTGAAGCACTTTTACTTTTGTGCCATTCTGCCAAAACTGACCGTTCCTTGTCAGCTGATGCACAAACCCAAGGAGTGGGTAACTGACGAAACTTCATGGATGCAGCGAAACTTCATGGATGCAGCAAGTGGAATCTGTACCTTGGTGAACTTCTCTGTAAAAGTATTGTTAACTTTGTTGCATGTTGAAGATAGACTAAATATAACATTGTCACTTGTATACTTTTCATAGCACTAGTATCACTCACTATTCACGTAACAATTATATCCTTTCTCGTTCTTTCTTCTAACAATAACCGCGAGGTATTACATGTGCAAAAATTACATAAGAAAATTTTCTGTTATTTAATTATATTTAATAGTGATGGGCGTAATCATGTGTAATCTGAAGGGATATTTTGTGGCTTACCACCAACCACGAATTACCACTCAACGCAATGTTGTGTATGAGAGGTGTGTACTGTATGATACATCTCTGCGCCGTAGTGTTTATATTACTGTCACTTAGTGTAGTTTAAAGTGTCTGTTTTAGCTCGGTGTCTTGGGTTTTTGGTAGTATACAACACCTTCTTAGTGGCATTTCAGAAGCAAAAGTGTATGCATGTATTTTAATAAAATGTCCCTTTGTCACAATGACTAATCTGTCTGTAGTGTAATATTCTTGTTCCAGCCGCCATAGGTCATACTTCAAGTGACCCATTTCCTCGGTTTCTATTAAGTTATAACTTCGTAATATGTTTGTGTTGTTAAATCAACAATGCAAGTCTTGATGATTTGGTCAACCAGTTTTGATTGTGAAACTGCTGACTCTACATAATTTTGTAGTGGCAAGTAAACTTACAAAAGAAAATTTCAGAGCCAAGTTGCAGAGGCTCTTTTTAGCATCAGTTATCTTTCTTTATTTAGTGAAATGATTTATTAGCTCATACGTATGATATGGACATGTATGAATAACGTTTTTTTGTGGCTACGTCAATACTCAATTGATGGCATATATGCATCAATCCTTTTACTATATCACATACACTACAAGTTTCATAAGTGAACCCTACTTAATTTTTAACCCTTAAACCTTCAAAAGTTTTTTTAAATGCAAGCCCTAAAAGCACATTGTCCAGTAAACTGGATTTCATGCATGCATTTTAAAATAAACTCCTATAGTACAAAAACTGTTTATGCTGTCTAAAAACTACAAGCTCACCATTAAAATTTTGTTTAGATGGTCCCATTCTTCGTCATATCCTACCAATCCAGAACTTCACGTTGTACCTTACAACAAGTACAAAAGAATTATCTGTTTTTCTTTCTTCTTAGTGGATAAAAGGCCATAATTTGACTGTACTTTGTCCTATCAACTTAACTCTTGACATCATGTTGTTTGTCATGTGATGGCAATTCAGTTGATATGTAGATATCGTGTGATATTTTAAATGGCAAATGAGCACAGTAATGATACGAAAGTGAAAGTAAACTAATGCTTTGTAGCGGGTGGGTTCCTTATTGCATGTTAAAAGTTTATTTACAGTTACATTGCTTGCTCTTTGCGGATTACTAAAATCTATTTCCTAGAGATTGGATAAACACTTCATAAGATAAGCCTGTTTGGAACTATATGTAAGTTGGCAAAAAGCATTGTTTGTTTTTGTAAAAACCAAATCCAGTTTTCTGGACTATACAGGTGTAAGGGTTAATTTAATGGTACTAATGTAGTTTACAAATCATTGTTCATATACATGCATGTACTCCCTATAGTGTATCTGTACCAGTATATTCAGGTGTACCATTGGAAAGTGGTTGATGGGACTAAAGACTCTCAATTGTAATAGTCTAAGACTGACTAGGGCTGGATGGAGGACTGCTGCTTTTGTGGTACCAGGAACCAGTCTGCCTTTGTGGAGGTGAGATGATCTATATACTGCACAGTAACTGTATCTAGTCAGGGCCCTATTTATTAATGCTAACAAAAAAGTAAAGTCTAACAGTGGTATGCTATTCAAGGATGGATATTACACAGAGAGTAGTGACTATTCAGTCTATTAAATAAAGGCAGGTTGTTTTAGGAGAACTATACACACTTTGTATGCAATATAAAGTCTGGTTTATGTCACTGCAATGTGCATTTTAACGTATTAACCATTGTAGACTCCATTTAATGTAATATTTTGGACTCACTTTCAATGTTGCTGTGTAGTGTACCTATATTGAAATGGTCATGACCATAGAAGCCCTGCTTCTTGAGTTACATTTATTTTTATGTTTATTTATTTTGTTGATTATAGCAAAACCCATCAAGGGTACAACGCTAATGTGCAAAAATCATGCATAGTGGTTAACTAACAATGAGGTAAATAACCTTTAAAGGAATTTAAATCACAATTACTTAAGTCCTCAACGTTCAAGTTGTTCCAGTCCGGGATTGTCCTTGGCAAAAATGAATAAAGATATTGGTTTGTTCTGGTGAACAGTTGCATGAGCTTTTGATAAGAGTTCATAATATAGTAGTTCTAATATTATGAACTCTTGGTATCATCTTGTTTACAAGCTTAAATAACAGAATTAAACGTGAGTGTCTTCTATGATTCTCAAGGGATTGCCATTTCAATCTTATTAACATGTCAGTTATACTGTCTCTATGGTTCCTCCTCCAAGGTTTGTTTAATACAAACCGTGCAGCATGATGTTGTATCATTTCTAGCTTGTGGATCAATGCTTACTGGTAAGGGTCCCATATAGCAGAACAATTACTACATGTCCTACAATTGTGCAAGTATTGCGCCAAAGTTAACTCACTATAAGAATAGAGTGTACTAATGTTATTATAGTTGCTCATAGTGTGTTGTATTACAATGAAGTGAAACAGATTGATAGTGCTCACTTGTGGTAATTGTTCTCCAGTTGTTTAAAGAACAAAGCAAGTTGCCACTTACTGTTATGCACATTTAGGACATTTTTTGCCCTAGAAGGGAATTTGCCATAAGGAAACATTGTAGAGTAGTTACACATAGAGACTAACGTTTCATGTTGTTACACCCCATTTTACACATTTGCTGTTTAATAGCAACTTTGTGGTTAAACAACTACCTGCCAGAGCAATATCCTTAGTCCATAGCAAAGGTAGCTTTTATACCTTGGCTTGATATAGCATTTTTTGGTGCATACTGAAAAGCGCTCCAGAAAGCCTGACAGCTACTAGAGTAAAGAAACTGTTGATCAACCAATTTACAATTTTCCACTGTTTGTACACTCCATTGTGAAGGGTCACTATGTACAATTGTGCTACACTGCAGTAGGTGAAAAGACATATCTTGGACCTAAACAATGGCAACCAGTGAAGAAATCAAGCCCATTGCCTTAATTAATCATAGTCAAGTTATGCTTGGCTAAAAACATAGTCAGGGAGACAGGCAGTTAATTAGTAGAAAATGCCCCTACTATGTACTGCTTGACAAAAACAACACTTACATCCCAGTGCGTGGGAGTATCAAAGCGCCGCGCTGGGTTATAACTACCATACAGCTAGACAGAGCGGCGCTACTACTGTACAATATATTAGTTATCACCCAGTGATAACACCCTGTTGCGGAGCCACTCAGTCTCTTTCGTGACATCATAATAACCGCGAATGGCATTGTTTACCAATGGAACAAAGAGCCAAATAAGGAAATATTGATACAAAACACACCAATACAGCACTTAAAACTAGCTAAATCTTACAAGAAAACTGTTAATCCTTTACACAATAATACTACAAGTTACCTATACGATAGTTTAACAAATGTCAAGAATAGTCCGTGACGATTTTCGCTCCAGCAATCACTCCCAACGGTCACTATGGTGAAGAACTAACTTCCTCTAGCTTCATCGTTCTATCTCGGATTATGGTAGCCACTTGTTGGTCTTTATTTTTCTCTTGCACACCATGTGACACCACCATACCAACTTCTGACGAAGGCGAATCGTACCTGGAACCGCTGCTTCATAACACCGCCCTTCGCTACAGTTTGTAGGCAGTATGTAAGGTCTCTCTTGTGGCTACGAAGTAGAATCTCCATACAATTCGGACGAAATCTTGAGCACAGTGACAGGAAGTTAAACCGGAACTTAATTTACTATCCGTAAACTTCTGCGCACTGGGATATAAAATAGTTATATCCCGTATACTCGGATGATATCATTGTTATTACACTTGTCCTCGGCTCCACCTCGGACTCGTGTAATAACAATGATATCACCCTCGTACCGGGATATAACTATAACTCATCACTTCATAAAATGCTATACAGCAAATTGTGTAGACCATTATATGGTTTCTTAAATAATAATTAGCTATATGTATTTCAATATATCACATCTCTTCCTTGTTAATATACATATGTAGGTCACTGATCAGGTCAGTGTGCAAAGCAATAGTAAGCCTGGTGTGCCCTCTACTGGTGTTACTGGTGTTTGCTAGGAATGGTCAAACTGTCTATGATCGACTCACTAAGTCTGTAGTAGTTCATGTGTCTCAACTGTATCGACCTGTATATAGTACTGAACTACCTAATACATGATTATGTGCATATGTTTGTTTGTATCAATTGTTTAATTCTCAATGACTAACCAATACAGTACATATTTTGGTATGTACCTTTGTGCGTGTTAAGGTCCAAGAACAACTTAGTAAATGTTACATGCATGGATTTAATATTATGTACATGGTATCATTAATATTTTCTGAAAGCTGTGTCATGTACTTACTTATTTATCTCTACTATGTTGTACACACAGACTGGTTTTGTTGGGTTGGTAGTGGAGGTCATTTAGATAAAACATAATTTGTGACCTGCTGTGTGAAAACTGACCATTTTCACAAAATCGTGTTTTGTGTGCCAACAGAGCAAATGTCAATGCAAAAACACCAGTACAGCACGTACACTTTACAGAAGGTAAGTGGTAAAACGGCTTATTTTTGTTTAGCAGTCACATATGTAGTTGTCAGTGATATGTGTGGTTTGCATAGCTACTGTAGTGTGTGTGTGTGCGTGCGTGCGTGCGTGCGTGCGTGCGTGCGTACGTGTGTGTGTGTGTGCAGATGCATGCATGTATCCAGACTACACAGGTCTTTGTAATTGATGGCCTATCTATTCTCCTGGAGATTCTCTGTTCTGGTCTACTTGTAAATAAGTTACTCAGCAGATCTCCAATAGATGGTTAGTCTCGTGTGTCTAGGCCATATTGTCTTCAGGGTGGCACTTATTGATTAGAGATTATAATTGCCCCCTTTGAAATCTCTAATTGATAATTGCCACCCTGAAGAAAATAGGGTCTGGCCACGCAAGACTAATAGGTAGTATAAGACATATTTAAGGCTCTAAAAGCTCATTACACTTATTATGGTCCTCCTGTCTGATCACCTTTTTATAAAGTACAAGATAATTATGTACCTACGTATATAATGCATTGTTGACTTAAAAGTTGTCCTGCAGGCCTGGCAACAGAAGTAAAATTGTTTAACTGTGTTTTTGTTATAGAACTAAAGCACTGTAAGATGCCAAAACAATATTACTTCCAATGCACCACATCATGAAGGAAACTCTGATAAACTTTAAAGAGTTAACAGTATTGTGGTGGCTTATAACGATTATTGTGTAGTTTCATTGTGAAGTTGCCAAAACTGCTATAATTAGGGTTTTGGTTTAAATAATAGTTCTATATCAATGTCACAAATATTTGAAGTGATACTTTAGCCATTTTTGTCTACCATGCATGCAGAGTTGAATACAAAGATTGATGATGTATACACAAATGCAGAACTCTTATTTTCTATTATTCTAACCCATTAATTGACAGTTGTATCTTGACACTAATGAGTCACATTGGTAATGTTATGATGGCTTGCAAAACATTGTTAAAGCTCTACAAACACAATGATGACACTCTAAAAATAGTACGATACATTCAAAGATACACATTGTCAATAGTAACTTTATACATTGTATGGTTTACATTCTTCCCACTCCTTTCAGCATGATTGTACCACTTAACAACAACTATAACTATCTATGGATAATTGGCATAAGATACTACACATTAACCACTAACAAGATTCATCCATGAAAGAAATGTCTGATTGCATTGAATTTGACAACCAGGCCATCCTTTGTAACTTGATCTTTTACAATACCATTGACCTAATTTATTATTAAGGCTTTACAGCACAAGTACTAAAGGTCTGTAGCACACCTGGTCCTACAGCCTGATTCAAGGATGTTATATTTTTAACATGTGGCCATATATTACTACATGTTGTAGACACAGAAGGAAATCTGGCATGGAGAATGAGAAGAGTGGATTTTGGTTTTGGCATGATGGTCACAGATTACATACATGTGCTGTTACTACATACTTGCATTTCCTGTGCATTCTTTAAAATAACTAGAAAATTGTTCTTTAAATCCCCCAAAATATCTCCCTGTGGTTAAAATACCGTTGTGGTTAAATTGTGTACTTGCTGCGTAAACAACTAAATAGGCAAATACCTAATATGGATTACACCCTTGGTTTTACGAACACTTAGCCTGTTATTAGTAATATAATTGTATATAACATAATGAATGAGGTGTTTACAACCTGATTGCTTGCACTGACCTGAACAATATTTAATAGATGGCCCAGGTGAATAACACAAAGAATAGCCCATGTACTGGTAGTCATGTGCAATAATGGATTATGGTAGACCAGTGTAATAATGGATTATGGTAGACCAGTGCTAGTGGAATGTGGCCATTCAACTTCTAAATGTTAGCCATGCAATTCTAATAGTGGAAGCCTAAAAGCCAAAGGGAGTTCCATATGACTACATATAAATGAGTAGTAAAGGTGAAACCACATGCAGACAGTGGCACACATCTTTAATGCAAACAGACTGATGTTACTTTTAGAAGATCTGTTGCAAGCTAGTGTCAATGAGATCAACCATACCTATGAAGAAGTGTCTCTCACCTTACAAACACTTCAAGCTACTTCATATGATGGTCATTACATATGGAAGATACCAGATATCACCAGACGTAGGAGGGATGCTCTACTAGGAAAGACTGTCAGTTTATATTCAGCACCATTTTATACCAGCAGGTTTGGATACAGACTGTGTCTACGTGTGTATTTAGATGGTGATGGTAGTGGCAAGGGACGTTACATATCTTACTTCCTTACCATCATGAAGGGAGGATATGATGCTTTACTAGAATAGCCATTTCAGCATATGGTGACAATGACATTAGTGAACCAGAAAGGCAACAACAATATTGTACAGTCATTTAGACCCAACCCAACCGGTACTAGTTTTCATCGTCCAAAATCAGACATGAATGTGGCATCTGGTTGTCCTAAATTTGCATTCTCATGTATACATTTGGAATTATCCATTAGGTTGAGTGTGTTGTTATGTTTGTGCAAGTATGGTTAGAAATATACCCTTGTGGTTAATATCTTGAGTGTGTGGAATGTGAGAACTTGTATATGAATGAAAAGATGCTGTCACACACAGATATTCTATATTTTGCAGGTTAACAAACAACCAAGAATTCATCTAATGTTGCAATATCCTCCCTTGAGCATTACAACTATTATTAGCTAATGGCTACTTTATATGCTGCGTAGTGAGAGTTACTTCTCATACCAAACTTTTAGCCTCAGTAAGGATTTTGTTCATCAGGTATAGAATTAGAGATGGCTGGTACTGAATATTTGAAGAATAGTACGGTATTGAGAAAAATACCTCAGTATCACTAAATATACCGCTTTAGTGTGGGCGTTCAAAGGTGCTGCTGGGGGTTTAACTTGCATATTTCCCGGGCAATATTATGGGAAAGCAGTTTGCCAACAACTTTAATGCCCAGCGGCCAGTTCAAAGAAATGATACGCTTTGACTCGTTATATTGAGCGACATGGAACTTTGTATTGTGGAACTCGTTTTGTAGTGGTTGCTAAGCTGAGTATATTTGCTAAGATAGACTAGTTGGTTGTTAGCAAAGGATAATGAAGATACAAAAATAATTGTTTGGGCAATCGTGGATGCATATTTCTACCCACCGTGTATCAGCCTTTGAACAGATCACAGAATGGCAAAACTACTGCTATGCTGAAATAGTCCTAAGTACTTAACTTAATACAATAACTTACTGTACTTACTGTCCCAATAGCAAAGTTAGTTGACTTGACTTAGTACAAAAATGATAACAATGGGCCACAATCGCAAGTTTTCTAACATTACGTGTTGAAGCATAGTATCGTATTAATACCTTCTAAAAGATATACGGTATATTATTTACACTTATACCCACACTTTGTTAGTATAAAAATTTCTATAGGAGCATATAAAATGAAAACCATATACCATAAAGTTGGGTTGTTAAGCGCATGCACTTATAATTTTCGAAGAAAACTTTTTGTAAAATACTATCTGTTAGGCGCATATGCCTAATAAATAATTATGGTGAGTGTAACACAGAATCACTACGTTGTAATAGAGTAGTTAATAGTTTGTACTGGTCACCACGCCAGTATGTAAGAATACTTGACTCCATTTCTGGGTGAAATCCTTCAAAATTATCACTATCCAGATGGCTGATTTGCTGTATACATAGCGAAGAGAGACGTCAAGGGAGACGTAAGCACTTGAGGAGACATTAATATTTCAGTACTTTCAGCTTTTCTTGCCGTTTCTTGCTGTGTGTAGCTCTATCATCGCATTTTGCCGTGTGCACCTATCATCCATGGTTAATTACAAGAAATGTGTATGCGCTTAACAAATAATATGCACTTAATAGATACATGCACTTAACAACCCGACTCTATGGTATTATAAAGTAAGGTTGGAAGTATACCCTATGCAATAGTAAAAAAAAATCTTTATAAAGGGGTGAACACTTCTACATACAGGTCTGTGCTTGTCTGCATTGTAAAGGTGTCTGCATGGGGCCGCTTGGCTTCTGAAAATCTAAAAAATACCTACATTGACTACCATATAAGCATTTCGCTTTAGTATACCAGCTGATGTACAATCTGCTGTGTTTTTGTGTGAATATGCAAGATATACTACCTTGTTGTACATAATATGTAATGGCATAAATATTCTATTAGGTTATGGCGATTTGTTTAATAGTACCTCTGTGCATAGATGTAGGAAGTAACCAACATAAAATGCTGTAGAAGATGAACTGCATCGCTATACTCGTGCACAATTTCTTGTCAGGTGTTGGTATACTTGAGATTGCTCATATTTCAGTCATTCAAGGCAGATCCTAGTTGTTGTATACACCCCTGCATCATGTATTTCTCTGGGAAACTCATTGGGAAATGTACACACAGAATGAAGTGGATCAGAACCATTGTTATACATACAGATAAAACATCTCTTGGCACTGTAAAAGTAATAAAATTAATATTCATGCAACTATCATTTTGTGTATTAAGTTAATAGTGGAGCTAAAGTATGGATCATGGACACAAAATTGTTTTGGCCTATGGATAGATTTTATATATGTAGTCTTGTAGTTTATAGCTTGCTGTACATGTGCTTGTTCAAGTTACTAATCATGTTTTGATATATTAAGTGGCTGAGTGTCACCAAATAATATTAATATTTTTCCATGTATTTTTGGTTTGCATATGCAGGTAATATTATTATTATCTAAACAAGCATTTAATGTGACATCCTGATATGACTTGACACAATGAGCATTGCATTATTGAGGTTTCAATGCATATTTAATGCTTGTTTAAAGTAAACAAGTATGGTCACATTTATAAAGTAAACAATATTAACCAGTTTGAAGCATCATTCTGGTGATCGAAAGGTTTCAGGTTTCATTGAGCAAGGACCTTTACTCACATTGCTCCAGTGTTTAATAAATACTTGCATGGTTTTAACTGGTTTAAAACTTTAATTGCCAAATTGTGTCTGGCAACACTGATTTTAAGCTGTAGTTGCTAATTTATGGTTTAGCATGGTAGTATAGGCAGTAGATTTTTGGCCATATGGGTTGTCATTCATTAAACAGGCAAACAGAAGGGAAGCTAGCTATAGGCCATCAGATTCCAGAACTATTGCAATGAGTACTCCATTCAAGCATATCTCCCTGCATGCCATGCATGAATTTGTTCACTAGTGCTGTTATAATGCATGCATGTGGCTTTGAAGAACCATGTGTATAGGTCATATATATATATATGCAATCATCTTCATTAAGTCATGCTATACCTTTCTCATAATGCTGCATGGCATTGCAGACTTTATCACAGAAAGGCCACCAGAATACAATTTTACCATTTGCAGTTGGATATAATTGTCGCAAACATCTAAAAACCACAAAGGGAATTTTTGGGCCAATACAACATAAAATTTGGCAATGTGGTTTGTCACTGATGTTCAGGGGAATAACTTTATCATTCAACTCTGTTTAAGTATCTGATCACATCATGATCTGTCAATTTTCAATTTGGCCATCAGATTCCAGAATATTCATTGCAATAAATACTCCATCCCTCCTCATCTTATTGCAAGCCATGTACTTGTCCATTCACTGTTGTACATGTGAGGATATACTTTTTAATAGAACATCTTAACTTAGAGTACAGTGTGGTGGACGGGATTGTGGTTTCTGTCACACACACGCATGCACGCACTCACACACACAAATACACATGCATGACTTGAAAGCTTTATACCTGCATGAAAATCCGTGCAATGAAGTGAAAGTCATAACCCTTGTCATACCTATCCTTGAATGTATGCATCTCTAATATGAGAACTTCACTCACAAGTACACATCTCTGCAATTAAAAGGTACAATGTACATTACTCAATGAATGACTACTCTTGGAGAAATGGTGTTACTGCTATGATTATAAGCCACATTGCTATTAGCAAGTGCTTAACGTAGACAATATAATTATTGTAGTTATTATGTGTTTACAACATGTGGTGTGGTTACAGACAGTTGGTAGAGTGTGGGAAGCTTTCTACTAGTAAGAAAATAAATAAGATGAATGTGTTAAAATAAAAATATCTCCCAGGTATTAAATTAGTCTTGAGCTTAGAAACTGTGGGGATTTTAAGGAAGTATTCCAGCATCATGGACATCTCTATCAGTCACTTTACCAACTAGTAAAGAATAATGTAAATCTATCGTGATTATGTCTTCTAATACAGGCAGTTTTGTAATCAGCAATGTCAAAAGTTTCATCAGAGCTCAGGTAGGTTGGCGGTACCAGGCAATTCAAAAACCTGTTTTACAGGCTGCAATGAAGGCCCACTCTAGCCAGTTATTCTGGTTCAGGACATTATATGTAATGTTCTCAAGATACATGATTATTAATACATTCAAGCCATTATATTATAAAATGTGTACTATGTAATAAATTAATTATCATTTAATAATTACGTGTAGATAATTTTTTTAGAGAATAAAAGTGTACACTGTTAAAAGTGAAGTGCTATGGTAGCACCTCTAGGTGCTATTTTTGACTGAAGCAGTCAACATTTAGCAATTCTAGGGTGCTACCACAGCATTTTTAAGTGCTACCATAGCACTTTTTAACAGTGTAGGAGACACTTCCTGTCTTGAAGTGTGTAAACTGACTTGCTTGTGCTGGACTTCAGTTACCGTGGTTTCCATCAGCTGTGGTTAAACTTTAATACAATTAAAAAATAAGAATTCATTGTGTACCCTTCTCTGCATAGTAACAACTACTAATGTTATGGGTTTGTAATGTCTCCATTATCTTATCTCATCTATTTAGTACACACACCAAATAAACACACTTAATACTGTAAACCATCAACACCTGGTTTGTTTCCTTAACAGAGAGCAGGTAAAACAGTCCCTGAGGAGATAACATTTTGTTTACAGTTGGCAGTAGCCTGTCTATCACCTAAAATGTACTAAATATTTGAAGTACTCTACTGCCAGTATACACACCTCTCTCATTATTGCCACCAGCCCAGCTAGCTGCTATCCCATTTGATTCCACCTACGGGCAACAGACATCAAAGGATGGTGTTATGTGCTGCTTACCTCCTGAAGGGGGGTAGGCACATATGGCAGATTACAAAGTAATAGATCTACTTTTCCCTGTGACCTATCCATAAGTCCTATTGTGAGGTATGAAGTGATGGCATCTGTCATGTATGTATCTGCCTCATAGTGTTCATAGATACTTGAGAAGCTTTTGTATTGATATCAGTCACCCTAACAAACTTGGGAGAGAAATCAAGTGACACAAAAAGTGTTATCATGCACTTATGTAACAATGTGTGGCTTGACACCTTAGTCTACTATCGAATTCCAATGTGTGGGATATAATATTTGGCAACTTGATACAGAGTTTTCATGGACATAGAACAAGAAAGTTTTCAGAACAGCTGGTAGAGCCATATGGCCATTAGTCCTCAGGAATGGGTTTTATAAGTTATATGTTGTGAATAATGTTAAGACTCAAAGGGTCACAACCAAGGTATACTTTTGGCTATAGTAAATTAGCTCATTTGAAAATTACATGTCATAGCCAATACTATAACTGACAGATTATATGGCGCACAGTGTCGAGGTCTATGAAAGAGATCTGTATAAGGGCTACACGTTATGGTTGTTGTAACAAATTATGCTTCCCCCTCCCACATATACAGTGCTTGTGATCCTTGGTCATTGATTGATTGTGTAATGCTCTTGATTTATGTCATACCTACTTCAAGCTAATTATGTTTTTACAAGATAATTAATGATCTTATTGTTGTCCCATATCCACATGTATGCATCCACCAGGGGTCATTCTCAACGTTTTAGAACACCATATGCTCCTACTTGCCTTTGACTATTCATTCTTCTAGAAAACATAGTCAACCAACCATCACATCTTTAAAGAATTATTGTATAGTTATTTATTTTAATGTAAATTTAGTTACTTATTTGTATCTGTGTGTCATGCTCTGTATAGAGTTTCTACACATGCACAGTAATAAATATACTGAAATAAATAAATAAAAATTATAGCTATACAATCTTCATTGCATATAGATAGCTACTACAACTATAATTATTATATCAGACTTTGTCATGTAGCTAACAGTATACTGCAGGTCCACTACATGCATGCAGTGGCATAGTTACTATTGAGGTAGCTGTCTCGGTAAAAATTCTCAACAACCGAGCAGGCTGAGCAGGTCTGAGTTTTGGCACCCTTGATTTTCTGCTCAAACATTTATACTAGCTAGTAGACAGCTTTGTTGTACCACACATCATCATAATAGAATCTATGGCTGTAGTACTAAGCAGGGCCAGAGCCTACAGTGACAGGATGCTGGACCACTTTTCAGCTACTTGAATTTGTAAAAGATCAAGACATTCTAATAATAGAACAGTCATCGTAATATACTCTAATAGAGCATTCAGTACAGATTAGCCACCATTCTCATTACACTGCTTGGTCTGAATTATTTTCATTTATGTTAATTGTATTAAATTATTTTTCAAAACTCAAATTTGCTGACAATGCCAAGTGCTTTATCCATGTTAGTACGCTCTCTGATCTATAGGACAGGGTGATGTACTTCCACAATCTTATACGGTGTGTAACTAATTCTACTAATTGTTATTATCTAGATGATAGCTACAAGTGCAACAAATGTGATATCGTGGGTATACATAGATTAGTAATTTTTTAATCAACAAATGTAAATCACGCAAACAACTACAACAGCTAATCGAGCAATACACCACTGTACATCACAACAACTCAACAATAACAAGACTAAAGTTACAATGGTGTCAGATATATTACAATACACTTATTATGTGTTCCGTACACTACTACAATAAAATGTATAGGTACTATTGTACATCTAGTACAAAAGATCTATATCACACTTAAAGAATGTCACATCATCCACAACAAATTCAGGATTATTCAGTATTGATAGTGGAGCAAATTTAGGACAACCAGATGCCACATTCATGTCTGATTTTGGTCGATGAAAACTAGTACTGGTAGGGTTGGGTCTGAATGTCTGTACAATATTGTTGTCGCCTTTCTGGTTCACTAATGTCATTGTCACCATATGTTGGAATGGCCATTCTAGTAAAGCATCATATTCTCCCTTCATGATGGTAAGGAAGTAAGATATGTAACGTCCCTTGCCACTACCATCACCATCTAAATACACACGTAGACACAGTCTGTACCCAAACTTGCTAGTGTAAAATGGTGCTGAATATAAACTGACAGTCTTTCCTAGTAGAGCATCCCTCCTACGTCTGGTGATATCTGGTATCTTCCATATGTAGCGACCATCATATGAAGTAGCTTGAAGTGTTTGTAAGGTGTACACTTCTTCATAAGTATGATTGATCTCATTGATGTTTGCTTGCAGGGTGGCTAGTAGATCTTCAACTCCTGTTAATCTGAATGTAATGTCTTTTTGCTTGCTTTGAACTTCATTGATTTGTAAAACATGTTCTTTGTGGTTACTGCCATCTACTTTTTCATTTAGTTTTCTAATTTCTGAATGCATTAATTTTTCCATAGCTTCCAAACTATTAAGGCTACTGATACTGGTGATGCCATTTGGCTTTTGGAGCGAATGAGGGGATTGAGACTTTTGGGAAGATAGATATTTACAAACTAGGAGAATATGATCCTTCTGGCATTCGTCCATGTGTCTTGCCAATTCTTTATCATTCCTGCCCTTAAAACGACAGCCCAAAAAACCAAAAGAACATTCTAAGTTATCATTAAGTTGTAATTTTGTGATCTCTTCACTACAACCTTCATTGGGACGTGATACTTCGACTAGTCGACACTCTTCCTTCAAATGTTTCTGTAAATACAGCATATAATACAGTCAAACGCTTGATGCATTCAATTTAGTACAATGTGCTATACCTGGTAGTGTCGATACTCGTCAGTCCAGCTACAATGAGGACAGGTGACTATGTTGGAATCAATTTCCTTGGCTATTGCCTTGTCATGGAAGTACTGTAAAAAAAGAAGATATTTCAATGGTTACAAACCTAACAGCTCTAATGGCACACATTTAAGTGGCAATGTACGCAGTTATTTATATTCATACAAGGGGTAGTCACTTCCATACCGCCAATTGATGCACTCACAACCAGGATCAAAAAGTTTGATCGCCAAAATATTGCTTTGATCACTTGATTTCATCTTTCCATGAGTCTTGATTCTTGATCGTCAACCGTATAAGCCAAAGTTAGCTTTCCAAAGGTGCTTGATCACCACTTTTACGGACGCCTTGATCGCTTGATTCACTGCAAAAATACCCCTTGATCACTTGATTAAATCTTGATCCCGGTCGCAAGTGCATCAATTGGTGGTGTGGAGGTGACTGCCCCTTGTCATACAAGTAAGTTATTCGGTAGCTAGCCGCTTACCCCAGTGAAATCAACATTTCTTTGACATTTTTCACAGAAGAAGGTTTGTGAGCTACGTAGTATATACAAGATCAACTATATCACTTGTTTAAGCTGGTTATTACCTTTGTTGCTTTAGTTTCATAGCACACGGAGTACATATTCGATGGCCGCACTGAAGCTGAAGGGGTCCGTTTAGTAAAAAGCCACAACGAACACATTGTAATCGCTGGTCCAGTGTATGGACAAGCGGAGTTTGTGTTACCACATGCCAAGTGGTCATTACAAATTTCACATTAAACCTGGTAAGAAATCTGCGCTACTTCGTATTCCCGGCCCCTGTAGTTATTTATAGCCGGTCAGTTGCACCATTACGGTATCACTGACCGCATGCCAGGATGTGACGATTTTCATGGTAAAATAGAAGCCTTACAAGAAAGCCAAATATAGTCAGCCTTAAACAAATATAGTCAGCCTTGTTATTTAATATAGTCAGCCTTGTTATTTAATATAGTCAGCCTTGTTATTTAATATAGTCAGCCTTGTTATTTAATATAGTCAGCCTTGTTATTTATACTGTATGTCAACCGATGTGCCTGACCTCTAATTTGAAGATGTTTGCAGATGACACCAAGATATACTCGGTCATTAAATCTTTTCATGACAGCCTTAAACTACAACATGATATCAACAAGTTAATGCAATGGTCAAGTGTTTGGTTGCTTAGATTTAACGCAGCCAAATGCAAAGTAATGCAGATTGGTAACTCTCTTCCTGCATCATACACCATGTACGATGGCACTACAAATGTATCTACTGACCTAGAACTAGTCAACGAGGAGAAGGACCTTGGAGTGTGGTGCACAAGTGATCTCAAGCCATCTCTACACTGCCAAAAAGCTGCAGTCAAGGCTACACAGGTTCTTGGGCTTATTAGGCGATCTTTTAGAATTGACTCTACTGATATGTTTATATTTCTGTATAAGATGTATGTTCGACCGCATTTGGAATATTGTGTGCAATCTTGGAGTCCATACTTGGCCAGAGACATCGACACCCTTGAAAAGGTTCAGAGACGTGCAACTAAACACCTTCGCGGATTAGCCCACTTGACTTATGAAAGCCGTCTTGAAATTCTGGATCTCTATTCTCTGTATTGCAGACGTCAAAGGGGTGATATGATTGAAACATATAAGATACTTAAGGCCACTCCAAGTCATACCTTAGTTTCTGGTCACTCCCAAGCCTACAAATGGATGCGGGCGGGCGGATGATCAGGACTTCAGGACTATAGACTCTACTGTGACAATATACTGTATAGTATTATTAATTTGCTCAATTTAGCAAATTCATGTTGATTTTGTTTTTAGTCAAACTTAACCAACAACATAAGTAGTTGTGCTTCGGCAAAAAATGCACTAGGAAAGTTGTTGATGGATCATGGCTAGCTATACACTGATGTATAGCATTTAAGTATATTTATTTATTTATTTATTTAGAATATACTATAGGAAATGTTTTGCTCATGTAGCTACTTATGCTTTCCAAGTGAAATAAATGTCTATTAGCTATGTCAGGAAAATATTACTATGACTTATATAGCTAAGTTGTTCAAATGATCATGATCCAAAATGAAATTTAACTTCTATTTTCACATCAAAAATTCTTCATTCAGATGTGAAGTCGTAGCCCACTAGCTATGTGTTTCCAGCCTTCTATTCAGTAACCTTGAGAAAAGTAACTGTCAAAGTTTTGAGTCATTGAGTGCTCCAGACTAGTGTTTTTTAGTGATCATCTGGGAATGTTTAAACTATAAGGGTTTCTACTTGCCAATCTAATTTTAGTTATGGAAAAGTTTAAGCTCACCGAATGTTGCCGGCTTTCCATACCCCTGCAGTGTTCAGTGATAAGGAATTTGAAGTTACTAGACTAATCATTAGAGGACTACATTTGAATTATAAAGTTAAAGCTATGGCCCATCTGCATGGGCTAGTAGTTAATGCTACTGAAATTACTTTGGTTACAGAAGCATTAGTAACAGTTATAATCTGAACAGCTATATAATCAAGGACAAAACTAGCTATAGTTAGAAACATTTTATTAGTGTGGCATATATACCTAATATTAGAGTTAAGAGTAGTGTGACTGCTCTATTGGAATCCCTGACTGCTCTATTAGAGTATCTCGATCTTTTACAGTAAAAAATAAGTGTCTTGCTGGGTCACATGCACTTAAGCACCTGTAATATTAATAATAGTCCTCATAAACTAGGGTTCCAGGTTTACCATGCGGGCGGGTGACCAGAAACTAAGGTTTGACTTGGTGTGGCCTAAACGACATTATGACTTGGACCCATCTTCTACATTTTTTACTTTAAATACTGCTACCACCAGGGGCCATTCTCTTAAGCTTTTTAAAGAAAGATCAAGATTACTTGTTAGGCAGAACTTTTTTACAAATAGAATAGTCAATCTATGGAACTCCTTACCTGACTTTATCATTTCAGCACCAACAGTTGCAACCTTCAAGCTGCGCTTGGATAATTTTTGGAAGCAATCTAGATATGGGCACCTTCAAAGGCCTGCGGCCTAGCCTGGCAAGTTAGCTTGCCTTGGCATCTACAAGCCCATTAAATAATTATATAACCAAGTACTAAGAATAATACGAAACGCGGTTAAAATTACGTAATAAATAAATAATTAATAATTAATGTTTGAGAAAACTACGAGGCCTAGAGACATGAACTAACCGGGGATAGATTCGCCTATGAATGAAGGCACAAACGTATAATCGTCGCTCCTGTTTGTGCTGATGACTTGACCATACGTGTAATTCTATATAACGCCCAGTACCACACCCTTGCTTAATTACTTACATATTGCGAAGAAGATTAGTGATGCCAGTACAGGAGAGCCAGAAGCCACTTGTGTAAACAAGAAGATTACAAGTAAGTTTTTATGTTTGTAACATCTCAAGTCTCCATGCCAGCTGCCAGTGGATTCATTCACGTAAATAAACAATACTAGAAAACATTAAACTGACATATGCCACGCTCTTTACAATAAGCTTACAGTTACATATAAAATACAAGTAAACAATTTTGTCTTGTGCAGCTGGCATGGCGAACTTACTTTGTGTTGGTGTCAGGCAATTCAATACGTGCTTAATCTTTTTTGCCTTCACCTGGCGTAGCTACTAGGCTCTAGTGGCTTGGCTGTCTTCCTTTATCTGGTTCATCTGGCTTGCATACGCCTACAGCGTTGTGTAGCTATCTCCTGCAAGTTGTGTATGCATAACTATAGTGTGTCACCCATCACTGTGCCATTGCTACATCACTGATGAACCTTACTTAGCTCTAGTTGATGTTGATATGCATTGCTGTATATTGGCTAATAATTTTTATCTGCATGGTGATGTTGCCTATAATGTATTGCTGCATACAATACTGCAATAATGTATAGTTCTCTCCTGTATGTTTTGTATACATATACTTTGTACACATCACTGTGCCATTTATACCACACCAATGATGTACTGGCACTTAGCTACTGGTGGCCTTTAGTTACGATGCCACTATTGTGTTATATCTGTCACTACTGTGACATATTGAGTTGATTTGGGGATAATGCATTCACCACCTAATAGCCTCACCGGGGAGCTGTCACGTTGGTGTATGTACTTGGTTATATGTGACGCGGTCCTAGTAATAATAATAATAATAGTCACTAGCTGATACTGAATCCAGTTAGTGCCGGAGCATGCTAGTCCAGCAAGCAGAGTACAATTCTCTAAAACCTAGACATGTAGGATCTGTGCATGTGGTAACTGCACTCTAGTTTGTAGAGGATGAATATTGGTAAATTTCTGTTCGCCTTTGCAAGCATTTTCATCGGGTGTGGGACTTATCACCCCGCTAGAAACATTTTCGTCTTGATTACATAACTCTGATCGTTAAGTTCCCCGTGCACGGTAGCTAGCTACCCAGCTGCATGGCCAAGTAAGATATATATTCCCAGACTGGCCTCAGTATAATTAACTATATAACTACAACCATGCAGGTTTGCAATATAGTTTATAGCTCAATTTCAGTTCTACATGCATTGACATAAAATCCTTGGAATTATTGTTCCATACTGAACCGATTTAGTTATATGCAATTCCACTAGATATATGCACAGTATAGTCCATATGAATACCAATTTCATTGCCACCATTATATGTATAGAAATCTCTAGTGTTGGTTTAAGTTTTCATTAACAGTAGCCCACGCTTGGTGTGGCACAACCCAAGTTGTAGTTGTAAGTGTAATAGTATGGTGAGGGAGTACTCATGAATATGACTAAAACTATAGAAGCTGTGGTTGGAAGCCACAAAAAACTTATCAATTTTGAAAATGCCGCAATCTGATTAGTATACTACATCTATTCTTGCAGTTCACAAGACCCTTGCTCGTACCCAATCTATGAAATATGTATTTAAAAATGGATCAGTATAGTAGGTAAAGTTATTTACTCCCTTCATGGCATCAAATTGAGTAACAGTAGGCTATTTTAGACAGTATTATTATGACTGATCTTACAATTATAATGAATTATGATAGTGTTTTGGACAATTAGCTACAATTCAAAACTGAGTAAAATTTAATCTTTGCATGTCTACAAGCATGGCATGCTTTTAACAAAAATTTAACACAAAATGTGAAGTATTGAAATGCGCTAGGACAAAATTTGAAGTCCAGACCTGATGAATGGCATAGCTATAGCTGCTTCCACAAAATATGTGTGAGGACCCGATTTTCAACCTATCATAATTATAATGAGTGATATGGTGTCATGAAACAAATGCAGTCATATTCTATCATGACAACCAACTTTGCAACCCCTGTGTATATTGAGTTCACTGTGCAAGACTCTATTAAATGTGTACAGTAAGTATATAGAGTATACAATTCTGCCAATCATCTTGCTTTACTTGATACTGTATCTTAGAATAAATTAAGAGTGAATTCGACTAGTTACCATCACAGCAAAGGTTCTGATCCATTCCAATCTATGCATGCATCCTTCCAGCTACAGAAAATCATTAAAAGTTTAGTAAGCACTGCAGAGAATATTTGTTACGTGCTTGAACAATAAAGAGGTACGCACTAAGCCACTAACCAGGTCCTGATACACAGCTCCAATGGTGACACAAGGTCGTCAGTTTCATTTATGATTTCTGAGTACTGAGTAGTATCTGTATGTGTATATAATAAAGTGTGAATAAACTTACATATAGCATACAAATGATTTACCAATAGTTAATCTTATCTCTTCATCTTGTTCACCCAATCCATTAAAATACAGCAAATCGAAGTGAGGGGGTTGCCTGTACAAAGTCATATTCATATATAACATACAGCATATCACCAGTAACATCAATCACACAGTTATGAGGTGTTGGGGCCATAGACAGCTAGAGACCTGCCATAAGGATCTCAGTTCATGGAGTGTACCAATTACTTAGCCAATATAATTATTATTTGCTCTGACAGTTAACTGATACCTAATCATAAGGCTCTACAAAATATTCTTGTAAAGTGGTTGTGACATAGCAAAAGTCAAGATCATGCAGCTAATCAGACAAGGTTCAAACAGCTTGTAGCCAGAATAGGCTAATAATCTGCTCGGCTGGTTACAGCCCATTATAAACAATTTCTGATTATGGTAAAATTATTAGCCTCTACTGATTTTATCGATCTAAACTATACGTTGACCTGTACCTGATAAAGAAATCTTTACTGGAGTTAAAAAGAACACTGAAGTGACTCTCACTACACACAACCCATATTGGGTATCTTGGCTGCTTGTAGTTAACACCTACCTGTAAAAATAGAACATTACATACAAATTCAGGTTGACATTCCACATCTACCACAGCTCAGACTTTTCAAACCACAAGGGTAACTTTTGGCCACATAAGTACAAATATGGTGGGATAGTTTATGCATGCATTTCAACTAACTTTTACTGTTATTAGTGCCATTTTCTCAATATGACAAAACCCAAAAGATCAATACGAAAGCCAACATTTGGAGGCAAGCATATGCTTGTTATAGCAACGTCACTATGTAGCACATACAAAATAACATATTATTTGCAAACTATGTTATATTGAGTATTTGGAAAAAAGCATGCAAGGACAAAGTGAATGAGGCCTAGTACCGAATACATGTAAGTAAATTCATACCATTTGTCTTATTACCTCTGGCTTGCTACCTGATAATTTTAATCTAGTTCAGCACGGCACACCCGTATAAGTGTGCAACATAGTCTCTACACATGCATGGACTTACAGTACAACTCTTATAGTATTCAAATAGACTAAGAAAGCCTATTCCACTCTGGCAGTCTAAACCCTTGAGCTGCATCTGCATACACAAACAAACATGACAAACATTTCAAATAGTACTGCTGTACTAACACTGTCATTGCCAGTCCCTAGAGTGATCACTCCATCATGAGTGTTGGAGACAGCTTTGCCTATTAAAAACAAATTCACCAGATCCTATAGGAGATAGTGGACCATTAATCATGGCCAAGGGAGGTTTTAGGTGTGTACACAACTCACTAACCTGTGTACAATAACTGTGGTGGCCTATCAGTTTGTTGGTAGGTTCATCCATTTCATTAATAATACTATGGAATGTATACAGTGACCAAAAGTTGTCAAACAATGAAGCCAACACATTGTATGTTATTACAACAACATATAAACAAAAAACAAACCATGAGCATGCAGAGGATGCTGCTGGGCTATATATGTACAACAGTGTTCATCAACTAATCAACTTACACATAGTTTTAAGATGCAACAAAGACATGCTAAAGTTATTGTAGCTCACCATCGTATTCCTCTTGTCAATATCACTGAAGTCAGCAGGAGAATACAGCCAGAATGACCTGTGAACTAATACAAAGTTATGGAATGGGAAGTCTAAGAGAAAAAGGTTAATGTATGATCATAGTGCTGTGACTATATATGTCAAAGTCAATAAAATCATAATCACAAAAGTGAAAGATCACTTGTACATATCATAATTAATTGTGACCTTAAGGTTAAGGGTCATTACAAAGGTCAGAAACTTACAAAAGGCAGGCTTGCTTGAAGTAGACCTTTTAATTCGGCAATGTTCCTTCTTTCATGAAGCACCAACTACGCACCATGACTATGTTAAATAATAAATGTATTGACTACACACCTCATCTAGTACATCTCCACATAACCCAGGTGTGCTTTGAACATCAGGTCTACATGAGGTGTCACAAACATGCACTTAAATATAGTGCACTATAAAGGAGCTTATATTTTCATAGACACTCACAGTGCTAAGTTAACACAATCACGTGATCTAGCTTTCCACAGTACATCAACCATTGCATTGACCAGGGCACCATTTTTATCTCCCCTGTGTGTTAGCATGTATATACAATTTGACCAGCTGATTTACATCAATACATATGTATTAACAAGAATATTTACAATGAAATTACCATCTCAGCTCATGCTGAGACTCATTATGACATGTACATATTCATATTAGAAATTTAGAGAGGAGTATTACAGTAGAACCTGTTAATCAGAACACTGAAAAATGAGGAAACCTGTATAATCTGGATGCTTACATAATAATGGTCCCAAATTATCCCTTAGTATATAAACTGAGAAAAACTGGACACTTTGATAATCAGGACAGGTTTCACTGTAGTACCTCCAGATTGAAGTATTTAAGCAACAAATAGAGGTTGTTAAAATTACAGTGATGTATTTCAGGCCAGAGGAGGTAAAACATGTGTTGTGTACTGCTTGCTTTAATTGTATCTAATATTACTATCACATGAGTCTCAACAATTGTAGTACAAAACCAGCAAACAATGAGATTCAGTGGATATTTAGATAGTGTTTTACATAAACTGTAAAGCTATATACTTTGGGTTCCTAGGATTTCTTGGCAAAATGGACCTGTTTCGCATTCCTAACAGGGGCTCTTTCAATTTCAAAACACAAAGACTCGAAGCTTATCTAAAACACTATCTAATAATCTACTGAGCCCTAGTGAACTTCAATACTTTGCATTATAATTATTTAGACTCACGTGAAATCCCAAATAATAATTATGCAATTAAAGTAGGTGGCAGGCATGTCCTACCTCCTTTGTTTTCAGCCTACCCTGGAGTTACTTCAATATATAAATTTTGTTGATATTTTACGTAAATGTGATAACAGGACAATGATATAAAAACCACACCATGGATGTGGCCATACTTCTCACACAATAGGGAAATCCCTTACATCACTGTGTCAAACGGATATCCTGTATATATAAATTTTTCCTTATAAACTTGTTTATGTTTATATTTTTGGTGTTCTTACAGTATATACAGGTGTAGCTATGTTTCTTTAACAATCATGAAAAACATTAAAAAAATTCAGCTACGTGTTTAAAACTTCATGCATTGTTATGTTTATCGCTCATCTTATTATATACAGCCTAAACATTTCGAGGGAGAAAAATTTCACTGATTTTGTGATTTTGGGAATTGCCAATGAAAAATTTTATCCTAGACCTCCATATATCTAATACATTTTGAGAGTGTTTGCAAATCCGCGAAAATTCTATTTTTTAGCAACATTGCTTAACCTCAAAAAAATTGCCCCTCAAAATATTTAAGCTATATGGTAGCAGCACTATGGCAAGGGCATATGTTGACTCTTACTATAATTTCTTATAGGCTACGTATGTACATGGATGTGATGCATCATGCATGTATACTGAATAGGTATGGTCATGACCAAGCTAGTAGTACCCACATTGAAGTAGTTCCTTCAAACATCAGGTGCTTCAGAACAAAGGCCTGTACTGTTGCTAGTACTCCACAGGGACCTCCCTATAAGTTAACAAGTGTGCATAAGTAAATACAAGAAAAATTAATGTTAGCATAGATACATACATACACACTCTGATGATGCCCAACAACATTGTGCTACATGATAATGCACAAAGTATTCAACTTTATAGTATCTATCATTACCTTATGCTGGACTAAACCATATTCTAAGCCTGGAACTGAAGAAAAGACAAAGTTTTGCCTGGTCCATTCATCGTTGAAAGATCCCCTTGATGAACCAAACAACAACTTTCTTAGCCGCTTGACTGTTTCTTTTGTGATCACTTTCCTTCTGATGATGTCAGTAATTCCCGTGAAAGTCCCGAGGATGCTGTAAACAGTACAAATTAAGTCATCATTACAAAATTATACAGTGCAAACACCTCCAAGAATGCATGCCACATGAGGAAGTGAATAATGATGTACACAGGATATCATTAATGAAAATGGTTTAACCCCATCCATACCTGCGGTCACAGTAGAAAAGTTTTGAACATCATTGTCGTCAACATCTTCCAGTGACAACTCCATGATGTGCTACAGAGAGTATGCTTATAATTATACAATATACTGTATCAACATTATAGTGTTTAGTTTTATGTTCAGAGTACAAGAGTGACTATGATGTATTCTGTGATGACTTCTCAGCCTATAGTACTAGTCACAGTTCAAAACTTTAAGATGGTACATAGCACTATAATAATGTAAATACTCATGAGAACAATTTCTGCAGCACTGCACTTTGGGAAATAATTAATATGCAACACTCTTTCATTGTTTTTGTCATGCATTGTACCTTATTGAGAAAAGCAAAATTCCCCCACCATTACTTAATGTACTGTAACTACTGATGCCAAAAGGATATGTTATTTGCACAAATAGTTACATTAAAAAGAAGGCTAATTTTCTAAAGTTCCTTACTGCCAAATGTCCCAGTTCTAGTATTCACATATATGTAAAGCAGTGTTATGGATGTGTACACCTTACACAAGGGATTATGAATAAACTCGATACAACTGAAAACATCTCACTTGTGTTTGCTCACTTGTATGTGTAGTGTAGTGTTGTGTATGTAACCCACATGTCCTATGTATCCACTAAAGGTGGTGGAGTGTGTACCCACAAGTGGTATGATTAAACCACACACATATCAGCAGCAGCAGAGTACAATATTTAACAGTATAATGTTATATTCAATAATGTGTGTATCAATTGTGGACATAGTGGTTATAGTAATCACCAAACACATTCATACAGTTGTATATACACTACAGTAGGTAATGCAGTGACTACTGTAAGGGAAAGATGTAACTGATGGTTGTCTTTATAGTCCAGTCATTTTATGATTTAACCTTTAACTAATTGCAACACAAGCTTTCTTAACAGTTTCTAGCACAGAAAATTGTACTCTATAACATATCAAAAGTCCTAAGGAATCCCATGACAGGAAAGTGACCTTTTAGTGACCTTTTACAGCCAATTTTTGGCAAAAATTGAGAATTTTGCCTCTATTTCATCCAAATATCAACCAAATTGGTCAAATGTGGTATCAAATGAATGGTCTCACTGAAAGGAACAATGTGATACTTATTTGAAGTCAATAGCTCATTTCGTTCAGAAGTTAGAGCCATTTAACTGATCAAAAAATTGGCCGCCCACGCACTTAATTAATTTTGTCTGGCTACTGTGTTTTGATGTAGCATTGGAAATGCATGATTTGATTATGGTAATAAACATGATTGATAGCAAGGGGTAACTAAGAAGCCTTTAGCGTTGGTCTGTTGTCATGGAAACCAAATTTGTGTTTGAATTGATGCTAACATGATTGTGACATATAAACTGGTAATTTTTCAGCAAATAATAATATTATAGCAATTTCTTAGATTGTACGTAATAAGCTCTGATATAAATGTAAACTTATGACTTATATAAAACAGCATAAATTCCTAAGAAATTCTGTAAGGATAATCCAAAGTCTACATCAATTATCATCATCTTCAAGAATCACACCATCAACATTGGTACAAGCTGTTCCTTTGCAATTGCCACATGCAGGAGAACATTTTACATTATATTTCTTGCATGTGCACCTCATAGTGCTACAATCTGTGTGGCAATTACATCTTATTATCTTAAGTAGGTCATCTGGAGCTGGTGGTAAATCAGTGAACAATGGCATTAGAGTCCCATCACACTCTTTCCACCCCCATTCAAGTGGCTGAAATTCTCTGCCACAGCCTTTCCACTCCTGTATTTGTAAATACACACGTAGGCTATGGTATTTGGCAGCTGCGGAAGTAGGAGGTAGAGTTTGTGGATGAATAAATGTATTATTCGTAGCCACTTTCTCACAGAAACACTTATAGCGTAAACAGTCCAATGTTTCTCCTGGTTTTCCGTTGTACATTGCCACTAAAGCTTGCTCTCCTGCTGCAATTATTTCTTTCGGTGTAGCAGATGATGTGCAAAATACTTCTGCTTGCTCTTGAAAGTTTCAAATTGACCGGAACTTCTTAAGGGAAGCACCTTTTCCAATACCATACAGTTGTGAAGTAGTATCACATCCAAGTATAGCATGAAGGAAAAGAAGATTTTTACATACTTCAGGACCAAGTTTCTTCTTGGCAGCACTAATGTTCCATACTCGAAGTTTCTTGGTGGTGGTTCTTTTTGGCTCAGGTTTGAAAAATATGGTATGAGAATTTAAGCAGGCATGATAGCATAACAATACCAGAAGATCAGTGTCATCACCAACCAGAACAGTGTCTGTTACTGTGGCTGATTCTACAGCTTTCTGTACTATCATTACATCAGCATCTCTTGGACTATGATACACTTTGCAATTTCTTCTTTCTAAGTACTTCCCAAGCATAATAATGAACTTCTGCTTGTTTGTACAGTTTGCTAAAAAGGTTTCTTTTCTCATGTTGAGTTTAGTACTATCTGTAAATGAAACAGGTACTCCTGATCGTCCTTTAGCTCTCCTTTTGTGTGCCATATCTTTTGTTGATGACTTCTGATATCCATCAAAAACAACTATAGCTTCTCCATATTTCTTTGCTACATAATCTGTGTATATTGTACAAATATCCCCATAAGCTGATCCTTGTGTCCATGGAACACGTTGTAGGAGGGCTCCTCCATCCAGCACAAATTGGACCTCTCCAGGTATTTCCTGACTATCTAGTGACACAACACTCCAAATAGCGTTACTTAGTGCAGCTTTCTGTGGCTGTCTAAGCATTAGTGAAGAATCAAACAATGCTGGTGGATAGCTGCAAAGCTCATACTTGAACACATCTTCAATTCTATTAGTTGCATTTGCTGCTACAGTTAACCGTTGGAAGAGAAGTTGGGGATCAATCTGAACTGTAACACCTTCAATTTTCAGTGCAGACGTGTAACCTAGTGTAACAACTTGATGGCTTTTCTTGAAAGTGTACTCAGCAACTGTTGTTCCTTTCATTCTATCCAAAATAGCACTACCAACTTCTCTTGCATTGTCAACATTAATAATGCTCTGTGCATGCACTCCAGAGTAGATGCTGCGTAGGCTGGTGTCAAAAGTAGAAAACGGATCTCGTTCTTGAAGGCAACTAAGAATTATTTGGGGTGTCCTTCCAATCACGAGTTAGCCTAGCCTGTGTCATCTCCTTGTTCTGATCTCCAGAATCATAAGACACCCCAGTGAGTTCTTGCATAGCTCTATTTACTTCAGCACATGCTGGCATTGATAGTAACCAAACTAATCGTTGCTGTTCGTTCATACCTTGTCCTCTTGTGAGACCACCATTTGTCTTCATGCTCCTCATCAGCACCTGTTCAATGACAAGATCTGAAGAGAGACCAGCCCAGTAACGATCACTACGTCTGATCACATGTAAGCCATTCTGAAAGTGTTGGTATACATCAGGGTCCGGGTGATCATCTTGGAGATGAGACATTTGCTGTAAGTATATATGTAAAGACTTGGTGTAATTGTTGTGCCCTGCGGCTGCCATGTAAGGAAGCATTTCTGCAACAGCTTGAAGATGCAAATCCCAGTTACCAATACGCTCTGCTCTAATATGTTTGCGAAGAACATCAATCATGTCCATGTACTGAAGCCATAATTAGACACTAATAATTAATATATGCTGAAACCTTTAAAGCTGAGCATTTTGCTGACAGCTGAATGTGATTTGTTGACATAAATGTGCTATATAAATTTTATTTGAACTTCCCATATACTAGCCACCTTTGCATAGCAAATTCAAAATTGTACAGTTTGCAATATAATTGGTGGATCTGTGTGTTAGGCCTATATACAGTGTGTAACTGCTTCAAGCTAACAATAGTACAGACTGGTTTCCATGGTAACAGTCAAGTCCTGAAGTGCCACAAATCTCCTTTGTCATTTTTTGTCTTTTACCACAGCTTAAAGTGTGCTTCCAGTCAAGAAAAGAACACTACTATAGTGAAAACCTTAAATTTAATTAAGTGCGTGGGCGGCCAATTTTTTGATCAGTTAAATGGCTCTAACTTCTGAACGAAATGAGCTATTGACTTCAAATAAGTATCACATTGTTCCTTTCAGTGAGACCATTCATTTGATACCACATTTGACCAATTTGGTTGATATTTGGATGAAATATAGGCAAAATTCTCAATTTTTGCCAAAAATTGGCTGTAAAAGGTCACTAAAAGGTCACTTTCCCGTCATGGGATTCCTTAGGACTTTTGATATGTTATAGAGTACAATTTTCTGTGCTAGGAACTGTTAAGAAAGCTTGTGTTGCAATTAGTTAAAGGTTGACCCCTTATTTTCCATAAAATGACTGGACTATTATGGTGCACCACAATGTAATCATATCACTTACTATTCTGGCTGAAAATGAATATCATATGATGGTAACTTAATGTACAATTTATATTGACTGTGCAAAACATTTGTTATTCACTTTCAACCCATGATACATACTCTTAACATGTTTATGTAGTATGGCTCACTTGTTGAACAACTGTTGTACTCTTGTTTACTATGTAATGGCTTTGAACACCTGTTGACTCAACGTCCTCAGTATGTGGCTCACCAAATGTCAAAACAGGTTCACTAGTTGCTGGATTGCTTGTTGCTACTTTCACAGGAGATTGTGGGGTATGTTCTACCCTGTTCTTTACCTTGCGTGAGATGTGTACTGGTTTGGTTCTCTTGCTCTTACTGCTAGTAACAATAACTGGTTGAGCAGTACGAGTCACCATCATATCCCTGGGTCTGCTACTGTGATGGGCTGGAGGTATTGTGTTGTTAGGATTAGTTGCTTGAGATTTCTCTAAAGATTTATGTCCTTGGTCAGATTTGGTTTCAACAGCCACTGGTTTATCAGTCTCTTCTTGTAACAAGCTATCATAGACAGCACCTAACTTTGGTGCATGATTTGTAGTGGTGTGTGTTAAGTAGATTACTTTATTATCAACCAAAGTCTGATTAGTAGTTAGACCAAATTTATTAATGGTGTCTCCTTCCTGAGGTGGAGTAGGTTCATTCAATTTTGATTTCACTTTAGTTTCTTCACCAGTCATTTTCCTTCCCCTTACCATGAAGTATCCAACAATCATCTCAATGATAGTCTTAAATGGAGATGAATGCTCCTACACAATAAAAATTTTACAGTATGCTTGGTGCATTATGTTAGGGACTACAAAATGGCTGTAAATAATTTTGAATGAAGGTGATAATTGCATTCACAATTTGTAAAAAAATACACAGAGTAGGTGAAGATTGAATACTTCTTTAATGCTATTGTTTCACAACAACACATTTGCTTTGGTGAGGGGAAAGTTTGGCTACAAACAGAAAAAACAAATAGGGGTATGAGATAAAGATAATATTCCTAACTTTCCCTCCATTGAAATTTTCCAAATACTGTAGATCTACCATATAGCTGGTAATTTTGAAGGGTTTCTATTTTCAGATATTTCAAAGAGGCCCTTCTCTTTGAAAATAAATTCCTACAAGTGAAAGCAATGGTCCAATTTTTAGTGATTCGCTTGCGCATTCCTCGAATTTTAGCTCAGAATTACTGATGATAATGGGTAAACTGTATCATTACTTTACAGAAAACAGGTGATCCAGAATGGGAATTGATGCCGTCTGCTCTAGAATCTATGTATGGCCAGCTAGCTACGAATGAGCACGATCAAGCCAGTGAATGTACTCCACTCGAGACTCCCTCAGTCTTCTCTCCAGTGCACAGGGATGAGGATTATTCCATCAGTAAGTCAGTTTTTGGTACTGGCACTCTAACATCATAATTTGTGACACAAATTTCCATTTATTTAAAATCCACCTGGACTTTGAAATATGCACTCTTCAAAATTAAAATCCTTCGAAATTCAAATTTTACATCTTATACAAAATTTTCTGTTTGAAAATAACCCACTATATGGTACTTGTAAAGTTCAGTCATATAAACAAAAGTTATAGTCACAGTCAGGGATTATACGTGGAAGACAGTAAGAGCTCTGATTATACAAATATTGAACAAACCTTGTTTCTCTTCATTAGCCTTTCAATACACAATTCCTTACACAGTAATGTTCTACTACTTACACTAAATATGAAAGGAATGGCCAACATACACAGTGAACATGTGCACATACATACATACACTAAACAGATGTCTAATAATCTAACATCTGAGATCTTTACATTAGGAATTTCATTAACATGTGCTATTCCCATAATGTGAGAGAAGCTACCTTTTGACATTTCAAACTATATAGACTCAAAGAATCAGACCTTTATTTCCACAATGCCAATTCACAAGACTCCAGACAATTCTTACTATAGTAAATTGTTCCCTATATATATATATATATACTGTATTTAATTCTGCACACATTGAGCAGGTCAAAATATCAGAACTTTCCACATGTGAATTTGTATACATGAACATGGATTTCTGGTTGCCATGGTGGTAGTATCAAAACAAGAAGACTTATTCAGTCACAAGAAAAACATTTAGAACTATTGTAGGAAAGTGTTGACCATTATGGAAAATTGGTAGACGTTCTCAATATGTCCAGTGATTTTTTTTCCAGTGTTTGAGGTAATTATATTGTTGTGTACTATAATCATTTCTTATGCAAATCCACAACAACTCCATATCATTTTTTTTGTGCCTTCAAAATATATTTACCAACAATGTAAACGTAAGGCATGCACCAATTTCCACAATGGTTTTGAATTTTTTTTTCCCAATCTGTCAAGCAAGGTCTATTTTTAAATGCAAGGCAATAATCAAATCTGCATAAGAACAGAGATCAACATACAAATGAAATTGTCAAAGTGATAGTTCGAAGAAGTCAACCGTCAAAATCAAAAATTTTGACTGACTTTGACAGTAGTTGCACAGTGGCTGTCGGAATCACAACACCTTGCTAACACACACACACACACACACACACACACACACACACACACACACACACACACACACACACACACACACACCAGAGTACAATATAACGGTCGGCCCTCGGCCATTTTCCGACCAAGTGATGCTGTTGACCGATCAATGTAGCTGTTGGTTGGCCATTTATGCCAATCAAATTTTTTACAACTGTAATTCTTTATAACATGTAATATTATAGTTATTATTGTCGTATCGTTAACTTTCCTTACCGAAGCTATTTAATCACTACGTGACGTCTCGATCCCGTCGAAGCATCGACTCGATGCGCATGCGTAAGCTAGAGCACTGCACCTAGTATTTACCCAAATTATCGATTGTGGGTTACTGTCGATGTTGTGAAGAAGCGATCACTACACTGACTACACGAGTGGCGCCTTCCAAGAGAAGAAAAAAAGTAATGTTTGCGAAGTGGAGGTACGATATTAAATATAAGATGGCCATTTCGTGGTTATAATCTGTAGAGATGTAGTGGCTGGAGAAAATGGAATGAAAGACACGTGATAAAAGTGTTCTGCACACGGAAAGTTCGAGAGTAAGTTTTGATCTATTGCTATTCACAAGAGAAACTTTAGCAATAGCTAGTTGATAATTCAATATGTGCTGACTCAACACCACTTGTAACAAAGCATTTAGCCTAGCTAAGTCAACAAACTGGCTGTACAATACATTGATTAATAGTTTTTTTTGTAAAGTATGTATGCAGCAGCAACACAAATTTTGTACATGTATTACTAATAAACAATTAATTCTCTGTAAAATGCATGTGCATAAAGTTCAGTGATAAGTAGCTGAAACTGGTCTCAGATTCAATCTCAGAGTGATCCTTTTTCAAAAATTTCCTGGGGGGGGCATGCCCCAGACCCCCTAGAAGGCTTGTGCTTCACATTGCGGAGTGTGCTTCACACACTAGGATAGTACACTTCTATCTTATGGCCATGCAATTTCAGAAATGGCCAATCAAATTTACTTTTGATTGGCCATTCTGTCCGAGCAATAATTTTCCCTTATATTGTACACTGCACACACACACACACACACACACACACACACACACACACACACACACACACACACACACACACACACACACACACACACACACACACACACACACATTGTATATTACACTGCACCTTTCTGTAGTCCTGGGGTATTCAATATCCATACTAGCCAAGGTTGATTTCAGGCCCTAGAGATAATAATTGATTGCAGTCAGTCATTTTTCTAATGTGCCTATCAATGTCAAGCCCCACTCCCCCCAGAACTGGCAACATTGGGTTTTAGGAAGGGATTTGAAGTTTAAAATGTGCCCGAGGGGTGGGGAATTTGAACAAGCGCTGAAAAGCTCTCACTTCTGATACTTGATAAAACAGAGATAAAACTGAAGCTTTGTGCCAACATATCACCACATCTTAGAGTTACCCCCAGGTGGAGGAATTTGGCTTTCTACCAGGTCAAATCCCACCCTCACCGTACTCATAGATTTTAGAGGGTGCAAAATTCCCTCTACATATACTATCTATGACTGGGGGGGGGGGGGGGGGGGAGTGGGGCTAATAACATTGATAGGTGCATAATCAATGTGTCAATAAACTAATCTAACAACAGACTAGCTGCCCAAGTTAACTAATTACACCATTAGGCATTTATATTTATATATTTTAGTACCTAGTGGCAAAGACGAATAAATTCAAATTTTCTTTTTGATGCGCACCCACATCAAAATACTTTCAGCACAACACCAAATGCTTTACCTTTCTATTTAAAAATTCCCTGACGAGAGACTAATTCTTCAACGGATGTCATTGTCGGTCTCCAATCACGGCATGATTTCGATGTATTGCTACCGGTATATGCGGTATATGTTTACTTACGTAACGCTCGGGGTATCCCCTCATTTGTTTGTTACCACAGTTGTCAGCTCCTACCATTGAATCGTGGAAAGTTGTTTCCTTTACTTTTCCCTGGAAAATGGCCTTAAGGGGATGACGATACATTACCTGAATCGGAAACGTATGATGACGTGACAGTTCTTTACAGAGGCGGTGCTGATTATACAAGTCAACCTTAGCACATTGTCGAATCACGTTTTGTAGTTGTTGATGTTGGTGGTATGAACATTTATATTTTTGGCAGGTGGTCAGGTTGTTTCATCACGTGATCCGGTGTCACATGATCCCCTATCAGCGCAGGTCGGTGACAGGCGCGTAGCTGCTTTTCGAGCCTTTGTTGTAATCTGTATGACTTGATGTTGGATTTTTGGCCCCTGCAGCTAACTCGAGCCTATCTGGGTGAGAGTTCCATAGCCCAAAGAAAGCCCATAATGGGGTAGTACGGGTTATAACTAAATGGCTAGTTGAAGTGTAAAATGATCATGTTGTTTGAGCTTAGTTTTCCTGTTGCCCAGATGAGGTCTTGTCACCTTTGATAGGCGCCGTTAAGTGTTAGCACGTGTGTCTACCTATTCGTGGTTGACCTGGCCACCTCAATGCAAACCGTGCCAGCAGCGCCGTTAGGAGCTGCAATTAGGTAATGGTTGTTGATACTGACCAGCATAGAAAGGCCAGATGTTTCTGTCAAATTTATTGCAATTGATATGGTCTGATGCCACCTCCTCTGTAATTGATATAGTCTGATGCTAACAGTATAAACTGTACAATGTTACTGGTCTAGCTGTCTTGTTCACTGCAGCTGATCATGGTGCAGTCTGGTGATGACATAGCTGAGGTATGGTTACTGTGCTGATGTTTCTGCCACCTCGTTGTGACCTGGTCCCGTGCTAACGATATAGCTGATATGTGGCTGTAGTTACAGTGCATGGTAATAATGTATAGCTGTCCCAATTTTTTGCCACTAATGTAGACAGACGTTGACTGTATAGTGTTGCTGATGTAGCAGTCACCTCAACCACAGCGGATGCCTGCAATATAGCTGCCGTGTAGATGTGTGATGACAGGTCGCATTGACTGTGATTGATAATTGGGTAGCTGATGTGTCATGTGTGACTGTACTGTGATATCCACATTAATTTTACTGGGATTGATGCACCCAGGTACTAATGTCGTAGCAAACGTGACTGAAGAGCACTACCAGCAGTGTCACATTTACTGCAGTCAGCTGCAGGTGTTACCAGCATTGCTGAAGTGTGAGTGTACTGAGTTACCAAAGTAGCTGTCATATATTTACTGCAATTGATGCAATCAGACACACATAGTAGATGTGTGATTGCAATGTAGTTGTCCCATTTAATGCGGCAGGTGCTATCGATCGACATTGCTGATGTGTGACTATGAGCCCCCAACTTGCATGTCTGTGGTTGATGCAGTCAGGTGCTACTCATCTTAGAAGTGTTACTGATGTAGCTCATGTTCGCGTGTTACTGACATAACTCATGTTACAAGTACTACCGAGGTAGCTTATGACCATGTTTGTGTGTAGCTCATATTTGCGTGCTACTGACATAACTCATGTTACAACTTACAAGTACTACCGAGGTAGCTCATTTGTAGATAGTTCATGTTTGAGTGCTACCAGTGTAGCCCTTGTTTGAGCGCTGATGTAGCCCCCGTTTACCAATGTAGCTCATGTTCGAGTGCTACTGAGATGGCTCGTGTGTGAGTGCTATTGACATCACTCATAATTGAGTGCTGCCAACTTCCATCATCTGAGTGCTACCGACACAGCTCATGATCATGTATGGGAGCTACCAACGTAGCTCATATCTGGGTAATACCAATGTAGCTCATGTTTGAGTGCAACTGACGTAGCTCATGTTTGAATGCTACTGACGTAGCTCGTGTTTGAGTGCTACGGACGTAGCTCATGTTCGAGTGCTATGGACGTAGCTCGTGTTTGAGTACTGTCAACGTAGCTCAAATCTGAGTGCTACCGATGTAGCTCATGTTTGAGCGCTACTGATGTAGCACATGTGAGTGCTACCAACATAGCTCACATTGTGAGATGTAGCTCATGTTTGAGTACCAACTTACCTCGTTTCAATATAATACCAACATAGCTCATGTCTGAGTATTAGTGACATATTGAGTGCTACTGACATAGCTCGGGTTTGAGTACTACTGGCATAGCTCATGTGAGTGCTACCGACGTAGCTCATGTGTGAGTGCTACCGACATAGCTCATATTTAAATGATGCGGGCGTAGCTGATGTTTTAGTGCTACTGACGTAGCTCATGTTTGAGTACTACCGACATAGCTCATGTGAGTGCTACTGATGCCGCTCATGTATAAGTGCCACCGGTGTAGCTGATGTTTGAGTGCTCCCAACGTAGCTCATGTTTGAGTGCTACCGACATAGCTCATGTGTGAGTACTACCACCATATCTCACGTTGTGATATGTAGCTCGTGTTCGAGTACCAACTTACCTCATATCAGTACTACCAACATAGCTCAAGTTTGAGTGCTACCGACGTAGCTTGTGTTTGAGTGCTACCGTACCGGCATAGCTCATTTGAGTTCTACCGACATAGCTCCTGTGTGAGTGCTACCAATGTAGCTCACATTGTGATGTGTAGCTCATGTTTGAGTCCAAACTTACCTCATTTTAGTACTACCGGCATAGCTCATGTTTGGCTACTACCGATGTATCTCATGTCTGAGTGTTACTGACAGCTTGTATCTGGGTGTTACTGACCTGTTGAGTGCTACTGACGTAGCTCAGGTTTGAGTACTACTGACATAGCTTGTGTGAGTGCTACCGACATACGTAGCTCATGTGTGAGTGCTACCGACGTAGCTTATGTTTGAGTGCTAATGGTGTAGCTGATGTTTGAGTGCTACCGACGTAGCTCATGTTTGGGTGCTACCGACGTAGCTCATGTTTGATGCTACCAACGTAGCTCATGTGTGAGTGCTACCAACGTAGCTCACCTTGTGATATGTGGCTCATGTCTGAGTACTAACTTACCTCATTTCAGCCAACATATATAGCTCATGTTTGAGTGCTACTGACGTAGCTCATGTTTAATTGTTACTGACATAGCTCCTGTGTGAGTGCTACCAACGTAGCTCGCATTGTGATATATAACTCATGTTTGAGTACCATCTTACCTGGTTTCAGTACTACCAGCATAGCTGATGTCTGGCTACTACTGATGTAGTTCATGACTGAGTGTTGCTGACAGCTCATGTCTGGGTATTACTGACATATTGAGTGCTACCAACGTAGCTCAGGTTTGTGTACTAGTGAATGTGGGTGCTACCGATGTAGCTCATGTGTGAGTGCTACTGATGCAGCTCGTGTTTGAGTGCTACCGACGTAGCTCTTGTTTGAGTGGTACCAGTGCGTATATCTTGTTAAGCCAGTGCGTATATCTCATTAAGCCAGTGCGTATATCTCATTCACTCAAGATATTGCACAGTTGGGTGTGCGAATTTCGTAGTTATAACATGGGCACGAGTGATCTGCCAGAAATGTATGCCCAAAGTCCTCAGTGCAAGAGTGCTACCGATGTAGCTCATGTTTGAGTGCTACTGATGTAGCTCATGTTTGAGTGCTACCGATGTAGCTCATGTCTGAGTGCTACCAGTGTAGCTCATGTGTGAGTACTACCAACGTAGCTCATCGCATTGTGACATGCAGCCCATGTCTGAGTACCAACTTACCTCATCTCAGCACTACCAACGCAGCTCATGTTTGAGTACTACTGACACAGCTCATGCTTGAGTACTACTGACATAGCTCATGTGAGTGCTACTGATGTAGCTGATGTGTGAATGCCACCAATGTAGCTCATGTTTGAATGCCACCGATGCAGCTCATGCAACCAGCATAGCCTGCACTGCAAGATGCAGCTCATGTTAAGTACCATTTGAGTGTTGCCAACATAGCTCCCATTGTGATATGTAGCTTACATTTGAGCGCCAACTTGCCTCCTTTCATCAGTACTACCAACATAGCTCGTGTCCGGTTACCACTGATGTAGCTCATGTCTGAGCGTTACTGACGTATTGAGAGCTACCGGCATAGCTCAGGTGTGAGTACTACTGGCATAGCTCATGTGTGAGTGCTACTGATGTAGCTCATGTTTGAGTGCTACCAGCGTAACTGATGTGTGAGTGCTACCGATGTAGCTCATGTTTGAGTGCTACTGACGTAGCTCATGTTTGAGTACTACCGAGGTAGCTCATGTTTGAGTGCTACCAGCATAACTGATGTGTGAGTGCTACCGATGTAGCTCATGTTTGAGTGCTACTGACGTAGCTCATGTTTGAGTACTACCGAGGTAGCTCATGTTTGAGTGCTACCAATGTAGCTCATGTGTGAGTGCTACCAACATAGCTCACATTGTGATATGTAGCTCATGTTCGAGTACCAATTTACCTCATTTCAGTACTACCAACATAGTTCATGTTAGAGTACTACTGACACATCTCATGTTTGAGTAATACCAACTGAGTGATACCGATGTACCTCATGTGTGAGTGCTACTGATGTAGCTCATGTTTGGGTGCTGCCAACGTAGCTCACGTTGTGATATATAACTCATGTTTGAGTACCAACTTACCTCATTTCGGTACTACCACCATAGCTCATGTTGGCTACTACTGATGTAGCTCATGACTGAGCGTTGCTGACAGCTCATGACTGAGTGTTGCTGACAGCTCACATCTCGGTGTTAATGACAGATTGAGTGCTACTGAAGTAGCTCAACTACTGACATAGCTCATGTGAGTGCTACCGATGTAGCTCATGTGTGTGCTACCCAAGTAGCTCATGTTTGAGTGCTACTGATGTAGTTCATGTTTGAATGCTACCGATGTAGCTAATGTTTGAGTGCTACCGACATAGCTCATGTTTGAGTGCTCCAGGCATAGCTCATGTTTGAGTGCTACCAACGTGGCTCATGTGAGTGCTACCGACGTAGCTCATGTGTGTGCTACCGATGTAGCTCATGTTTGTGCTACCGATGTAGCTCGTGTTTGGGTGCTACCGACGTAGCTCATGTTTGAGTACTATCGATGTAACTGATGCGTGAGTGCTACTGACGTAGCTCACATTGTGAGATGTAGCCCATGTTTAAGTACCAACTTACCCCATTTGAGTGTTTCCAATATTGCTCACATTGTGATATGTAGTGATACAGCTTATGCATGAGATGTAGCTCATGTGTGAGTGCTACCAACGTAGCTCATGTCTGTGAATGCTACCACCGACGTAGCTCATGTCAGTGAGTGCTACCGACGTAGCTCATGTCTGTAAGTGCCACCGACGTAGCTCATGACTGTGAGTGCTACCGACGTAGCTCATGTTTGAGTGCTACTGATGTAGCTCATGTTTGAGTGTTACCGACGTAGCTCATGTTTGAGTACTATCGGCGTAATTGATGCGTGAGTGCTACCAACATAGCTCACATTGTGAGACATAGTCCATGTTTAAGTACCAACTTACTCCATATGAGTGTTTCCAACATTGTTCACATTGTGATATGTAGTGATACAGCTTATGCATGAGATGTAGCTCACGTCTGAGAGTGCTACCACCGACGTAGCTCATGTCTGTGAGTGCTACCGACGTAGCTCATGTTTGAGTGCTACCGACGTAGCTCATGTTTGAGTGCTACCGACGTAGCTCATGTTTGAGTGTTACCGACGTAGCTCATGTTTGAGCGCTACCGACGTAGCTCAAATTGTGAGATGTAGCCCATGTTTAAGTACCAACTTACCCCATTTGAGTGTTTCCAATATTGCTCACATTGTGATATGTAGTAATACAGCTTATGCATGAGATGTAGCTCATGTGTGAGTGCTACCAACGTAGCTCATGTCTGTGAATGCTACCACCAACGTAGCTCATGTCAGTGAGTGCTACCGACGTAGCTCATGTCTGTAAGTGCCACCGATGTAGCTCATGTCTGTGAGTGCTACCGACGTAGCTCATGTTTGAGTGCTACTGACGTAGCTCATGTTGAGTGCTACTGACGTAGCTCATGTTGAGTGCTACTGACGTAGCTCATGTTTGAGTGCTACTGACGTAGCTCCTGTTTGAGTACTATCGGTGTAATTGATGCGTGAGTGCTACCAACGTAGCTCACATTGTGAGACGTAGTCCATGTTTAAGTACCAACTTACTCCATTTGAGTGTTTCCAACATTGCTCACATTGTGATATAGCTTATGCATGAGATGTAGCTCATGTGTGAGTGCTACCAACGTAGCTCATGTCTATGAGTGCTACCGACGTAGCTCATGTCTGTGAGTGCTACCGACGTAGCTCATGTCTGTGAGTGCTACCGACGTAGCTCATGTCTGTGAGTGCTACCGACGTAGTTCATGTCTGTGAGTGCTACCGACGTAGCTCATGTTGAGTGCTACTGATGTAGCTGCCAATCCACCTGTCCCTCACTGAACCAAGCCTAGCTAACATCCCCTTTATTACTTTATTTTATTCCCTCCTACGGGCTAAAAACATACAAAAAATGTGGAATCCAATTGATTTGTGGTCAGCTCATGCCTAAATTCCTTTAAAAAGAAAATTCCTGCCTTACCCTAACAGGCCAGGTACCCTCTACACCTATCCCCAGGATTTACTATATTTCACTCCCTTCCTGAGTGAAGGGAGGAGGCACGGTATTAAACCGGTGACTGGTTTGTGGGGACTTCCGGTGGTAGGTGACAACTCACCCGGCGAGACGATACTGGGGGATCGGTCGATAGAATCAGTTGTTGATCTGTTTGTGTGTATCAGTGCCACCACGGCCAGAGCACTAGTGAAACTTGCTTGAACCTCTTTATGGTTACAATCTGACGGCTGTCACAGTGGTTCACGGGGAGACAAAAACCTACTGTAGGATATCGTTCCACTTCAGTGAGGTAGAAATGTCATTGTTCTCCGTCTCACACTTTTACGCACGACAAGTTGAAGTTCGATCACACGAGTCAACAAATGGCGCATTCTGCATCACGTACGTGATTGGCTGGAGGCGTGCGTGATTCTTTGTGTGCTAACCACGGTTAAGCTATTAACCTTCATTAATAGCTGTCTAGCTAAATGTACGGCATGGATAATGTTGTTATCGTTAGTAGTGTTAGCTCTAGCCACTACTTTCTACTGGAAACCCTGTCAGTCACAATATGTTGCTAAAGGTAGCCACGCCCATATATCTCATGCATGCACTGTTTGAGCATGTATGTGTTGTCATTTTGTGCATTTGTACATCCTTGTTCACTACTGTAGCTGTCATGTATCTTGGTGGCTTGATGACATGTCAGACATTTAGATCAATTCCATTTTTAATGTGTCGTGTGCAAGCATGATCAAAACCTCCCTATGACAGGTAGTGTTTGAACTTTACTATACCTGCATACTCAAATAAATAAGTTCATATGATTTTATCACATAATCTAGTGTTAGCTACATATTTGTATGATGCTTCCTTAACATGTAAACGGCAGGTATGATTAACTGAGTGTTTGCTTTTTAGCCAATGTGACTCGCCTGCAAAATGGCCGCTACACAGTTAAGAACATGACTGAACCTGATTTTGTGGTACAAGAGAGAACTGCATTGGGTAAGTTGTACTCTTGTACATTTGGTCTGTTGAGTAGTATAAATACACTGTGCCCATATGTGGTAGTGGATTCACTGGATTGTAACATACGTACATGAGTAGTGGTAATAAATGAATACAACCGCTACAAATCCCAGACATGCATGCACACATAATCAAAATATGTCCACATATGGCTAGAAAATTTGTGCCTGTAGTTTAAATGAATGCATAGACTCAAAAAAAAATAAAAACACTTTGATGGCAGGTTAATATTGAATGTCTGACTGGCAATGCATGGCCATGCAGTCAAAGAGTAAACCATGCCATATGTGAATGCATAACAGAACCACATATACATAACTGCATACCTTTCTTCCACTGTAAAATGCTTCTAACCAGTGGCATAACTAGAACCAGACTGACACCAGGGCCTAGTGCAATCAGTGGCATAGCTAACCAGAAGGTGATGGAGTGACACACCCCCACAGAACACGTAAAGTCATGATTGTACAAAATGGCTAATGACCCAATGATGGGCTAGCCAACATACGGTATATAGTATTACCTAACTTATATCATATCCAAGTAGCTGCTTTATTACAAATTACTATCTGTGTAAGTATATATAATGTAACCACCGCAGATTGAGCCTCATCTCACTCTCACGTGTCTCAACTGTACTCCAACATATTTGTCCATGATCAAGTAGAGCTATACATCATGGCAGTATACTTTTTTTTTCCTTTGTTTTTACTTTTATTCCGACCTAATGGCACTCCCATCCTCCCCGATCTCTAGCTAGAAGTTAAACCTAATTTAATTTAAAAAGCAGAAAAAAGAAAAAGCAGCTAAACCTACAGAGCCTACACATGGCAGTATACAATTACCTGTTCTAATGCATTATAGCTATTTACAATAGACACTCCGGGCCACACTGATTTTGTCCACTTAATTTAGTGAATTACCACTTCAGATTGACTCCTTTTTAATTATCTCTTTCCGAGTAATCCCCTCTACTTTAATATATAGCAGACCAACTCTCTCAACAATTCATCACCTCGTAGTGCAGTTTATCAGTGTTATCTCAAGCCTCAATTGCAGGTCAACCGCCTTTGTTTAAATGCATTGTCACGTGAGTAAGCTAGTCTAAAAATAGAACAACAATTAGTGTGAGTAACTAATATTTTCGTTAAGCTTACTTGTTATCTCAAGCATGGACAATCCTTTTTTTAACTGTTGCATCACACATTCGCTAAATGGAGTGAGCGGAATTGTTGAAGAGAATAGCACTAAAGAAGCTGGCCATTTAGCACGACTGTTACCATGTGCTAGGACATGTGCTCAACATTGTTTACATGGTCTCAATGCCACAGCCTAATTTACGCACGTGAAATTTAATTTAAGGGGCGTGGTAGTTGTGCCTCGAATTTTTGATACATCGCCCACAGTCCGTGACAGTTGGCCAAGCCTATCTTGGTGTCGCAGTATACAAAATGTCTGTTTTCAATATAATTTGCTGACACCCGGGCCTAGGCCCGGGTAGGCCTGGGTTTAGTTACGCCACTGCTTCTAACTGCATGGGTAATCATCACTATTATTGCCTAGAAAGGACTGCCAATTGTGAATGTTTTACACCAATGCCAATACAGGATATTATACAGCTGTGACTCCAATTATGAATGTGGTTATCGGAGTCCATTTGTGATGGTTCTGTAGGCAGGATTATATTAGTTGGTAATTACATTAATTAATCATGTTGGCAGACTCCTAATTTGGTGATTACTGACAACCCAACCCCAACAGTTGTAATTATGATATCAACAAAATACAGTTGGAATTTTAAGTTATAGTATCACAGTAGAAGTAGTTACTGACATGAGTCAGAGGCAAAAATAAGAAGAGACATTACTTTCATAGTGCAGGCCCTGCCCTTGGAAAGTAGTGTCTCAACAATCCTCTTTTTTAGCAGGTACACTAAGTATTTTTATAATGCCCAGGTGCAAAATCATATCTGTAAACTTCTACAAAAGATACACAGATATGATGCACCAATTGAATGTCACTATTTTTACAACTAGCTAAATACCAGTGAAGGGAATTTATCATGACATTTCACTGTCAAGGCATGCAAACAGCAGCTATAGCTTCTAATGTGATAATTACAGCAGAAAGCCAATTTTGGGCAAGCAGAACTAGTTACTGATCAGACCACATTAATAGTAGTAGGAGTTCAGTACCATGTAACCTCACCAAACAAGGTTAAAGTGCTTGCATTTTGATGTATGGATGTCAATCTGCTGCTTCTCATAATGACAATGTCATGGGTTATGTCATTGTTAAATGTACACATACACTCGATTACTAATCTTGGTGTAGGCTTTATCTGTGATGTTTCCTAATTTAGTCATTTTTTGTGACAAACCATGATGTGGCTATGCAGCATTGATGTTAGTACACAGGCTAAAAACTGGGCTGGGACCATATATTTACAACATAGGAGATAATACTTGCCAACCAACAAATAATACTTGTTAACCAGGCCTGTGTCATACCAAAATTATAGTGGGAAATATTTAAGTTTTTGAAACAGGAAAGCTTGATTATAAGTTTGAAAAAAAAATTTTTTTGAAATGAATCCTCTTTACTGTGCCGCACCTTAGATAATTGACTGGAAGGGTTCGTGAACTCCATGCAACTAGTTAATTGTAGAAAGCTAACAATGGTTGCATTGATCACGTACAGTAGAATATGCTGCTTTGATTGTTCAGTTAAGTATTGATAAGCACCCATCTGGCTTTGGTAGAGTCACATCTAGTTACCCCTTCCTCTTTCGTAAATGTAGCTCATGTTGTTTGGCGGTCTGCAGATTGAGCCACAACTAGTTGGCTTTTGTACTCCTTCCAGCTGTTTTCACTCAATCTAGGATAACTAGTTTCTCTTAGCTATAGGTAAGAATTGTGATACTCATGGTGTCACTCACGATCACGAAGTTGAATTGTGTTTACCTACCTGTGGCCATGCAGTGCCTAGCTACATTGAGGTCTATAGCTAGTTAATTAATATGAAAACAAGCACTCAAACTTTGATTTGTTTATACTTAACGTATATCACTTCTAAGATGTATTGTAGCTAGCTAGCTATTTCTGATAAATTATGAAATTTATTTTCAAAAACAAATTGTTATTTTTGAATTTTTTGGAAATTTAACCTTTCTACTGTTTAACTATAGATACACAAAGTTCGGTACAAAAACAGGTCAAGCAATGATTAAAGTTATCATTGGTTATACTAACAGGTACTTTGGGAGTGGTGTACATCATTACTATTGGAGTATTAACTGGCATCTGTGGGGCTTAACGCGCTTGTTGTACATTTTTTGGTTCTGCTATACCAGGAGATGTCCCTCCATCACCATTCATAAGGAGAACTCAGAGGTATATTACATACTTTACTATATAGTATTAATCAAGCAAAAGCTTAATAATCTACCATGTTTATTCTGTGTATACGAACAACTTGTATGGTGTGTCCAAATGACTTTACATTCAAATAAACACATGTAGGCTTTCAATTGCAAACATATAATAGATCTCCATGGTGATCAAAATAGATAGTAGCAGTATGTGAACTATCACACAATATCATGTTTTTATAGGAGGACACCATTGACAAATTCACCACCAGTCCACAGTGTAGTTGATGCCATGGTGACTACACCAGTTTACAACTTATCTCCCACAACGACATCTTCAAGTGTTGTCACAACAGTTTCAATGGAAAGGTCAAATTCAGTGCTACTGGAGTATATTATGGTACCATTAAATGTGGTGTTTATTATAACAACTGTGTTGCTATGGCTCTATTATGAACTGGGTGTTACTGTAGTCTAACTACAGCTATGCAGTTCAATTATATGCTCGTTGTTTATCGCTCATGATCATGTTAATTTTAACCATGCATTCATGTTGTTGTAATTGAGATAAATGTAAAAAGATATCATATGATGAGATTACATTGCTCATACAGTCAACAACTTGAATTAGCATTCTTGTGATAATCTACATAATTATGTATTATACAAACACCATGCAGTATGCAATGTACTGTTCATCTGTTGAATTCAGTTTTATAGCTATCCATCCATGTACTCTAGAAATGTATACCTAAACCGAAAACAGTACTCCATAATAGTTTGCAATGCCTTCACATATATAGTGGCTAATTGAGAAATCATTAGGTGTAATATGCTCTCCTTCTATAGTAGGACCAATAATTGGCGTGCTAAACAAATCCATTATTGTGATATGTGTAGAATCACCAATTCAATTACTATATCCACTTTGTATTCAATGTCATTACTAAAAATGGGCTAAATCATACAGGATGCAATTTGGTTCTTGATTATAAGAATGCAATACCGTATACGTACAAACTTTCGAGGGACGTAATTTTTGTGGATTTTGTGGTTGTTTGGCTTTCCGCAAAATTTTCGTCCTCAAAATGATTATCAGAGTTGGCTCTATATGCTTTCTAGTAGATAGCCTCAGTGAAAAACAACTGGTCCTTGAAAATAAAACCACAAAAATCCTGAAATTTGTCAATCTGCAAAAATTATGTACCTCGAAAATTTGTATGTTTATGATAGTCTTGACTAATTGTTTGTACATGTAGGTAATAAATGTAGTTTGTCCCAACAAACAAAAGTTAACGGGCAAGCATTAAGGTGGTATGGGTGCAGCATGTGGTTTTGGCTAAGGCTTCTGTGGTAAATTATATTTTGGCACCTATTGTTCTCCTGTGACCTAGTTTATTGTAACAATTACCCATTGTTAGTTGTAGCATTGCTACTCAGCAGTGGTAGTGTTTAGTGTTAGTTAGTCTTTATAAAAAGGGAGAATAGTCACTGGAAACATTTGTGTAGCCAATACATGGGGGAACCCAAGGGGGATTAGTGTAGTAACCTATATAGGCCTTGCTGCAAATATATATATATATATATATAGTAATATTATATAGCAAATTTTCCCATCACAAACTCAAGCCCTGCTACCATGCTGTGCACTTCCTCCGGACTTTCTTGCATTAATGAGACAAAATATCCTTATATAGCAACAAAGCATATAGCTTCCTGTGTGGTTACGCTGTTGATTACATGTGTACTTAAAAGATGATAGCTATGCCAACAATGTAAACATGATAGTACATCAAGTACAAAATAGGTAACACAATACTTTTGTAACCAAAATAAGTAGTAAATTCTACTCATGCAGATCTTATGACTTGCATTGTAGATAAACAACCATGGGATAAAATATTTATTTTTAGAGCCCGTTGTTTTCGTTATAATAGCGGTAAGGGAATCACTGCATGATAGTATGGATGAGTAGCATTAGGAAATCAGTGTTTGTTTTTAACTATTTGTATACGTACCAGTTGGCTTTGCACAATAACCTGAACTATAGCTATCATCTGAAGAACAATGCTTGTCTATCAAATGTATAATATTTATATAGGTCTGTCCATGGGGTACAATGAGTCTATCACAAGGTGAACATTTGTATCTACCAATATTGATGAGCACATCATGACTGGGTCAACTTAAAATGGCAATTAAACCGACAAGAGTAGTATAGTGTTGGTAGTGTTTCTATATACTATTGAGATCATGGTTAAACATCTTACAATAGTTATACATTCTGCTCACCAACAACCTCAACTTATGTCAAAAGATGCATTTAGTGACACATGTATGCATGTAGGATGCTTTGGGGAACAACACTAGCAGTGTTTCAGTATGCTGAGTTCAGTGAGTTGAAGCATAAAATTACTTTGACGCTTGCCGCCTTTTTTGTTTTGCTGATAAAGAACCTTTTATAGCCATGGCATACTTGTAAAAAACAGAATCTAGCAGTTCTTTATCATTGTGGCTATAAAATTAATAATCTACAAGATGCAATTATACTTATTAAGTCACATTGAGTGTACGTCTGTAGTATAACAATCATTATAGAAATTTACACTTTGCAATTGCTGATGAACGTTTTGAGCAAAACAAGGTACATAGCTAAGGAAGAGCCTTTTGTGTACTCATTACAGGCTGTGTTATAGTACCATCATGAAGGGAAAATATGATGCTTTACTAGAATGGCCATTTCAGCATATGGTGACAATGACATTAGTGAACCAGAAAGGTAACAACAACATTGTACAGTCATTCAGACCCAACCCAACCAGTACTAGTTTTCATCAACCAAAATCAGACATGAATGTTGCATCTGGTTGTCCTAAATTTGTATTCTCTTATGTTTGTATATATATATTTTGGAAATATACTCTTGTGGTTAAATTATCCATTGGTGTGTTATTTTTGTGCAAGTATGGTTAGAAATATACCCTCGTGGTTAACATATCCTCTGAGTGTGCACAGATATTCTGCTAACAAACAACCAAGAATTCATCATGTTGCAATATCCTCCCTTGAGCATTATAACTATATATGCACTGTTAAAAATAGGGTGTAATCCAATCACCTTTAGAGGAGTTCTAACTGCTGTTTAAATTAAACTCCTTTGAAGGGAGTTGTAGTACTCCCCAGTGGTGCTCTAGGAGCAACTAAAAGGTGTTACAAAGGTGTTACAATACTCCCTAAGGGTGTTCTAGGAATAGCTATAAAGGCGTCACAGTACACTTTAAAGGTGTTCTAGTGCTCTTCATGGTGGCATTTTGTTGAAAAGAAATGTAGGCTTGCTATAACATTCTGGTAACCTTCATGTTGATTTCAATTTATACGTAATGATTAACAACAACAAACCACATTAGCAGTACACATATTTTTGCAACACTTTTATACTTATCACATGGTTGTTTCCAAGTCACTCTTATAGAAGTTAACAAAATGTATTTATAACCTAATTTTTAATAGAAGCATCTGATTGTGGGTTTCAATATACCAAGGTGTAGGCAAACACCCTTACAGTGGCTTAGCTATTATGGGGAATAAAGTGACATTTGTGGTGTTCAATAACACCCCTAGTGCTACAGTACTCCCTTAGGGTGTTGTAAATACCATGGGTGTACATGAACACCTTTACGATGGGTGCACCTGTAACACCTCATTTTAACAGTGTGACTACCTCATATGCTGTGTACCTCTCATACTAAACTTTTAGCCTCGGTGAAGATTTTGTTCATCAGGTATAGAATTAGAGATGGCTGGTACTGCATATTAATTTTGAAGAGAAGTATGGTATTGAGAAAAATACTTCGGTATCACTACATACCTTCTAAAAGATATAGGTACATTGTTTACACTTACACCCACACTTTGTTAGTAGAAAATTTTTTTGAGGAGCATATAAAATGAAAACCGTATACTATAAAGTAAGGTTGGAAGTATACCCCAATAGTAAAAAAGTCTTTATAAAGAGGTGAACACTTTTACATACAGGTCTGTGCTTGTCTGCATTGTAAAAGTGTCTGCATGGGGCTTGGCTTCTGAAAAATACCTACATTAATTACCATATAAGCATTGTGGTTTCGTTTTAGTATCCAGCTGATGTACAATCTGTTGTGTTTTTGTGTGCATATATGCTAGATATACTGCCTTGTACATGCAGGAGCACATCGAATCCTTGTCCATAGGATTTGATGCACTCCTGGTACATGTAATGACATTAAATAATCTATTAGGTTATAGCCATTTGTTTAATAGTACTTTTGTGCACAGTTGTAGGAAGCTGTAGAAGATGAACTGCATGGCTATACTCGGCTTGCCGCACACTGAATTTCTTAAATAATTGTCAGTGCTACCTTAGGTGTTGGTATACTTGAGACTGCTCATATTTCAGTCATTCAAGGCAGATCCTTGCTGTTGTATATACACCCCCGCATCATGTGTAAACTCATTGGGAAATACACGGCACAGAATGAAGTGGATCAGAACCATTGCTATACATACAAATAAAACATCTCTTGTCACTGTAAAAGTGATAAATATTCATGCAACTATCATTATTGTGTATTAAGTTAATAGTGGAGCTGGAGTATGGATCATGGACACAGAATTCTTTTGGCCTATAGCTATATATTAATGGATAGATTTTATATAGCTACGTAGTCTTGTAGTTTATAGCTTGCTGTACATGTGTTATATTGTTCAAGTTACTAATCACGTTATGATATATTAAGTGGCTGAGTGTCACCAAATTAATATATTTCCATGCATTTTTGGTTTGCATATACAGGTAATATTATTTAAACAAGCATTTAATGTAACAAAAACTTGATCATGCATCTAACATCCTGATATGACTTTTGACACAATGAGCATTGCATTATTGAGGTTTCAATGTATCAACATTTATAAAGTAAATAATATTAACCAGTTTAAAACTTTGATTGCCAAATAGTGTCTGGCAACACTGATTTAACATGGCAGTATGTATAGGCAGTAGATTTTGGCCATATGGGTTGTCACTCATTAAACAGGCAAATAGAAGGGAAGCTAGCTATAGGCCATCGGATTCCAGAACAGTTGCAATGAGTATACTCCATGCATTTCTCCCTACCTTAATTGCATGCCATGCATTTGTTCACTAGTGCTGTTATAATGCATGCGTGTGGCTTTGAAGAGCCATGTGCATGTATAAGTCATATATACATATGCAATCAATCTTCATAAGTCACACTATACCTAAGTTTCTTGTAATGCTGCATAGTATTGCAAGCAGACTTTATCACAGAAAGACCAACCAGAATACAATTTCACCTTTTGCAGTTGGCTATATAATTGTCTCAAACACCTACAAACCACAAAGGAAATTTTTGGGCCAATACAACATAAATAAAATGTGGCAATGTGGTTTGTCACCAATGTTCAGGGGAATAACTTTATTATGCAACTTTGTGTTTTATGTGTGATCTAACTGCCAACTTACTTTCCGAGGTCTGTAACAATGTTGCCATTGAACCCCACCTTCTGCAGCCTCTTTCTGGTGAGACCCTTCAATACAAAACAGCTAACCGTGATGATAACGCAAGGCTTGACATTGCAGCTAATGGTTTTCGGGGAGGACGATTTGAGAGGTCATACTTTGATGTCAGAATTTTAACCCTAGTGCACCCTCAAATCAACCCCTACACTCTGCTTACTGACATCATGATAAGGAAAAGAGACGTGAATACCAACAACAGGTTCATGAAGTAGAGAATGCCTCATTTACTCCTTTAATCTTCACCACTACTGGTAGAATGGGTGATGCTGCTACTCAGTTTTATAAGAGATTGGCCAACCTTTTGAGTGCAAAGCACAGTCTTTCTTATGGAATAGCGATGGGATGTAAATTAAGCTTCTCTTTGTTGAGATCTGCAATTATGTGCATTCGCGGTGCCAGGTCCAGTTTGCGCTGTCCCGTTGCTGAGGCACTGATTGCTGTGCAGGTTGCTGAGGCCCATATTTAAGTTCACTTGTATTTGCTTATTATGTATATACTGTTTAAAAATTGTTTTACATTTCAAAAAAAAAAAAAAAAAAAAGACTAGTTATATATAGCTATTAAAAAAGCATTATATTTTGGCAGTGTGTATACGTAGCTACCCCTTTGTTTACAAAAAGGCATCCGCAAAGAACTGTTCTTGCATGGCTATGCCGGCAGATCGCGGCCGCCATTTTGGTCGGGAACATGCAGCCGGGCCGGTGCGTGTATGGGATTATCTACATATATGGTTACTGAACCAAAAGGGTTTTATTTTCGCGTCTATTATTTTCCCGAACATTCGACTTTAGGAGACGCGTCTAAGTTTTATGGGGAATTAGCTCAAATGCGCGTTCACTTAGCATGCGAGAGATACCGGTATATATATACCGGGATCGATACCCGGATTCTCCACTGAAGAAATTTTTACTGTCGGTTCAATAGTAGCTATAATATCGCATCGAGAGAGTAATCGATAATCCGGTACACACGGTGTGTGGATTATGTAGCTATGATGGTGTGGTTGCGATAAGGAATCACCCCCACTATAGTATACTGTATGGCTGTGGTCGAAATAGGTCACGTGTTAATGCCATACGTGTTATCCATGTACATACCTAGTCTGGCAGCGCCCGCCCCTTCGCATAAAGAGGAAGGGTCTGGTCACTCTAGCATTCAAAATTTGTAGCGTGTTACCGAAAACAGGTAACACCAATCAGATTGCGTTATTGGTAATTACTAAATATTTCTGACGTTTGTTTTGGAGTTACCATAGATACCGTAATGCGTGAAAGAGTTTTCGTGTAGATGCGATATGATTGAGGCTGCTTGTAGTCGCCAATAGGATGTTCTTTAAAAGGACAAAAGATGGAAGTAGTGAAAGAGCCTTGTGGTTAGATAATAATAATAATAATAATAATAATAATGATGTACTCGTAAAGCTGCCTAATCAATATGGGAAGAATCTCGGTTATATTAGCAGCCTTTCATTAATCTATCTCGCGAACAACTTACTTTGTGTGGCTGTTAGACGTACCATTCTGCTGCCATTATTGTGACATCATTGTTTAATTACGTTCCATTGTTACAACTCCGTAATGCTAGAGTGACCAGACCCTTCCTCTTTATGCGAAGGGGCGGGCGCTGCCAGACTAGTACATATCCGTGTTCTATACCCTATGCGTATTTTGTACCATACGCGTATGGTACAAACAGAAAATTGCATTGTCTTTGCAACAACCGGCCATGCGCGGTTTGAGCATGCGCGTGTTTTGAATAATAAAACGCGCGTAGACTCTAATACCGGGTATAGCCATAGATACTAAATACATAATGGATTGGAAACGCAATACATTTTACGGTTACGGGCTCGATACGGTCACGTGATTTATGGCAATGATACCAAGTGTGCAAACTGCAGTTGTTCTTAACACTGAGACTACTATTACAGGTTTTATAAAGCGTTAAATCATTGCTAAATGATTCAGCTATTTATTGGTTTGTGACTGAAGGTTAGTCGTTTCGTACAACCGAAGGTGTGAAGGAAGGAACGCGAAATTTGTGTTCAAAAACTACTGTGGGGGTTTTAGTGCATAGGGCGTATTACGTACGAAGTTTTAGAAGTGCTGAACAGTTTCGCCACATCGTAATAAATACAAAATAATTATTTTTAGCACTGTACAGCAGTTACTTTCCGAAAGCGAAGCGAAAGAATGGCTACATGACGGTAGTGGCTGTGGGGGTTTTCCTGGCTTTGTGAAAACAAGTCTAGCGATACATGCTATACTAAAGAAAAGTTCATACCTTCGAGAGTGCTAAAAAAAGGATGAACGAATTAAAAAAGACACCTGTTTTCGAGAAAACTCTGGGCGAATTCGACAAAAATGTATTGTGCCTATTGAAAATGCTGCTGTGCCCCGTAAATGTCATCACGTGACCGTATCGAGCCCGTAACCGTAAAATGTATTGCGTTTCCAATCCATTATGTATTTAGTATCTATGGTATAACAGTACGCAGGTATCGAAGCCGTTCAATTCCACGTCAGTTAAATCATTGAATAATCGGAATTATACACACTTTTACGGAAAGTATACCAGGAATGGTAGGATCATCACTAGTTAGCAAATACCAAAACCCTGTACCGGGGTTTTCAAGTCCGTTGTCCTATGTATTTTGGCGCATGCGTTTAGCAGTGGTACCGCGGTTTTCCAAGTCCTTGCAATGCAAAGCGTCATGCGCTAATAGTGTGTCAGTATGCGCAGTTCTTTAAATACACCTGTAATATTCTGTGGCTGTCGAGTTGTATGCGTAGGCATGCTTGAAGTCCTGTCAGTCAGTAGTTGTGAAAAATGGCTTGGTTTTTTTGCTCCGTTGGTTTTCTTCCTGTTCGTTGGGGTCTGGCGTTTCAAGGTAGCCCCTACTTTTGTTGAACTTAATGTTAATGACGCATCTTTATGTTGTGGCGAGTTCCTGACGAAAAATTGGACGTTTTGGTTGGGGAACTTGAGTCGACGTCACGCTGTGAGTTCTAATGGTTATTTGTGGTGCTTGTTGCTTTTGAGTGGGGACGTCGCTCTCAACCCTGGCCCGGTGAAGTTTCCGTGTGTAGTGTGTCATTTTCCTGTGAGGTCAAATCAGCGTGCCCTTTCGTGTGATGATTGTGGCCTATGGTGTCACTGCAGGTGTTGCAGTGTGAGCAGAGCTCAGTATCAATCCTTTCAATTGCAATCTGACTTTAACTGGACTTGTCCATCTTGTTTAAGCAAAACTTTACCATTTCATGATTGCTCAGTTTTAGGTTCTCCTGGTGTGGAATATTATCAGGGTCACAGTATGGTTTCTATGTCTAGTTTTAACTTGCCTTCACCATCAACGATACATTCTTTTTTGAAAATTGCTCACCTTAACTAGAAGTCTGTTGGCAAATTTAGATGAAGTATTTATGATTATGAGAGCAAATTGTATTGACATTATGACACTGTCAGAAACCTGGCTGGATGAGTCTATCTCTGATGTGGAAGTATGTCCGGACAGTGATATGAGTATTGTTAGAAGGGACAGAAACAGAAGGGGTGGTGGAGTTGCTATTGTTGTATCAAACAATGTACGTTTTCTTTTGTGCTCTGATCTCTGAGGGAAATGTGGAATCACTTTGGATGGAGTTGTATCCTGGTACCAAATGTGCTTTACTGTTGTGTTGTGTTTACAGGTCACCCTCAGATTACCATTTTTTGACCATCTTAATATGGAGTGTGAAAAGGCATTACTTACCAGCTCTCAACGTTTGGCTATTATGGGTGATTTTAATTCTGATCCTACATTTACTAGCTCTCCACAGGCTAAGTTCTTACGTTCTTTTATAAATCAGTTTAATTTACATGAACTTTTTTTTTTTAAATTTTTTTTTTTATTGCTTTATGGTGTAAACACACCAAAGGCCTTTTGGTAACATGTACCAACAGCCGCGAAAGTACATTACATTACATTACTTATTTACCTACTTACTTACTTACTTATATACACACATACATACAGATTCTACAAGTAGTTCAGGTTTGAGGTGGGTGGACGTGACTGGTGGCATCTTGAGCAAGGACAGAGATAGTGCAATGAGCAATTGTTGTTATCTTCAAAGTTAGTTATAAAATGATCCCAGAGAAAAATTTTTAGTTTTGATTTTAGCAGAGGAAACGTTAGATCCAAGTTAAGGATAGGCATGGCATTCCAGAGAGTTGGTAATCTATGGAAATAAGAATGTCTAGATACGTTATTTAAATGATGAGGGATGATCAATTTGTTGCTGGTGCCGGATCTAGTATTAGCTGAGCTGAAGTTGATATGATCATGAATATTGAACTGTTTAGATTGTACCTTGATTGATTTGATTGCAAATAATATATCTTGTAACTCGAACAGGTACATCAGAGGAAGGATCCTTAGTTTTACTAGACGGGTTTTGTAACTACTGGTGTAATCATTTAATAGATACTTAGTAGCACGGCGCTGGATTTGCTCGAGAGTTAAAATGTCTTTCATCAGGTGTGGACGCCATAGTTGGGTGCAATAGAGCAGCTGAGATCGAACCATTGAAATATATAATGTGACCAATGTACGTAGAAGTAGAATGGGTAGAAGCAATAGTACGACGTATTAGTCCCAATACCTTGTATGCACGAGCAGAGATTGATTTGTAGTGTTTGTCCCAACTTAGATTCTCAGATAATATGAGCCCTAAGTCTTTGTGTGAGTCATTATGTGGTATAGTAATATCCGAAATGGTGTAGGTGGTTTCTAACTTGCATTTAAATGATAAATGTACGAATTTTTTTAGATTAAAATTCAGATCTGTCTCTCTGGACCAAGTAAATAAAGCGATGATATCTTCTTGCAGAGCGATGTAGTCAGATGTAGTACAGATGTGCATGAAACACTTGGTATCATCGGCAAATTTTAGGAGTTGGCTTTGGTGTATATATGATGTCATGTCATTTATATAAATTAGAAATAGCACGGGGCCAAGTATGCTGCCCTGGGGCACACCTGAGAGAACTGGCAGTAAATCAGAGTAACAGTTGTTAATGCAAACACGTTGATATCGATCAGTCAGATATTCCCTGAACCAAGCCCAGAGTGTACCAGTTATTCCAGCAGACCAAAGCTTGTTGAGCAAGATGGCATGAGATACGGTATCGAAGGCTTTACTGATATCGAAGTACACCACATCAGTTTGTGAGGGGCTGTTAATTATGTAGTCTAGGAAAATTAGCATTTGTTGTAAGGTTGAACAGTTTTTAGTGAAACCAAACTGAGAACAACTAATATATTTACTAATGTGAGTGATAATTTTGTTGTAGATTAGTCTTTCAAGAACTTTAGATGTGTTGGATAGGAGCGAGATGGGACGATAATTTCTTACAGAACAATGGTTGCCAGCTTTGAAGATAGGTATTACTTTGTGAATTTTCCAGCTAGAAGGTAAGGTGGCATGACGTAGTGACATGGAAAACAGATGATGTAGTGGCTCACACAGAGGTCCAGCACAGCTGTGAAGTACTTTAGGAGCAATTCTGTCAATGCCGCAAGATTTCTCAACATCTAATGAAATGAGAGCTTCAAAAACATCAGTGACAGTAATAGTTATGGAGTTTAAGGATTCATGTGTGGCTGGGTAATTGTCATGGTTTGCTGGTGAAGATGAATTGTGAAAAACAGAGTGGAAATATTGATTAAACAAATTGGCCTTGCTGGAGTCAGTGCTAGCAGATGAAGGGTCAAAGTTCATGATAGGAGGATTAGTATTAGACTTAGTGATAGATTTTAGATATTTAAATATTTTGTTGTTGTTAGTTGGGGCAAAATTGTTTATGAGGTGAAATTCATAGTTCTGTTTGGCTGCTTTTATTTTGTCTTGAAGAGAGTTCTCAAGGGAGTCAATGATATGGGAAATGTGATATGTTGGGTGCCGCTTATTTCTACGTCGAAGAGTTCTGAGACGTTTGATGCAGTGCCTTATTTCTGAATTGAACCATATGGGGTGTTGGTCTGAATGAACTTTATTTACAGGAATGAACAGTTCCATGGCTGTAATTATCTGATATTCAACAATGTGCCATATATACTCAACGTCATCACTTGAATAGCGTGATGTAAAGTCAGAGCAACATAGGTAGTCATGTAAACCTTGGTAGTCACCTTTGGAATAACCAAATGTAAAGTAAGTGGTTGGCTTAGAAGACATTGTAGTACTTGTAGACAGTGAAAAGGTAATGTTGAAGTGATCAGATGGTAGTAGTGGAGTTGAATGGACTTGTAAATTGGAAATATTGTCATCTAAATTAGTAAGAACCAGGTCTAGTATGTTGCCATGATTATGGGTAGGTATGTCGATGAGCTGACTTAAACCAGTCTGGAAAACCAGATCACAAAACTGATTGGAAGGAAGAGAATGACTTGACAATGAGTTCCAGTCTATGTCTGGAAAGTTAAAATCACCAAGAATGATTAATTGATCAGACGCATTAGATAAATTTGAAAGAAAATCGAACAGGGTTTCATAATAAGTAGCAGTACTGTTGGGAGGTACATAAACTGTGCAAACGGTGACAGGATTAGGTAGATTCAGTATGACACATACGGCTTCCAAGTTTACAGGTGAAGTTAATTTCTGGGAGGAGATTTTGTCGTTGACTGCAATGAGGACCCCACCACCACGAGATTGACGATCGTGACGAAACAGGGTATAATTGGAGGGTAGAATTTCATTATCAAATATGCTATCGGAAAGCCAAGTTTCTGTTAAGCCAATTATATCAAACCATTTAGAGTAAACTACAGATTGGAATTTCTGGAGTTTATTTACTATACTTCTGGAATTGGTATAGAAAAAAGGGAGTCATTGAGAGGTAGGTGTGACAACTTCCATTGTAGAATTACTATTAGAAGTGTTTGATGCTTCAGATCTAGATTTAGGTACAAAGGTTGAATCAACTAGTTCACCATGTATTTGGTTTTTAACGTACATTTTAGTGCCACGAATTTTAATGTGTTTTTTATCAGTTCCTGAACTAATCAGGCTCCAACGTTCCTTTAATAGTAGTTGCTCTCTCAGCTTTTCTTCTTTGCTCATATCCGGTTTGACTTGTGTGCCTTCGGGGATTTTGGATCTATTGTAAAGGATAGTATTTACATCAAAAGCACGAGATAATTTCACAAGTAGAGGTCTTGGCTTTGTTCTAGTTGAATCGAACTTTCTCAGTCGGAAGCAGTCTCTAATAGACTGTTCAGTGATGTCATTATTTGCTTCCTTCAAAATGTGGACACAACAATCGATATCTGACTTAGTGCGGGCACTCCTAGGAGTGCCAGTGGGATTCTCTTTGATACCATAAACCACGACATTGAATTTGCAATCTATGGGATTGTCAGGCACAGCTACATGTTTGTTGTTTGGTGAAGGAGTAGACTGTGATTTGCTGGTAGAAGATTCTGAAGTGATCAGTTGTGGCTCTGGAATGATATGTTGAGTGATACCAACAATTTCCTTGGGTTGGGGACTTTCAGCTTTCAAGTCTGTGACTTCTTTTTTGAGGCTATCTATGGCGGATGTAAGCTCATGTAGTTGCTGCTCTTGAATGGCTAGGCGACAGTGGGGATAGTAGAATGGATCATCTTCATCTTGGTAGACTTTATAAAGTGTTTGACTTGTGCAGTGTCCTACCAGAGTGACAGCCACAACTAGTTCACGTTTGGATCTTCTACTTACGAATAGTCCATCTTATTTTCAGGCCACTGCTGCTATTCCTTGTGGCAGTAGTGATCATCATTTGGTTGTGACTCATTTTTGTGCTCGTGGTATCTCTCAAGGCTCAGATCATAATATCGTTTTTCTTCGACAATATCATAAACTTGACAGTGATTTGCTTGATAAAGTTTTTCTAGATGATTTCTGGTCCATTGTATTTGCTGTTAATGATATTAATGTCTGTACCGAAGCCTTTACTATTGTGATGCAACATGTTTTGGATATACTGGTACCACTTCGTAGATTGAGGGTGAAACGCATTAGTTCTCCTTTGAACCATTTTCCAGAGATAGTTTATTCAGCTAGGAGACGAAGGGATTGGCTGCATCGTCAAGCAATAAAGTTTGGTGATCCGGGTGTTTGGTCTAACTATAGACGTTGTCGTAACAAAGTTACTGCTATGACTCGCTCAGCTAAACAACAATATTTATCTAACCTGGGGTCGAATTTAAAGCATGACTCTTCCAAGTTTTGGAAGCATTTTAGCCATTTGTCTTCTCATCAGAGAAGTCAATACCAGACTAATTCAGATTTTACTAGTGAAGATATCAATGAACATTTTCTTTCTGTTGCCCAGAAAACTGTTAGTGCATTACCATCTTCCCATACATCCCCTACCTCATATATTACCATAAACACTGATGTGTCACCACTTAAATTATCTGAAGTGGATGTTCAGGAGGTTGTTGAGTGTATTTCTCATCTGGATAGTCATAAGGCGGTGGGGGTTGATGGAATTCCAGCAAAGTTTGTTAAGGCCTCACCTTTGTGCATGGCTGTGCTTTTGACTAAGTTAATTAATAAGAGTATTTCTTCAGCTGTCTTTCCGGATTGTTGGAAATCTGCTGTTGTAACGCCAATTCCAAAATCACGCAATAGTTCATCGTTGTCTAACTTTCGTCCCATTTCAGTTTTACCAATCTTCTCCAAGGTATTGGAAAGAATTGTATCTAATCAGATGATTGATCATTTCAACAAGTATGATCTGTTCTCACAAAGACAGTCTGGCTTTCGTTGTGGACATTCAACTCAGGATGTTATTCTGCATGTTTCCAATTCTTTTTCTGGTGCTATCGATCATGGGGAATATGTGGGCGCTGTATTTTTGGACCTAGCTAAGGCTTTTGATTGTGTAGACCATTCTATTCTGTTGCAGAAGTTGGGTTGTTATGGCTTTGGTGATAGTGCTCACTCATGGTTAAGGAGTTATCTGAATAATAGAACACAGCGAGTTGCATTTCAAGGTTGTTTGTCATCTAGTGGGCCTATTAAAGTTGGAGTTCCCCAGGGTTCAATCCTAGGGCCCTTACTTTTTTCTATTTATGTCAATGACTTGCCAAGTGTTATTTCTTTGTCTGACATTAATATGTATGCAGATGATACAGAGCTTCACTTTAGCCATGGTGACCTTTCTGTTGTAGAAAAAACCCTTCAAGCAGATGTAGAGAATGTTTCCACTTGGCTGGTTGTTAATAGATTCAAATTGAACGTGATTAAATCATTATGTATGCTCATTGGTTCCCGCCAGAGAACTGGAGGGCTGAATCTCACAATAATGTTGGATGGTGCTATCTTGAAGCAAGTTTGTTCTACTAAGTATTTGGGTGTATATTTTGATCGGCATCTCACTTGGCAGGTTCATGTGGATTATGTTCTTGGTAGAGTTAGAAGGAAACTTTTTGCTATGAATCGGGTTAGGCCGGCTTCCTCTAGAGTTCTGCAGTTGCTATATCAAGCTTATATTTTACCGGTGTTGGATTATTGTGATACTGTGTGGCTACCATCAAATTCTAGTAGTACTCGTCGTTTGGAAAGACTCCATTCTAAGGTTACATCATCTTTCCATTCCTCTGATAACTTAAACTTCCGATCATCTTTAACTGAAAGGCGTACTTTTCACACAGCTGTACAGGTTTTTAAAATTCTCAACAAGATTTCCCCTCCTTATTTACATGGGATTTTTTCATATGCTGTGGATGTTACTGGTCGCTCTGGTAGAAATTTACGCCGATTACTTGTTCCAAGTGTTAGAACTAATTATGGAAAACAGTCTTTGGCATACAGGGGTACGGCCATATGGAACAGATTACCTAAAGCACTATACAGTGCTAAAACTGTGAATGGTTTTAAAACATTATTTTGTACAATGTAATTCTGTTTTGTTGTGTATGTATGTACTTAAGTTATATTGTATTGTATTTTTTGTTGTGCTCTCAGGGCATAGCTGAAAAACAGCCTTCTTTGGCTGACGCTATTTTCCCTGATTAAATATCATTTAAAAAAAAAAAAAAAAAAAGTTGTCACTGAAAAACCAACTCACATACATGCTTGTATAGCACATGACGCTTTGCATTGCAAGAACTTGGAAAACCGCAGTATTGCACGCATTTTATTATTCAAAACACGCGCATGCTCAAACCGCGCATGCATGGCCGGTACAGTAGTTGCAAAGACAATGCAATTTCCTGTACAATATGCGTATACGCGTACGGTAAAAAATACGCATATGGTACAGTCGATTGCAGAATTCTTGAAAAAAGTATGCCGTACCCAGGGCCGGAGGAGGGAAAACTGAGTTGGTCAGGCCGTTGACTAGTAATGTTGAAATTGCTACTATATACATGCCAATGAGAGAGGAGCTGTTGCACAATGGTCGAAGCACACTCTGCGAAGTGTGAAGCACGAGCATTCTAGGGGGGTCTGGGGGCATGCCCCTACAGGAAATTTTTGATTCAGATATGCAATTTAGTGATATTTCACTGCTAGCTAGCTAATTATATAAATATGCTCAAGCCTATCTGTTGTTCTTCAGACTTTCTATACTATGTATAATTGTAGACCTGACATACAGGGGACACAGCATGAAACTTGCTGTATGGTTCATTTAGTTATAGCTAGCAATTAGAAGTTCAAGGGGGGTCTGGGGGTGCAACCCCCAGGAGCTGCAGAATTTTTGCAATTTAAAGGCTTGAAAAGGCCTTAAAATTTAAAATTGATGCTAAATTTTAAAGTAAAAACTAGCTAGCAACTTGCAACTTTCCCCCCAAATTTCACAGGGAACCCATGCAGTATGGCCCCCTTTAGCTAGGATATAATTACTATACAGTGAATTCACACAACTACAATAAAAAGCTACACAGCTACAAAAATACTGTATACTACTATACTGGTTTGTATGAAGTAAACGGATCATCTTGTAAATAGCTATACTGGCGAACAGTCACGAGACCAATCAGTATTCGAAAATGGCGCGATGTGGGTGAAACTGAGAGTTTGCTCAGTATCTCGACAGGACGAGTGGGTAGTTGAAGAGGAGTGATCTACTCAACATCTCATCCAGTTGGCCACCATATGTGACTGAATTTGACAAAACCCGGCTTCGACGCACAAAACTTCGTTAGGAGATATGGCGATTTTAAGTAATCATTGTGTAATAACTTCCCAGTGCCTACAGCTGTGCAAGCAAAATTTGCACCAAGTATGCATCTATTTACTAGCTATCACTGAGTGGGTGTATACATTTCTGATACCCAAAATTAGCTCTGTTTTGGGCAGCTTTTCTCGAGTGGGTAATAATATCACAGGTGATAGTAATAGGGTGGGAGGGTGGGGGTGGATAGTAATAGGGTGGGAGGGTGGGGGTGGATGGTGGTCTTAATATACGGGTATAAAATGGAGTAAGAAGACGATTGGAATCCAGAGGCCAAGTTTGGGCTCCCCATGGCCCTCAAATCACTCCAAATTGACCGAGAACACTATTGGTGAGCTCTCTGTGAAGTCCCAGCTCACTACACACCATTATCACAAAGCCATGGCCATCCAATGGCGCCAATCTCCCACTCGTGGCTTTGACAGGGTCGGAAGAAAGCTGCCACAGAAACCAGACTTGCCAGTCCTGAAGGAAGTACAGTGTGGAATGTGATAGTGTATTAGGCCAGCAATCCATTTCTGGTAAAAACGTAAGTTTGATTTTGTGTGTGTGGAAGCCTTGTTATGTGAAATCCGGTCACATATAATGTATGGGTGTACAGCTTCTTGCCACGGAATGAGTCATCTGGTTTGTCACTGCCAGCCCTTCGCCCAGTAAAAGAAGCCAAGAGAGAAAAGCCAAGGAATGCTAATGATTATGAAGATTGAATTGTGATATAAGTGTGCTGGTTTAGAATCAAAGAAGGCACCTGCCTTACTCGTGATTAATGCCACCAACTGTCAGCACACGTGATACTGTACGTAGAACCCACAATCATTTCTGTACAAAACCATACGAATGCTATGTTGTACTGTAAGGTAATTGGAGGTACTATACGTGTAGTTCTGTGCTGAGAAACTAGGTAACTACTCGTATCATGCATTTTCAATAACATCTGTAAAGTGTACGTAGCTACATGCAGATGTGATCGTCTAAAGATTGCATGAGAGTAATGTAGTTCGAGCTGGTCAGCTAGCACGGTTGGTTTAACTCAGTCCAGATTATTGGTCCGGCTCAGGCCTGACCAACCGGACCGTCTCCTCCGGCCTTGCGTACCGTGAGTGTTTCCGTAAGGTTCCTTGTGAGGAAATTTTATTGTCCTTGCCACGGATTCAACAGCAATTGAACCACACTAATCTCTTTCCTCAATCCGGCTGATCCGGCATCACTACAAATAGTTTTCCAGCCCACGGAATGTTTACGGCACGGGAAGAGAAATTTCAACAATTCTGCAATCGACTGTATAGAATATCCATATAATTATGTAGCTGAGATGTTTGCGGGCTTTTCGTGTATATATCGTTAAAACTTGCAATTGGTCTACACTTCGAGATACATTGCACTGATATGCAAGTACAACTAAAGATACTGGACGAACGGTTGCGGTGTATTCAATGTGGCTATTTGTCAATCGGTCCCTTGCAGTTTCCATGCGGTCATCACCTGTGTACACCATGTGCCGTGAAACTAAAACAGCAAAGGTTTAATTTTCGCATAGCTATATAGCTAACTATTTCAATATACTGAATAATTAACTGCTGTTGATCTTGTTTTATAGCTCTCAAACTCTCTTCTGTGATAAATGTCAGAGAAACATCGAATTCACAGGGGTGAGGCTCTGGAATTTAGCTATGTAGTTCAATAGTGCATGACATCAAGAGTTTATAATGTGTTAGGAAGAGTGTCGAACTTCGCTATACTGACTCGAGAACTACCTAATGAAAAAGAGCCCCGCATCAGTACCTTTGTGTCCTCTCGTAAATCCTACCGCTGTATGTTGATTGTCCAGATTTAATACCTTCTTAGTTTGCCGGGTCGGGTGGTCCGCCCTCTGGCTGAAAACCCTATCATAACTGTCGAGGCATGGACTCGAATGGCGATCATGAATGAAATCTCGAATTAAGACGTCACGCGAAGTTGATATCTATGGCTTTCCAGGTTTGGCTGTGTCTTTCTGCGGTTCCTTAGTGCGTTGTGCCATACTTTTCTCGAGTACGCTGTTCTTTCACTCTGTACCTTCAGTCCGGCTCTCAACGTATATGCGCGCGCCCACTGTACTTATAATTAGTGCCATTTTTCACTGGGGTATAGCGTAGTTCGACACTCTCCCTACACCATTACAAACTCTTGATGACACATAGTGTTCTTCATATACAGTACTTTCATGACAAAGCGATAGCCAAAGAAATCGAATGCAGCGTTGTCAATTGCCCTCATTGCCGCTGGTCTGGAGAATTTCGATGCTATCAGGTAGCTCTCTATATAGCTATGGACTAATATTCATACACATCATAATTATTATTATTATCAAAGTGTACTAAATCTATTATAGGAACATTTCAGAGATGGGTGTCAGCTACTTGAGGCAGCGGCGGAGGAAGTAGTTGATATGAAGGGGGGCTGGGCTGACCCAGACTTATTTCTATAGTTTGGTAAGGTAAGACCAAAAAAAAAAAAAAAAAAAAAAAAAGGTCGCAACCAACTGACAAGAGCTTTCCACCTGACCAGCTACCATTTCTAGCTGATAAACTACATAAAAATCCTTTCATAGCTCGCTACACACTGACTACTTTATTAGAGTGACTGCTCTATTAGAGTATCTCGATCTTTATCACGGTTTTCAGCCCCACTCCAAGAAAGATAATTTCGGTGTGATATCATTCTGAGGGGGGGCTTTAGCCCCCTAGCCCCCCCCCCCCCCCCCCCCCCCTTTCCGCCGCCTATGACTTGAGGTATCATGTTCCAATGAAGGACATGCGGGTGCAGGTGAGATCCGAGGTGAGATCACAAGATCGAGCCTTGATGATCATTTACCAGAACCAGCATCACTGCAGAATTCAAAAACTAGGACACCATTAGTGATACAAGGAACCTGTTGTAACCAGCGAGAGGTAATAAAGTTAACTATATGTTCACGTTGAGCTGAATCCTGAAAAACAGCTAAAAATTAAAAGTGGATTTTTCTCAACAGAGTTAATATTTAAGCCAACCAGATGATTATTGGTAACAGCAAAGGTATCAACAACAGACACGTACGGTTTGGCTCCATTACAAGTTTGGGAAGGGACTGTAATGGACATTGTACTTATATGGCTTCCCCATAGGAAATGTATTGTGAAAATTTCGATTGGCCGTAAACATTATGTCAAACTTTTGAACAAAAAGATTTTGAAATAGTTTTAGCGGGTCAAGCAGTACTACAAATGAGCCAAATTTCAAGATTGTGTGTAATTGCATCCATGAGTTATTAAATGTTTTTGAGGATTCAGCTCAACATGAACATACTATAGTATTGTGCATTGTTCGTGACATTATAATATTGTGTAGGTTCACGAATTAAATGTACCAATTTCTTGCACTGATCAAACCGAAGAGGTAATTTAAAACTTCATGAATATAATAAGATATATAATATGATCTAATGTGTGACATTCTTAGGCCATCAGTACACTTGATTGTACAATAAATAATCTGAGATCAGCAAAAAAACAATGTCCCTTTAGCTTTTTAGGCTGCCTATACCAGGGAAGTAGCAGAGAATTAGAAAAGCACAAAGTTGAAAGGATGCACAACCACATGTCACTTGTCGGTACTTACTTTAATAACTTATCTCAAGAGTGTTTGTCTGCAAACTTAAGAAGCTGTGTGGATGACTCCAAGCAACTGCAAACCAACCATTTGCAAAGTGACTGTATTAGTGTTGAAGATATTTCGTCCACACAAGCTACTAATGCATTTAACCATATGTTCTGTACTTATGAAGAAGTGCAAACACCTCAAACTACTTCATATGATGGTCACTACATATGGAAGATACCAGATATCACCAGACGTAGGAGGGATGCTCTACTAGGAAAGACTGTCAGTTTATATTCAGCACCATTTTACACCAACAGGTTTGGGTACAGACTGTGTCTACATGTGTATTTAAATGGTGATGGTAGTGGCAAGGGGCGTTACATATCTTACTTCCTTACCATCATGAAGGAAGAATATGATGCTTTACTAGAATGGCCATTTCAGCATATGGTGACAATGACATTAGTGAACCAGAAAGGCAACAACAATATTGTACAGTCATTCAGACCCAACCCAACCAGTACCAGCTTTCATCATCCAAAATCAGACATGAATGTTGCATCTGGTTGTCCTAAATTTGCTCCACTATCAATACTGGATAATCCTGAATTTGTTGTTGATGATGTGGCATTCTTCAAATGTGTCATTAAGCAATCATAAATATTGCACAGCACCATGACACTCTCATGCATTGCATTACACAAAGTATTCATACGTATAATACTATAACATTTAGAGAGTTATTGTGACCAAGATGTATTAATAAATGTGTGTATCTAATTTCCATTTGTAAACTTACATATACATTAATTTTTTTTAAAAACCAAATTTTATATAAATGTGACCGGATTTCACATAACAAGGCTTCCACACACACAAAATCAAACTTACGTTTTTACCAGAAATGGATTGCTGGCCTAATACACTATCACATTCCACACTGTACTTCCTTCAGGACTGGCAAGTCTGGTTTCTGTGGCAGCTTTCTTCCGACCCTGTCAAAGCCACGAGTGGGAGATTGGCGCCATTGGATGGCCATGGCTTTGTGATAATGGTGTGTAGTGAGCTGGGACTTCACAGAGAGCTCACCAATAGTGTTCTCGGTCAATTTGGAGTGATTTGAGGGCCATGGGGAGCCCAAACTTGGCCTCTGGATTCCAATCGTCTTCTTACTCCATTTTATACCCGTATATTAAGACCACCATCCACCCCCACCCTCCCACCCTATTACTATCCACCCCCACCCTCCCACCCTATTACTATCACCTGTGATATTATTACCCACTCGAGAAAAGCTGCCCAAAACAGAGCTAATTTTGGGTATCAGAAATGTATACACCCACTCAGTGATAGCTAGTAAATAGATGCATACTTGGTGCAAATTTTGCTTGCACAGCTGTAGGCACTGGGAAGTTATTACACAATGATTACTTAAAATCGCCATATCTCCTAACGAAGTTTTGTGCGTCGAAGCCGGGTTTTGTCAAATTCAGTCACAAATATGGTTTGTCGCTTTGATTATATGCTATAATGCATACCTTCCATGAACTTTTATACTTTTGCTATACATACAGCCACATTTTTGTGTATTCATGCCTAAATATGCATGTTTTTGATCATTTTGATAGCTACTAGTAATTACAAGTAAGGCTCATGGCAGTTCTTTTGACATTTTAATTAATCATCCTGCGTGAAAGACTGAAAAATGAGTCTCAAAGTAAAGTACATGAGCAGTTGTCTGATTTAAAGTTGCAGTCTTCTCAATACATGTGTGTATATATATATATGTATATACTTCTCATTGCCCAGTTAAAGCTGTGGAAGGATGCTCTGTGTCCCTTTATATCTGCCTCAATAAATATAATACTCCATACATTCATTTGCATTGTACTATGCATAGATACAAGTTTGCAAAAAGTTCTAGAGATGGTCTTTGAAAACCTTTTCACCATTTTACCACATGAAAATACTAGAGATAGCGTTCAAACCCGGACCTGCATGGACCTGGATTCTGTTGCAGTGAATTAGAATACCTCAGTGCATGTGCTTCACACTCTGTGCAAAGTCAGACATCCCTCTTAGGCCCACTCATGATCATGCCTTAATTGTTTTTTGCTATGCCCTGGTAAACAGTGAACAATCATGTGTTTCAACAGTATTATAGATGACAGTATTGAGCAGTCATTGCTTGCTGAACTGATGCTGATCATGATACAGTTGACTTTATTCAGCATTACAGGTAGTTATGTTTATTTGCTATTATAGTTAGCTAACTATATGATATATGTTTTGTGTTTTAGATACAAATTATATTTAGTTATGACACATCTTATCCAACACTAACAATTATAAACACTAAATTGTAGCTCCTGCATCTTATAAGAAACTATATAATTTTGATAAAAGTAGAGCATTGTATAGCTACTACTAACTCTTATTATTCATTTCATTTATTGTACAGTGAATCCTTGCACAGCTACTGGTAACTTAGAAATGTCACCTATATAGCAGTGTTGGGAGTAACGCGTTACGTAATATTATTACTTTTGTGGTAACAAAGTAATATAACGAAATACACTATGAAAACAGGTAATATAACGCAAGATACTTTACTTACAAACGTAACGCGTTACCTAAGTAATATAATTACTGTAACGAGTCTAATATGACGTAATATTATTACTAAAAGTAACGAAGTTACTAATCTCGTTAGTAATCCTCTGAGTAACGCCTAACCACAACAAAGTAACGAGGCCTACTGAATGAAGCTTATTCACTAGCTTCTTACTTATAACCAAGATTTGCACATTGTCCAACAACGCAATCATGTCACGTGATAAGGTGGTAGTTTCACACGTAACAGTTTAAGGCTGTGGACACAAAGTAATATAATATGTAATATTATTACAGTTACTTTATTTTATGGGTAATATGTAACTGTAACTAAATAGTTCTGTTGCAAGTAATATGTAACTAGTTACTTTTACAAAGTAACTTGCCCAACACTGCCTAATAGAATCTATTTCTACTAATGCCTGTCCATAGCAATTCTATAGATTGTACTGGGACCTGGTAGTAGTGTTGGTCTAGTTGCATCACTGTGACATTGTCATAATTATGCAAGAACTCCTCTTTGTTACTATCTTTTACATCACTGATTTTATTTCCTGTCGTGAAATTGACAATCTCTCAACGAAACAAACTGGAAGAAGCCATTAATTGATAGCAACTGAAAACTTACACACATACACACAACAGCATTACATCACCTAGCCTACTAGCATAGCAAACAGTACATGAATCATAGATTGTCATGTGCAGCATATAAGATGTTGACAAAATCCTGTTCATTCAAATACATTCTACTTCATGGCTCTATCCTCCATCATTCTGTCCTTTAGGATAGGAAGCTTGTAAAATAGAGTTGATCATTGTAAATGTCTTGATAGCATTTGCTCAAGCATTTGGTGCAATTGACCGAGCATTTTCATTGCATGACTTGCAACATGTTGATGAATCCTTTTCCATTTGAGAATGGCCTTGTGTTCTCTAGCTCTTTAATCTGTGAGCAAAACATGAACATAAAACTTGTAAATATATGTAAGGAATTATAGGTGGACAAACAAAATGAGCAAAAAAATCTTAGTAAGAGTTGTTACCATTATGACTCACAGAAAATTCATACCTTGGCTGTGTTCTTCCAAAGTTCTTAACCACATAGGACAGGCAGTAATAAGCTTCTTCTCCTTAATGATGAAGCTTCTTCTTTTTTCTTTCTTTTTTTTGTCTACTTTTTTTTTTTGTGAACAAAACATGAACATCAAACTTGCACATAATAGGTATTATAAGTGCACAAGCAAAATGAGCAAAAAAATCTTAGTTAGAGTTGGTACCAACAGAGTTGGGGGTAACGAGTTATATTTGTAACACGTTACATAATAATATTACTTATGTTATAACGAAGTAATATAACGCATTACATGAAAAAGTGACAAGTATAATAAGTAGTGGATATTACATCTGGAAATTGTAATGAGTTACCTCTTTTTAATGTGCGTTGCATTCAGCACGTGATTGGCTGCATTTTGGGTCCTAACAGCACTGAATATGGCTGTACAGGTAAGAACAAAGAGGGATAGTGTATGGGGAGTGCCCTTGAGACCAAGATACTACAACAAAGTATGTTTTTGAGGCTGTACTCACTCATGTCACTTGTAGTTGTAGGCTGGGAGCATGTATTTAGAAGGTTGGGCTTAATTTATAGCTCTTAATGAATAAATGTAATATGTACTATGGGTAGCAGTGAAATTAGTCATTAAGTCTAAGTCCTTGAAACTAGGTTAGGTAATCCTAAGGCTGCAGCACATGTTGTTGTAGACCTTCAGTGCTGGTCACTGTAAAGTGTTAATAATAAATACCTTAGGATTAAGGAAGAAAATCCATCCCTCCTGGAGGAAGACTGAGTGTGGCCCCCGACTAGACATTGGGTGACCTGCAGTTCGATTCCTGGGGTTGGAGGGATTTTTTTCCTTACTTTGGCCCCTTTTCTGTTACACCTTTTCAGCTACTATATAAGTCATTAAGTCTAAGTCCTTGAAACTAGGTTAGGTAATCCTAAGGCTGCAGCACATGTTGTTGTAGACCTTCAGTGCTGGTCACTGTAAAGTGTTAATAATAATAATAATAATAATTGGGATAATACCACGAGTGTTGTATTGGAAATTTACCATTTCCAATACAACAAGAGTGGTATTTATCCCAAATTTCACTGCTACCCATACTATTCCCAGTTAATACCATACTCATATACCCATGCTGTGCGTTAGCATTGCTATGAACACAATTTGTCACTATGTACTAACATAGATAAGGCCACTCCAAGTCATACCTTAGTTTCTGGTCACTCCTAGCCAACAAAAGGATGCGGGCGGGCGGATGATCAGGACTTCAGGACCATCATAGACTCTTACATATATACACCAGTAATACTGTAATGTTATTAATTTTGCTCAATTTACCCATTTCATATTGAGTTTACAACCAAGCTTAACCAACATTCTTATAGCATAAGTAGTTAATTATGCTTCTGCAAAATGCACCAGAAAAATTGTTGATGGCTAGCTACACTGCTGAGCACAACAATGTGTAGCTAACACTAAGGAAAGGTCTGCTCATGTAGCTACTTTTGCTTTACAAATGAAATGTTTCATTAGCTATGTCAGGAAATTATTATTTATTAGCTAGCTAATAATAATCCAAAGCTATATTAACACATCATCAGAAACTCTTTCAAAAGTGAAGTCTTAGCCAACTATATATGCATGCGTTTCCAGCCTTCTATACAGTAAACCTTGAGTAAAGTAGCTGTCAAAGTTTTGAGTTGAGTTGTTGAGTGCTCCAGGCTAGTGTTTTTCAGTGATCATGTGGGAAAGCTAAGTTAATGTTTTAACTAAGGGATGTCATGGACTTGCTAATTTAGGACCATACTTGCAATTATGTAACCATGGAAAAGTTGAAGTTTGAGCTCACCAAACGTTACCGGATTTCTAGTCAGTATATTAGTGATCAGTGATAAGGAAGTTCAAGTTTAGATCCACTAGAAGAGTTACTAGACTAATCATTAGAGAACTACATCTGAATTGTTAGGAAAGTTTAAAGCTATGGTATATCTAATTTGGGAGATATCCAACTACTAGAGTCCCTACAAAAGCAGGCAGCTCGATGGATCTGTGGGAGTCGCTGGAGTCCATCTACCAGCTCTTGGACCATTTCTTCGAATGATTGTTGCTCCCAACTTCACCTTCCTTCTCTCCAGTCAAGACGAAGTTTCCTTTCGGTCAGTTTCCTCAATGACATATATCACCAGCAAACATCTATTACATTTAATAGTCACTGTTCATTTAATTCCATAGCATCTACCAGAAGTCACCATCTTTCACTAGTCCCTCCACAGTCCACCATTAATTCTAGGAGATATTCTTTTTTTGTCAACACAACTTTCTTCTGGAACGCTGTGCCATTATATATCCTTGAAGACAGTAATCGAAAGTCTTTCCGGCATCACCTTTATAATTACTTATGTGTCAAGTAACTTCTTAATCACTGTTTTGTGTTTTGTTGTGTACTGTTTAGTTTGTAGTGTACTGTAGGTATATGTATATGTATGTTTGTTTTTTGTAGGCGGACACCTTGTACAGGCTTTGCCTTTTGTGTATGCCTTCCTTTTTGGTAAATTGATAATAATAATAATCTGATCATTAGGCTAGTGATCAATGCTACATACATACTGTACTGAAATTACTTACTGGCAACAGAAGCATTACTAATAGCTAGCTATATAGCTAATCAAGGACAAGTCAAAAACGTTATAGTAGTATCTGTCTATTCTAGTATTAGAGTTAAGGGTAGTGTGACTGCTTTATTAGAATCCCTGACTGCTCTATTAGAGTATCTCGATCTTTTGCAGTATTTAAAAATCACTGTCCTTGGTCACGTACACTTAAGCGCTTGTAATATTAATAATAGTCCTCATAAACTGGGGTTCCAGTTTTCCATGCGGGCGGGTGACCAGAAACTAAGGTTTGACTTGGTGTGGCCTAATATAGTACAGGGATTCGCAACAGTGACGTCATTACGGACAATCCTCGTTACGGGTAGGAACCTTGAGGGGCGATATCTCACCAACTATACTTTATTTCTTCTTGAATTTACCATGACAGTTTCCTATTCACTATTAGATTAAGTGAGTGTTATCAAATCACGGCAGTTTGCAGCCAGTTTGTCTCGGAGCTTCTTCGCTATGGTTGCTCAGGTGTGGCACCAATAATTTTTGTGGCGCTATTACTGAGAATATTTTAAGCATCAACTAAGTCCCCAGTGACTGAAGGATTGTATGAAGGTTATATTTTGTGAAGCGAGGCTGATTCTGAGCCTGTAACCAAGACCAATCAAACCCGTAACGAGAATTGTCCGTACATAAAACTATTAGTTCCTACGGAAATGACGTCACTGTTGCGAATCCTTATTGTACTATATTATATATGGTACTAAACACGCATCAACACTAATTGGCGCTACATTGTTAACATAAATTCTAGCCAATGAAATTGCAATTACAACTTTTTCACTACTACCAGTGAAATACGGGATAAATTTCACTGCTATATACTTTTGAGATTTTTGTATGGGCAGTGAAACAGGCATGGTATTAGTAATAATATTACTATAGTTACAGCCCTAAAAGTAATGTGTAATATGTAACTAGTGACTAATTTTCTGGGAGTAATATGTAATTGTAACTCTACAGTGTATAGAAGTAACTAGTAATATGTAATGAGTTACATTTTTAGAGTAGCGACCCCAACTCTGGGCACCAATGCCTGCATTATGACTCACAGAAAATTCATACCTTGGTTGTCTTCTTCCAAAGTTCCTAACCACATAGGACAGGGTTGACAACTGTAATGAAGCTTCTTAAAAAGCTTCTTCTTCTTCTTCTTAATGAAGCTTTTCTCTCTTTTTTTCTGTGAACAAAACATAAACATCAAACTTACACGCACATGTAAGGAATTATAGCAGGGGTGGATCCAGAGTTATGGAAAGGAGGGTAAAAATAACTGGGACACTATATTGTCCATAAGGGGAGACCAAAAAAAAATAAAAAGGTCATAGTCAGCTGACCATAGTTGCCCACCTCACCAACTATACATTTATCACTGATAAAGTACATAAAAATCCTTAAATAGCTCACTACACACTCTAATACTGTGACTGCTTTATTATGATTATGATTATTATGATTATAAAGTAGTTGGTAAAGGCAGAGCCTGTATACTAGAAGGCCTTATAAACAGGGCCGCCCAGAGAAATTAAGGGGCCCAGGGCAAAGAGTTAAAGTGGGCCCTTGACCCAAGTTGTAAGGTGAAGACCAAAAAAAAAAAAAAAAAAAAGGTCACAACCTGCTGGCAATGACAATAACTACCCATCACCAACCATATCTCCTTATCTATAAGCTTGCTACACTGCTCCTATGAAGAATACTGTGACTGCTCTATTAGAGTATTTAGATCTGACTGCTCTATTAGAGTATATCGATCTTTTAAACAGATATTCAGGGGCCCTTCCTGGGGCCCCTTTCAGGCTGGGGCCCGGGGCAAAATTCCCCAGTTTCCCCCCCTGTGGGCGGCCCTGCTTATAAAGGCCTAAGATGTTTATATTAACTGCACTAAGTATGTTTGAAAAGTAGGAGAAAGAAGAAAAAATCCATGACTGGACCTGGGCAGCCTCTCTTGTTAGAGTGACTGCTCTATTAAAATATCTCAATCTTGGTATACTAAAATTTTTTGGAGGGAGGTCAATAGCCCCCCCCCCCATATCCTCCCTTGTTATAGATGCGCAAGCAAAATGAGCAAAAAATCTTAGTGAGAGTTGGTACTAATGCCTACATTATGACTCACAGAAAATTCATACCTTGGTTGTCTTCTTCCAAAGTTCTTAACCACATAGGACAGGGTTGACAACAGTAATGAAGCTTCTTCTCCTTAATGATGAGGTTCTTCTTCCTGTCTTTTTCTTTTTTCTTTTTTCTCCTCTTTTTTTTTCTGTGAACAAAACATGAACATCAAACTTGCACATATATGTAAGGAATTATAGGTGCACAGTGTTGGGCAAGTTACTTTTTAAAAGTAACTAGTTACACATTACATATCACTTGCAACTGAACTATTTAGTTACAGTTACATATTACCCATAAAATAAAGAACTATAATAATATTACATATTATATTACGTACTTTGTGTCCACAGCCTTAAGCTATCATGTGTGAAACTACTACTTTATCACGTGACATGATTGCGTTGTTGAACAATGTGCAAATCTTGGTTATAAGTAAGAAGCTGGTGAATAAGCTTCATTCAGTAGGCTTCATTACTTCGTTGTGGCTAGGCATTACTCAGTGGATTACTAATGAGATTAGTAACTTTGTTACTTGTAGTAATAATATTATGTAATATTAGATTCGTTACAGTAACTATATTACTTAGGTAACACGTTACGTAAACTTTGTAAGTAAAGTAACTTGAGTTATATTACCTGTTTTTGTAGCGTATTTCGTTGTATTACTTGGTTACCACAAAAGTAATAATATTATGTAATGCGTTACTCCCAACACTGTAGGTGCGCAAGCAAAATGGGCAAAAAATCTTAGTAAGAGTTGGTATACCAATGACTACATTATGACTCACAAAAAATTCATACCTTGGTTGTCTTCTTCCAAAGTTCCTAACCACATAGGACAGGGTTGACAACAGTAATGAAGCTTCTTATCTTTGCTTAGTTTTCCCAATACAAATATTCAAACACAGACATCCAAATGACCACATGTCAACTGCAAATGTGTACAGTGTTTCATAAGGTCCTGATAGGGTGATGTGCATGGATACCTGTAGTTAATACACATGTCAACCAACTACAACACTATAAACACATCACCTCAGGAGCCCAATATCCTGGTGTTCCTAGTGGCAGGATGGAGGCAAACTTGATCATCTGATCAGTAGGCTCTTTTATACCAAGTCCTAGTACAGTACCAGCAGAGTCAAAGTCTCCAAGTTTGACTTGAAACTTGGAGCTACATCTACAACTCAGTGGCTGGCATCATGATCATTATATTGCTGGCTACAAATATAAAACAAAATGAAACTCTGTGTAGTAGATTAAAGCATATGCATGCAGTTTGCCTATACTCACCTTTGATATCTGTGTACATGCCCAATTTTGTGTTGTTGAATCCAACCCCCCCCCCCCACTCCTGGGATCTTTCACACAATTGCTATAAAAATGTTTCAAAATGTTTCCATCTCTGCATTAAATCACAATCCATTGTAGGCATGAAATGAAAGGCAATAAAATTTAGATGCACATGTGTGCCATTCATGTCTCTCTTCTACCTACATAGTAAACTACCATAAGTGGAATAATGCTTTCATGATACAATTATGAATGGATATTGACTTTGTTGGATTGGTAAACTCTCTGTCGGTATATATCATAAAAATCTAAAATTAATTGTCAGCTGTATCTCATTTTAATGCTCTTTACAACTCAATGATCACCTTCTTAACTGCATAATGTCTTCTTTCATGATACATTGTAAATACAAATACGTACATTTCCAACATTACAATCAGTAGCTCTTCTACTTAGTATTGGATGTTACTCTGACTTATATACACATCCCACACTATGATGTCATGACCAATATGCATGTGTTAAATGATAGGGGTTTCCCAGGGATTATCCTATTACTCACTAACTCAATATAGTTAAGTATACAAGTCTGATGCAACTAAAACATTCAATTAAACTACAACATAGGTCTCCTAACACTTTTGCATATCAATTTGCCTGAATGTGCTGAGACTGCTGACTATACAATATACTATGTAGCATTGCCCTTGTCATACTTTTAGTTTCTTTTTCTCATGAATATATTAGCTATTCATGTAACAATGGTGGATCCAGGATTGGGCATTTGTGGCAATTGCCTCTCCCTCTTTCCATCCCTTTGTGGAGGAGCCATAGTAGGCTAGCTACTTCTTTTGACTGAAATATTAAATTTTGTTAGGCCAAAATATAACTAATGAAAAATATGCATACTATTATCATTTTGTTGCAAACTCACCTCCAGCTGTTAAATCGCAGCCAAGAGCATACAGTATTGTATATGGCTTCATCAATTACCCATCTCATATTGACTATACGGCCTGTAAACAGCTATCTGACATAGACTCTATACATATCTGGCTATTTATTAAGAGCAATATCATGATCACTAGGGCTGTTTATTCGTAGAATTAGAACCAGCTCTTCTCAGTTTCCTAAATGGTACACTTATACGCCATGAGATTAAGTGTCTTAGGGCTCTACGAAAGAAAAACAAATCCCATCCTACTGATCACAATTAAATCGTATACAAACAGCAGAAGATAACCTCCAAAACAGCATCCAATAAGCCAAGGCCAACTTTGAAGCAAATCTAATCCAAATTTCACCTTCAGAAATGATTCAGAAATATCAAAAATACATCAGCATGTAAGAAACATCACTAAATCTGCTTCTATCCCTGCTGGCAGTCTTCTTTAATGATAGTTCTACCACCCAAGATATTGATAAAGCGGCTACTTTGTTCAACAGGTACTTTTACTCTGTGTTCTCTCAGAGTACCTACTCCCTATACCTCAATTTGAAGACATGGCTTCTACCATTGACACATCAATACCACTGAAGAAGTTTATACTTCTTTACTATCTCTTGACTTATCTACAAGACCACTGGTATTGATAGAATTAACCCTCCGGTTGTCTTAAAAAACTGTGCTATTGTTTTAACCAAACTTTTGCATTATTTATTTTCATATGCCATTTACTGTTGTCTTCCTTCTGAATGGCAGATAGCTACATTGCATCACCCCTATATTTTCAAAGCTGGCAACAAAACTTGTGTTACTAATTATAGACCCATATATATATATATATATATGCATTGTGTCCAAGGTACTAAACGTATTATTTATGAAAAAGTTACGAATTCTATTTCTAATTGTATCTCTACCCTCACAATTTGGATTCATGAAAGGGCGCTCAACCTTGCAACAACTTATTGTCAAAGATATTTATGAGCACCAAACCCAATCAGATGTAATCTATTTAGACTTTTCAAAAGCTTCCTGACAACGAACTACTCAAAATTATGGCAAATTGGCATTACTGACAACCTGTGTTGGTAGTTAAAATCATGCCTCTGTGATAGATACCAATGTGTACGACTCAATGGTACATTACAGGCAAAGTCACTGCATAACTTCTATATTTCAGATGATTTTGAATCATATGGGGTAAAATTTTGACCACACAAACTACAAAAACGGTTGGATGGTACAATTTACGTTACTGTACTTGGCAAAACAAATTCATAACAAGGCGGTTGGTGCATTTTGTTAATGAAACATAACCAAAGAGTCAATACGAAAACCATACAGAGTTGAAGGCAGTTGTATACAGCACTAAGAACTAAAACCTACTCACCACCCTCTGTTCACAGCTTATATGAAATTATACATGCATCACAACATGCAGGGGCGGATACAGGGGGTCCCCTCCTCTAAAGCTTTTTAGTATACCAAGATCAAGATACTCTAATAGAGCAGTCACTCTAATAAAGCAGTCACAGTATTAGAGCAGTGTGTAGCAAGCTATGTAAGGATTTTTAAGTACTTTATCAGGTATAAATGCATAGTTGGTGAGGTGGGCAGCTATTGTCAGTTGGTTGTGACCTTTTTTTGGTCTCACCTTACCAAACCAGAGAATGTAGCAATCTGGATCTGTCCCTGACAACATGTACCCATGCATAACAAAAGTAATTTTGCTGTGTACTAGCTAGTGTGTAGGTGGTAGCCAGTGTTGGGCAAGTTACTTTTTAAAAGTAACTAGTTACATATTACATATTACTTGCAACAGAACTATTTAGTTAGGCCCCTATTTGGTGATTATTAGTTTCTCATCCACCGCCCGCATCCTTCTTAAGCTACCGCATGGTAAGCCATTATTTACTCTGTGCATGCTCAAAAGAACACGTGATATCAAACTGATATAATTTTTTGTTGATGAACGCTACAATTCGCGCTATATCTCGCCAGGAGAACTGTTGTTTTCCTTAGCAAATTGCTGCAGTACCAGTTGCGATCGTGTTCTATCGACTTCATCAAAGCAGGCTTTCAGACTGTCGAAAAACAGTTGGCGATCACGAAAAGTAGAATCAGCTGGTGAAGGAAATGTTTGTAGTAAGAAAGAAAGACAATTTGGACAAGGTCTGTACATCAGTGTGTTAATATTATAAAATAATGGCATAATGGTAATACCCTCCCGCCCGCATCATAATAATTAGAAAGGCTGGATGAGAAACTAATAATCACCAAATAGGGGCCTTACAGTTACATATTACCCATAAAATAAAGTAACTGTAATAATATTACATATTATATTACTTTGTGCCCACAGCCTTAAGCTGTCACGTGTGAAACTACCACCTTATCACGTGACATGATTGCGTTGTTGGACAATGTGCAAACCTTGGTTATAAGTAAGAAGCTAGTGAATAAGCTTCATTCAGTAGGCCTCGTTACTTCGTTGTGGTTAGGCGTTACTCAGAGGATTACTAACGAGATTAGTAACTTCGTTACTTTTAATAATAATATTACGTCATATTAGACTCGTTACAGTAATTATATTACTTAGGTAACGCGTTACGTTTGTAAGTAAAGTATCTTGCGTTATATTACCTGTTTTCATAGCGTATTTCGTTATATTACTTTGTTACCACAAAAGTAATAATATTACGTAACGCGTTACATAAGTAGCGCGTTACTCCCAACACTGGTGGTAGCCTTGCCCTACACAGTGATATAATCAATTAGCGTTGCCATTGTGTGTACTTAATCTACATGTCCTGCTTTGTTACTCTTGAGTATAGCAATAAATAACCTACTTTGTTGTTTGCATTTTGTTGGAACTCCATATTAGTGTTCAGTCTAACAGCTCTGAGCAAAGCTTACTTCTCTCCTGTATGCCTAATTATTTGACACATTAAGGCAAATGAAATGAGATTTGTACCTAATAACTAAGGCTAGCACAGAAATGATTCCTTGAGAGCATCCTTATTGGAAAGACAATTCATTTGATTTTAGGCTTCTTAATCTCATGGCTCCACACTGCTATTTTGACATAGACTGATAGGAACCACAGTAATGATTGTCAGTTTACACAACACTACCGATATCCATGGTAACTATATATATATTTGTGTGGTCAAGTTTTCATACATATATACAGGAATGGTCATTCAGAAAGATAAAGTTTTAAAACTAGGGAAGCAACAGACTTCCATATGATACAGTATACACAGATCACTTCATTATTATTCAAACTATTGTGCTACAATGTATGTATATCTCCATAACAGTACTCTAGTTTCCTTTTTCTTTACAATAAAATGCAAGTGGAACAACTAATAGTTTATGGCTGTTTACTTCCAATCAAACCTGAAACAAAAGTGTTTGTTGTATGTAAAATCATTTGTTACCCAACATTATAATTACAGCCGATGTCACAAACAGTACACAATCTCACAAACTCATGTATCCCAGGAATCTCTTGTATGTCAATCCTATGGACTCCTTGGCTGAAAGTTAACCCAGTATGTACTTTTCTGATCTCAGCTTGCTTCCTCTCAATCAACTGTCTTATCACTTCCTTCTGTTTCTTGATGATTATTGAGAATTGAGTGTATGGTACCCTTTGGTTTAATTCACACTGTGTGGCACAATGGAAGAAATGTCAAGCATGTTGTCAAAGACAATTCCGAACAATCAATTGAGATGCAGACTTTACAATACACTTGTAGATGAGGTTCTAGAATAACATGCTTTATGCAAGTACATTGTATGAAAGATTTGCAATGCAATATTTTTTGAAAGATGACTTATGTATGTAACAACAACTGTGCAATTAAATCATGACGGAACATGCTACAATTTCTCCCACAGTTACGCAAATGGGGTTGTTATTATTTAATCTCCCATTAGGCATATGGTTGTAATGTGTAACACTTAATTTGTACATCACTTTTGTATATGTGGCTGATAAATTGGTATTTCTACAAACAGCACAGAACTGTCAGAAATATGGTCGAATAAAATTACACCAGTAACTTATTAGTTCTAATCTTGATAACCTACACACAAAAATATCCAAACTTTTATGCATGAATTGACCTGCACAAGCACATTATAAAATAAATTTATTAGAAATGATCACAAGTCACAACATGACCAATGACAAATACATATAACTGATCACCAAAATGGTTATACACAATGTGGCAATATGATATTACAATCATTTCCACATACACATGTACTTCACATAGCGTCATAATTTTACTATCACACTGGTGTTTGCTAGTGACATGCAAATACAGTGATCACAAAATGCATCATGAGCTAAATCACAAGGAGCAGCAACTGTTATATTTATAGCTGGCTACAAGTGTGTCCTTTAAACAACATCCAACTGTTACAGTATGTCTTTTGTCCTTTTGGCTTTTGTCTACAGCTATAATGAACTATAGAATAAAGTATTATACTGCCCATTATTAATAGCACTTGTTAACCATTCTATTCATCAGTTTACTGAATATCAAATACTATTTTGTACAGTACAACCCTGTTATCGAACACCAATGTATACTCAGGCAATGATAAGGGTGAATTGTGGAGCTCGTTTTCATGTGCTTCATTTAAGTGCTCTAATAGAACACACACTTAATCAAATAGAGCCTATGCCACACAACACACACCACAAAATCTAATAGTCCTATGTAGCTTCGAAATAATTACATAATCAGTTTGGACACAAAAATGGATAACCAAGGGTCTAACTGTACTCCTTCTTGGTACTGTGCATGTCATGAGAGAAAAGAAACGAAACACATATATGTGGAGGACAAAGATCCCAGCTGTTGTGGCTCCTTTGGCACATGCCTAGACTGCATGTTGCTGAGGATCAGTCTGGGACTCTTTTCTGCATTCTTCACATTTTAGTTACATGTTTCAGACTCCCTGTATTTGAATAACTTTACAGAGAAAGATTGTACATGATCCATTATAAATAAAAATTAGGCATTAAGCTTGAAATACTTCTCCTCCATGTAGGCTGTATTGCATGTAATTATCCAAACACCTTTGTTCCTAAAGTTAGATAAAAGTGTGTATTCAGAGATAGGTGAATTCATTTAAGCCAAAGGTATGTATGTTTTATTAGAAAGTTTATTTATTATAATTATATATAAAATTATGTGCCCGGTGATATAGCTATTCTAAGAATTCTTACTACATTTTACTTCACTGATTAGTGGCATCTAAACAATGCTGCTGCCTATATTTGTATTGTATATTATTATAGATCGCTGTTATATAATTCATCAGTGTGCACATTTCATGTTGTTCTATATATCATCCAGTCTCAGATGTGACATCATGAAGATCAGGGAAGTGTGTAGATATACTAGTGTAATCCCTTGCTACTTGATTCATGGCTTATATTAGTCTGGCAATATCCACCTCTTCGCTAAAGTAAGGGTCACAGACCCCATATCAGTCTGTAGCATAGAAATTCTGCACTATAACGAATTAATGTGTGGAGATAAAAGTGTATGAGTCAGACCTGTTGGAACCAAATCTTTGTCTTTATTAGTGATCATATTTTGGAAAACCATCATTTTTCCACATGTACACATGCAAAGGTCTCTTTTAAATCTATTGTTTGCACACTTGGATAAAGCTATTAACTATTACATCTTCTAGCTATGACGTTTCACACCCAAAGCTTCTTTTTACTAGAAGATATGGATGATTATATCAGAACATGTAATAACAAGCATGGGGTACCTATTGACTTACAAATTGGGTAATTTGCTCAGGTGATGGAATGGCTAAAACTAAACATGAATGAAAGGACACTTGATTTAACTATCAGAAGTCTCTTTATCACTAACAGAACTTAATGCAATACATTAGTTTGTAATGTATTGGCACCATTTCTGGAATGCTTCAAGATATCAGGCTAAAATTTTAACACAAGATAGATAAATACCCAGTGCCTCACTTAGCTATAAAAAAGAGAAAATTTACCAATGTGTGAAAAAGGATGATTGGGTCACTAATATTAAAATAATTATTGCATCCTTAATGTCAGGGAGTTTGTTAAGTTCCACTGTATACATAATGCAGTAGTTACTAGTTGCTCTATACAACTCTTCATTATCTTGCAGCTATAAGTCATATAAGTGTCATAAGTTGTATGTGGTCCTGATACATTTTAATTGTAAATAAATTCACAATGTATGTTATTGGTGCTCCCTATATCCTCATACATGCAGTAGCATACTATACACATAGCCGAGCAGTCATATCATACGCTATGTATACTATACATACATGTACATAAAGCTGTAAACATTTAAAGCTGTAAACAGGAAACGACTTGTATACACAGCCAGCAACATAATGATCAAGATGAGATGCAAATGTAATCCACTGTATTGTAGCTGTATAGTTCAAAGTTCCAAGTTAAACTTTGAGATTTTGACTCTGCTGGTACTGAGCCCATACTGACCAGATGACCAAGTTTACCACTAAGAATACCCAGGATATCGGGTTCCTGAGGTGATGTTGTTTTATAGTGTTGGATATGTGTATTAACTACAGGTATCCATCACATCACCCTATCAGGACCTTATGAAACACTGTACACATTTGCAGTTGACATGTGGTCATTTGGATGTCTGTGTTTGAATATTTGTATTGGGAAGACTGCAGCTTTGAGACAGAGAGAGGTAGAGCTGTGAAACCTTACTAGATAAACTGATTAACTGGCCAGTTATCATTTATTTTTTCTCATAACTATGTGTAAAATATGCCAGCATAATTAAAAGCATAATTGGCTGGAGTGCTATGCCAGGATATTTCCTTAATTCCATGAAAATAGATTAATACTTCCAAATAGAGCAGTCAGTAGAAACAGCAAAGTACTCAAATGCATTATACACATGGTTCCTTTGATCAATACTCTCTAATAAAACAGTCACTTTGTAGTGAAATATTCTAATAGAACATTCATTGATTATATATATTCGAAGATAATGTTACTAACCTAGGAATGTAAATGCAAACATAATGGGAATACTGAAGAGCATCACAGGTGAAATTTTTGGAAATTCCTGAAAGCATTTTGGGCAAAAATTTGAGCATTTATTTGACTGAAGCCTACGTACTCATAACCGTTCAGTTAAAATATTCACTCAACATTTACATTGTGGTACTCTTTTCTTGTGTTTTAACAATGATATCACACTTGTAGCAGGTATAGACTTACTTTGGTAATAACTGACTGGATTGATTGCAGAGGACCTTCTCGTGGTGTTCATCATTTGCAACACTTTGTAATGGCTGAAAATGAAGGATAATGTCCACTTCACTATTTCAGTAATTGGTACTTGGGGGTGCACATTCAGATGAAATCAATAAGCCTGATGCTAGTCTATTGTGGGTTTACCAGTCATAAAAGGCAGACAAACAAGTAGAATTTTAGTGATCATAGTAGTGAGACAAGAGAGGTCACCTCACACCTGAAGACATACCAGTGGACATTTGATCCTTAACTCAGTCAAGGTGTTGACCCTGCTCCCTGCCATTGTTCCACACCTATCCTGGTGGTCCTCTAGGATAGGAGGGAAGAATATGTCTCCCATGAGGGTTTGGGTGGGGATGAACATTGGATTATCCTTAGTCATGTGCATTTTGATAGTTAATTATGTAGTAGCCAATAGCAATAGCTTGTATCCTTTATACTGGTACTATAAAATTTTAGTCTTCGTACTTCATGTTATGCAATGAGCAACAAGAATTTGTTGCTATAGTTTGTAATGGGATGACTTTGAAGTGAAATGTTGACATAGTAAATAGTATAAACAGACCACTTATGGTTAATTAAGAAATTAGTCAGCATCTGCTATGTAATCCATGCAGCCACACAATATCATGTGATGGTAGCTAACCACTAAAAGTTCAACAGTTCAGTTCAACTCAAGACATGTAACTCTGTTGTTAGTTTTGCATTACTTTTGTTACCACAACAACAGATACTTAGTGCCTGTCCATTGTCAGTATGTAAAGACAATACAATATTATAGTCATGACCTCACAACTAGTCTGCATGTAACTTGACCATTAATTTAATTAATCCTTCAATTACTGTATACTTACAACAAACACATATTTTGAAGAAAAACTGTTTTGCTGTTTCAACCAAAAAACACTTCAATTATTATACTATGAAAAACTGTTTCACATATTACATATAGATGTATGGCTCAGTTACACAGAGTACACAACAAACATAAACAGTTGTTGTCCACACATAGTGACTTGGAGAGAACACTTGTAGGAGCAAAGTGAGTACTACCAGACACAACATGATATGATGGAGGTGCTGTTACTGGAGTTAGTGGTGGACCACGACGATGGGTCATCTGATAATGGCTGTGTGTCTGATCACATAACAAAAGGGTCAAGGTCACTGGGAGATCAAATGGCCATTCAAGATCTTCATCAAAATTTCCACCTTGTTTTACCAGCAAGTAAATCGATATGTACTGACCCCAGGTGTCCTTAGTTGGCTCTCCATTGAGGTATATTAAATACATAATGATGTACCCTCTAGGACCAGTACAGATTTCTTCAGTGACATAAGGTTTAGCATCACTGATCCATTGAGAAATATTATTTACTTTGAATTCATATATTAGTGATGAACTTGGTAGCAACTGGTTGTAAATGCAAGCAACTTGACTTTTACCACGCATCATTCTGTTTAGTTCACACTGTGCCTTTTGTACTTCCATGAATTTGTTTATAATGCAAAACTCTTCAGGATTAAAACTTATATCAGTCATTGATTTCTCAATACTATGAAGACATCTTAGCAATTCATACTTACAGCTATCAACCTTTTGAGACAAACTCTTTTGAATAATTATATCTTCATTTCTAGGTTTCTGTACACAACACACAATAAGTAAACTTATTAGTACACTTAGCTATCTTACCACTTTGATAAGGTATGAGTGATAATTCCGACAACTGCTTTCATGTTGGTTCATTTGGTAGAACGTTCCCTTAAACTTGCATCCAAACTGTTTGAATAAACAAGAATGTTGCAAACGATAGCAGCCATTATCATAGTTATCTGGATCGAGATGTAACGGCATCTACAAATAGTTTACATAATCATACAACCTGGATGTATAGTGTGAACCTCTCGTCGAGATATCTTCTTGCCACAACGTTCACACGACTTTAGTATCCACTGACAAATCCTTTCATGATTCTATAGAAGCAAACACACAGTAGTAGATATACAACAATGTGGAAGTCTTACATACCAAGCTATTACAGTAAAGGCTTGTCCATTTACAACCATGCCATCTACACTTCACTCGAACAGAATTGAGGTCCTTAGTGCATGCCTTGTCTCTGAAACACTGGTGAAAGATGGAATATTTAGATAGCACATAAATTAAATTAGGTACCTGCCTATGATACCTGTTCGTAACGCACTGCTAATCCACATTTTAAACACTTCATGGGATCTCTACATGGTAAAAACCGCGCACACCAATTACGCTTCACTTCAACTACAATTATAGATACTGCTCGACTTACGGCTGATCAGTGAAGAGTATTTCTTTGGCGCAGCTACTGCAAATCCTATGCCCACATTCTAACTGTAAAGGATCATCCAATGCTAGAGCACAGAACGGGCACTCATAACGTTCGCGGTCTGACGCGGTAATCAGAAAGACATTTCGTCCCGGCATATTCACTTGTGGCGATGCCAATAACAATGCCAATATAGAAGGTAAACTATCTGGAACTCTTTACTACCATTTTCTTTAAACACACTTGTTCGCATTTCACAACGAAAACTTTACTGAATTCTTTTATTGGGCGTACTACCCTAAGATCCAACCTTTATAACTTTTATCAGTCCAGCCACGTGTTGGCCATGCTTGGATCACGACATCCGGCAGACCATCCACCTTCATTATCAGAATTGTCTAGAAACTTCGAGAAGAAAAGACTTCAACACAGGCTATTTTTTTCCGGATAATGTTGCGCATTTAACACCGGATACTGAATTTGTCAAGACTCAAGCGGGGGACTCGAGAGACTTAGTTTCACCATAGGGTGTCTATTATCTATGGTTTCACTGTTTCCAGGGCCTCAATGTCGTGTTCTCCTCCAGATTGACAGTAGAAAAGCGAAATGACTAGACGTACAGTGCTATGATTCGTTCGAGGTGAAGATCCGATGATTGTGAGGCGTATTGCGATAGATGCTAAGCAAAAGAATTTTCAAAACAACTAGATGACCTTCATTGTGGTAGTTTCGACCCAATTAGCTTTCTCGTATGTAAACTGTTATCGAGATCTGGAAAACATACAAGAATGATGTGTACTTTTATTTCTCATTCCGGCATCTCGCTTATCCAAAGTCTGCACCAAATAGCCAATATGTACAAGTCATGCTCCACTCAAAGAAGTGCATAGAGGAGATAAAGTGTCATTTGTTAATACATAGACGATGGAAGGAGCAGCACAAGAGAATCAAGGTATGCCACAGAAAGTTCCACAATAGGTTCATCTGGCTTTGGAACTGGAAGTAGGGACTACAGTCAGAGCACTTAAGGTCTAAGATAGTTGGGGCTGGAAATGTCACTGTGAAACGACCAGACTTCTTAGAAATAGAAAGTGAGCCTGATAAGAAGATTGGAACTGCCAAACAACAAACAGTTGAGGGCAATGCTGGTACTATAGTTGGAACGTCAGGCTATGTCACGGGGAGTACATTCAACAGTCAGAGTACCAGGAATGACAGCAAATTTTTGCAAATTTTTGGATCAATTTGAAGCTTATAAGTTGTGTACAATGCTGCACAAGCTCACCATAAAGACCTGTATGGCCATAATGGCTATTACAAGATGGATGACTGGCCTAGGAAAAAATAAAATGCCAACTAACAGCAAAAATGATGATGAAATTATGACACCAGCAGTAAAATTAGGATACACCAAACCTACTTGATTATGATTAAATTATTAAATACGGGTAAAGGCAAAGCCTGTATACCCGACTTATGCTGTATTAGTGGAGAGCAGTGTGAAGGTGTATAGCACAAGTGTGTTTGCATCACTGCCGACCCACAGCACATTCATGATGAAAGAGGTAAAAGGATTCTTCTGGAGTGACTAGGGTGAAATTTGCCTTGAAGTATTCTGCAGATCAAAGGTACAGCTTAGCATGTGTATCCTTATCATAACAATATTATTAGTCTGTGTAAGGAGACATTCAGGAAAGTCATAAGACTTGTTGAAGTAATGGGATAGTCCCTGGGAAACCCCTATCATTTATTATGCACTTGTGGTTGTGACATCATAATGTGGTCTGCTTATATAAAGTTTCTTTAAGTTATAGTGTAGAAGACGAAAGAAATGACAGGGTAAGAAGAGTTGAAGAAGCAGAAAAGGATGAACTTGGTGAGAGATTGCACTTTAGAGTGAAGTACTGGCTTTATAATATACACTGTAAGTTGGATGGTTTATATGAGGAGCTTGTTGATAGTCATTGGTTTTGAATAGTGTGACAAATGGTTTCAAGGTAACATCAAATATCCATTACCTACTGGAAGAGCTACTGATTCTAAAATTGGTAAAGGTGGCAATGGATTTGTTTTCACTATTTATCATGAGCGAAAGCAATATGCAGTCAAAAAGGTTGGTATACATGCATGTATAGATTATGTTGAGCTGATATAAATGTATATCTATATGTTTGTAAAGGTAACAAATATATTTGTCTTAGTTTATGTTATAGACTGTTTATCGCTCTACTGAAGCCAATGTCCACTCAGTATTGAATCATAAGAATATTCTGCCACTTTTGGCTGTTCTTATGGGAGAGAGACATGAACGTCACTCTGGAAGGTTCTACTACTTTCATTTCATGCTGAAAATGGATTATGACTTATAAGACAAATTTTATTATCCAGAGAAGTTGAAACACTTCTATAATCACTGTGCAAAAGATATTAAAAAATGGAAGACAGGTTTTAATAACATTAAATTTATTCTTGCTGGAACACTGGAAGCTCTTGCATATCTCCATACTAATGGACATAGAGATGTGAAAGGTGAGCATTTTATGAGATATGATAATCATGGTAGTGATTTTTATTTTTGGATTACATAGCCAGCAACATTATGATCAAGATGCAGTGTCGGTGTCGGTGCAAGCCACTCTACTGTAAATGTAGTTTAAAGTTCCAAGTCAAACTTGGAGACTTTGACTCTGCTGGTACCGTACCAGGACTTGGTATAAAAGAGCCTACTGACCAGATGATCAAGTTTGCCTCCATCCTGCCACTAGGAACACCAGGATATCGGGCTCCTGAGGTGATGTTGTGTTTATAGTGTTGTAGTTGGTTGACATGTGTATTAACTACAGGTATCCATGCACATCACCCTATCAGGACCTTATGAAACACTGTACACATTTGCAGTTGACATGTGGTCATTTGGATGTCTGTGTTTGAATATTTGTATTGGGAAGACTGCTGCTTTGAAGCAAAGGGAAGAAGCTTCACTATTGTTGTCAACAAACCATCCATGTGGTAAAGAACTCTGGGAGAAGACAACCAAAGTAAGTCACAATATACCCATAGTGTGGCGTGCTGGCTTTCTAGACCGCACGTCACATTTGCATGTGTCTCAATATGTACTGCCACTTGAGAGAGATTTACAGGAAGAAAAAAGCATTTTCACACGTGCATAGCTCCACGACCCCTTCTTTAAAACACACCATTATCTTTTGCATTATAATTATAACTGTGGCTGCACAAAAAAAAATTAGATTAAATTTGCATCAGCCATTTGTGAGACGTGGGTGTTCAAATTTCTATTTATCTTAATACAAGATTATGTTCAGTCAAATTCTTTGTTAATTTCAATTCAATGAATCCCAAATTAAATTAGAATTTGATTTGGAATTTAGCCAATTTATTGGCTTATGATTCATTAAAATAAATTTTGCAATGGGGTAGCGTGAATAAAGGGGCCCACTAAAGCCATAGGGTGTCTACGAGGGCTTACATTTCTTTTCACACACTTTGCAAAACTTGTTATAAAATGCAAACGTGCAACTAGATTGTATTGAAAACTTTAGCACAAATAAAGAACATGTAAAGGTGAATTCGCATCCAAAGTTTGCTATGAATCTGATAAATATCCGGAGAGTTTATACGAACGTTTATTTGAATAATAAAAGATCAAACTTTTGTCATGGCTTCAGGGTAAACTGAGTATGAGAATAACTTGAAAATTGGTATGTACATAGGCTGATCATTGTAGCAGTACAGTGGAGCGCCTCTAAGACAGACACCATTGGGGAATTTATTTTTGTCCTTTGCAATTAGGTGTCCTCAGTTGAATGGTTTACAAGCTACTAATACTGTCAATTTGGGATGTCAGGGGTAGAATTCAGGGGTGTCTTTTAAGAGGGGTTCCACTGTATGTACCTTGAAAAACAATAGAGTTACAGCTACAGATAAGGATGACCAGGATGTCAAATCAATTTTAAAAACTGTGACCTATCTTGTAGAGCTTGAAAAATGCTGTACATTGATATATAGGTTTGTAATAGTCATGGCTGTAGTAATTATTAGATAAACAATAGGGCAGTTCTCCAGGCTTATCTACTGGGCACCTTTGGTAAAACAGCAACACAAGTGATGTATAGGTCATTATCAATAGTGTAGCATTGCCAGGAAACTAACACAGGCATTCAGTTGTATCTTGCACTGACTGAAAACCACCCTATTGATAAAGCGGAACACTTTTCTATGTGGCGATCGACAAAATTAGCCTGCTGCTATCTTCCATGTATTCTCTAGGGAGGGATCTAACATTGGGGCTTACACACATGACTACAGCATGGAGAATTTGGATTTACTGAGAAACACAATCGTGTGGCTAATAACGGTTTATAAACTATAAATACAATAGTACATGCAGATAATGCTGACAGTCAACTTTTTGATGCACAATTCATTTTTTATAGACAACGACGATGGCAGTGTAATAATGGATATTTTATTGAAGCTCCACCCAGAATTCAATAAATACCTAAATTTGGATTGCCTAGTACCTTTTTTAAACAGATACAGAATCTTGACTAAAACTGACAGATTTATTGTAAACAATCCTCTAAAATCCCCAAATGAAAAGATGACTTACCTGTTAGATGCATTGGATGGAAAAAGTGCTGAAGTTCTGTGCAAGCTTTTGAGGGCTGTGAAAGAAGAACCAGAACACACAGGACACCAAGTGTTGTTGCAACTAATTGAACAGAAGGGTTATCTAATAAGCATTGTTTAAATAAATTTTGGTCATTTTGTAATAATTGTTGGAAAAATAATTGTTGACAGTGTTCACCTGACTCTATTGTAATTGTTGTTATACTTGTAATCACAAATGTCTATGAAGTGATATGAATGTGGACATGACTAAAACACGGAACGGACTGGGAAAACGGACTCACAAACGGACTGGAAGGAACTCCCATGAAAACGTTTTTTTGCCATAGAAACTCACTAAATCACTGCTACAAAGAATATAACACGTAACAACAGCCTTAAACAAACCTCTAAACGTGTGCTCGAGCCACCATTACTACCCTGAGATAATTTACAAAGCGCCAGTCTGCCAGTTTGAGCGCCTGTGACAGCGAAGTTGTCGGTTAGCTACAGTTTAAGCAAACAAAGTAACACAGACTGTATTTGTAGTAGCCAGTTTCTTGCCAGCTGATTAAATACAACGTGGCCGCCACGAAGCCTACCTGTCACCTGTAAAACTGAAGATCAGCCGTCAAACTAATTGCAGCAATTAACCAGACCATGAATTCCAAGTAACATAGTGTCTTAACAGGCTTAAAGCTTGTGTCTTGTCTTGTTTACACATGCGAAACAAAAGTGCGCTTTTAATTAAACACAAAATGCTTATAATTACAGTTTACACTTGCACTCTAAGATAGTAGTGTCTCTTAAATATTCCAATTATTATTGAGAAGCTTATTGATATATTATGTTAATCCAGGGATGTATTCATATAAGCATAATACTTGAGTATCAGCTGATGATGATGCAATCACATTGGAACTTTAATGGTTTAGGGGAAATATAACTGAGCTGATGATAAAACATTAGGAAGTGTGAGTTGCCTAATACTTTAGAGCACAAGAATCTCTATACCAGGGTTATATAACAAGATGTTTCAAATACAATGCCACATGTACTTGTACTCCTATTATGATGATAAGCAATAATATAATTAATTATATCTTATGCATGCATGCACGCACGCACACACTCCTTGACATTCCTCACTGTTTGTATAAAGAGTAGCACCTTCAATCCTGTCCACCAAGAGATGCTGAGTAACCTATTTACCAGCCTTTTTTTATTAAGGCAAAGTGGGTGGATAATGACTTGATTCAAATTACAGCAAAGGGACAAAGTGTGTGCGGGCATTCTGTCTTTGTTGTGCCTTGTTGATGCTTTACAAGGTATGTGTATGTGTACATTCACTTACACACTTTGTCCACTTGAATTATTCATCCCACCCCAACCCCCCTCCATAGGAGATATATTCTCCCCTCCTATAAGCCAGACACAAATTACATTAAGCATTTTTGCTTAATTAGACCAGGCCAGGAAAGAGGACCATGCACCAGGAGCTATGGATAGGCAAAGAACAACGGCAGGAAGTGAGGTCACTACCTATATAATTGACATTCAATGTAGTTTGATGGAATGCATAGATGAAACATTCTATAGTACATGTGGTATCTATTTTGATAGTTATGACTAGTTGTAAAATTTTTATCTTCATACTTTTTGAGCTATAATTAATTTGTGTGATGTGCAATGGGAATTAATGTTGTCTAACATTACTCGTGTGTTTGTTTATATACAGCTAGTTAGCTTATATATGACTTATCATTTTACTGCTGTATCCAATAATAAGAAAACTAGAGTCCTAACCACAGAGCATTATACAAAATTTTTGTTACCAGCATCCCTAGCTAGCCAAATAAACTGTAACCACAACACCAATCACAGGGAACTCATACTGCAGACTGAGGGCATTATAGACTTAATGTAGTACAAAATGCAAAAACTAAAAAACTGGATCCCACAAATAGCAATTTTTCTGGCACTGTGTATAAACAATGATTTATGAATAATATTCTAACGGCTATTAAAACCACTATCAAATATCAAATACTGATGTATAAATGGAACAGGGTGAGTGTTCTGTAGTTTTTTTACCTGTCAGGTGAGTGTACTGTGCCTAGAGTGATATATATCACTTATACCACAAGGGCACAGGTTTTGCTGATATATAATTAAGTCTTACTGATTTTGGTATGGTAACTCTTATTCATGATCAGCTCTAGATGTGCACGGTAGGAGTGTCATGTAGAATGGCTGGGAATTATATTACATTTTGGACCATGTACACGGACAATTCTCAGTGTTTACCAATAGCCGTTGCTCAATGCCATCTTGTAGGTGATAGAGGAAAAGCATAGCCAAAACATAGTTGATTGTGCATGGTGTAATTTGTAGGCAAGAGTAGCTCGCTGAAGCACATGAGCCTATACACATTACACTAGTTCAGATACGTATCAGGGGCGGATCCAGAGTTTGGAAAGAGAGGGGTGCACCTTGCTGAAAAACAGTTGAAGACCAAAAAAAAAAAAAGAAAAAGGTCACAACAATAATAGCTAGTTATCCTTTACCAAATATATCACGTCTGTTATATAAAATAAAATCCTATTTATAGCTTCATAGGTAAGCTACACTGCCTCATGAACATTGTGGCTGCTTTATTAGAGTAATCTACTGCTCTATTAGAGTATCTTGATCTTGTATGCAATTTCTTGAAGGGGGGGGGGGCATTTGCCCCAAATGCCCCATCCTGGATCCGCCATTGTGTATACACTATACAGTGTTAGGCCTATAGACTATGATTGAAAAGGTATTATTAATGATGCATTATGTCACAATTATTCACCCAATTTGATGCTGCGATCTAATTAACTAGATGAACAAGTGTCACATACTACAGTTCCAAACCATTTCTTTACTTGTATTGTACAGACATACAGAAGAATTAATAAACAACAAAATCAAAATTATGGCTTTTAACAACTTCCGTAAACCTCAACTCTTCTGATGGAGACTATACGGAAACAATTTAATAACAGTGTTATCAATAATTATAGTTGCTCACACACCAATAAATAAGAAGTTCTTCTTAATGCTTTAGTAATCATGTATAATAGTGGCAAATGAGTGGACTGCTTTCTTCTCAAAATTTTGACATATGCAGTAAAGCATAACCTAACAATGACATGTAACAGTTATTTAGATATTTGACTAGCTACCTTGGTGCAATTTATATATATATTTAAAAGAGACCATTTAGGGATTTTACACAACAGTATTGGAGGATAAATATCAAGGCATCCATTGTATTATATGTAAAATTTCTGGAGGAATGGTCTTGTGAGAAATGCATATTAAATCAGTGCTTTACAACTGATAGATAAAGCTTATTCAAATGTTTGTCAAACTTGAAATTCTTCTATATTCTGGCCAATTATAGTGGCCACTACATTTTCTGGATGAAAGTTTGTAGCCCATTTCTACCTATAACTAAAATTTGTGCTATTCTTTGTTAAATTCAGTCTTTAACCTTTACAGTACAACCGAGATTTAATAGGAAACCATTTTCAGAAAGCCTTAGAATCTTCCCTGAGACTAGAACTACTGTGATCGGTTTCCTCTGTTTCATTGGTATAAATTTCAACATGAGTAACCTATTACATGCCAAGACTGATTAGCTGGTCTGTTAGGTTCCATGCAAACACAACACAGATGTGTCCTAGTGCTATGAAAACATTGTATAGAATGATTCACTCCACTAAATAACTATGTAGTCAATGCAAAAGTGCTACCATAGTCTGGCACCGCTGCAAAAAGTAGGGGTCTGTTGAAATACAGAACAGATCCTATATCATTTCAAAAGAATTCAATTAGACAGTGTACATAAGTCAGACAATTTGTATAAAAGTAAGCATTGCATTGCCAAGATGATGTGTGTATTAACGTCATCGGCATGCATTAATTGGCTACCACTGAATTTCAGTGTTAAAAATGATTTAGTATCTGTATTTCACCAAACCCTTGCTTAATGCAAAGGGGCGGGTGCACCAGACTAAGGTGCCACTGTATAGTGAGACATGTGTGGTTAATCATTACCTATACAATGGTCAAAAAGTTTCCCAAAAGTTAGATAGTATGTACTTCAAACACACAGCAAGCACATGTACTTGATAACAATTTGTGCTGGTGAATGGATAAGCTTCTAACGTAAACAGTATTATCATTCATGGCAACTAACACTAGTGATATATCATACACACTCTGTGACCTAAATGTGAATGGACAAATGTAGCTAGTAATCTTACCACTGACAACCTCGATACTCAACAACACATCCTGGTACCTGTAATAAACTGATATTATATCAACACAAACTCAACTACAATCACTAACCTCATGGTAGATATTTCTGATCAGCTTATAACAATATTGAACCAACTTGATAATAGTATCTGATGAAGTGATAATGTGACACGTGCAGCTGTGTGTATACTAGTAACTTACTGAACTGAAATTCCACTAGTGATTGAGTCATCCTCTTAATGTGCATCTCCTTCATGTAAATATGGAACTTCATAGCACTCAGTAGGAACAATTGATAAATGTTAATAATGATTGTATCCTCTGAGTTGACCTAATATGGTCAGGTAATGTGATGAATTATGTAACATGTTGTTTACTTTACTACTGAGCAGTAGAGGATGACACTTGATGTGTATCGTGCTACAAATAACAAGCACAGCATTGCTATTAAAACAAGTGTAAGGAATATACTGAAGATTTAATCCCTCATGCGTGTATAGACTGAAGAAGGTATTAAATATCCACTAGTACATCTTCAGATGTAGGTGACCCTTGTTTCCCTACTCTTTGATCCCTAATTGAACTTAAAATTCCTAATTTTTCTTGTACTTATTTGTTTATCTTATAAACAACATCATTGGTGAACCTGCACATACCGCATTAGAAGAAAATGGTGCCAGGGCTTATTGTTTTTGTCTGAACGTACACCCAACTGTCAATTACTGAAATAGTGAAGTGGTCATTATGCTTCATTTTGAGTTATGTTCAGCCCATTACACAGTGAAAAACAATACGAGAAGGATCTCTGCAATCAAATCCATTCACAACAGAATTTTTGGACAATTTTCATTACAAATGTAGAGAAGCCATTACGCGGTGTTACCATGAATCGACACCTTGCACTGTCAGCAAAGATAAATGGGGACACAGGTAAGTCCACGAAGCATGCATTGTACATATTGTGGTATGCCAAAAGATACCTGTTGGGCTGAAGCGGCATCGAACAGTCAAAAAATCAAGCCAGTAGTTATTGAGCTACACTTGTCTGAAGGCATCAGGCAGTCAGCAGAAAATTATACTGAATAATTAAAACAAAAATATTGTAGCAACCTATTGGAAGCATTTCCAGTCATACTTAAGGCACTTTTGGGCTTGGTTATACCTGATCAATACTGCCAAGGTGCCATGAAGATATTTGTGAGGCTGGTTTCTTGTCAAATTTTATTGAGAGAAGGTATAAACCTCCATGATCCCTAATATACAGTGTTGTATAATAGTTACAACTTACCTCATAAGGACTTGTTGCATGTGATGTAATGGTTTACTGTACAAGTGTACTGTGACAGCATCTCTGAGTTCTATATGTCAATATAACACATAAGTGAGAAAATAGATAAAATACTTTACCAGCAAATAACATTCTGGAGTAGTCCACACGTACTTCCACTGTGGTAGTATTGATCAGGTAACCACACCATGGTATCCACTGGGGACCTGTAGAAATGGTAGAGAAAGGGAAGTTTAAAAGGAATAGCACAACAAGACAACTAACCATTCTTAACTAGTTCTACCTTTCCGTTTTCCAACAGTTCAAAGTTCTTTACAGTTTTGTTGACATTGATGAAACAATTATAGTCTGGTATGCCTTTTAACATTAGCAATATAATGATTTCGTATACTATGCAGTTTAAACAGCACACATACCTTTGACCATTTTATGATAGAATTTTTTAGCCACTGAACTAGATTTTGTTATCAGCAGGAAATCATCAGCCAGTCTTATCATCACCTATAGTAATACCATCTATATTATGATCTAGTGTGTGGTAACATACACTTTCTGATGGGTCCAGTGTTGGTAAGTATTCTCTCTCCATTGCAGCATAATAATAACTGTATAGTGTATAATGTAACATTCATGAGTGTTTTTATTGTATTTATTTGTTATTGTGTAGAGAGTATGACTCACAGGTATACAGTGATTGCTAAATTGTAATCTACAATAAATAATGATACAATAAATGTTTAAAAACCATTCAAAGATGGCTGGTTTACAATGTTTTCCAGAACACTGTTCAAATAATTATTATTAATTTCAAGTGTTGCAATGATAAAACTTATTTATTATGTACTCTTGATGTTAGACTATTCCATATAAAGGTGTAAATATCTTATTCGCCTGGAGTTGGAAAATCTTTGTTTCGTTGCAGTAGACCCAAGGATACGGAAGTTATGAGCATTTGTTTACGTCACGTCGAAGTGATCATATGCAGGTGAAAATTGTAACTCCGTACCTCAATTCGTTGGTAAGTTACAATCCTTTTTGTAGGCGCCTGTAATTTATTTTCCCTATACTTGCTGTACAAATTGATTTTTCTGTTGTTGCTACTTTGTAGGGCTGTAACTCCTAAAGTTATTGGCGTATGAGGCTGAAACTTTGCCAGAGGGTACACTTGGCTAAGTAGATTATAAATATTTAATATACAGGAAATTGAAAATGCACGATTGTGTCGAATTTTCACAGATCCGGTCACATATGGTAGTGTTTCATGTGGTCCAAGAAGCCAACACACGACACTTAGGTGATCAAGGAACACGCTCTTTAACGATCTAGCTGTATTAAATACAAGCCTCTTATCGGTAGCACGATGAAAAAAAGCTGTGACCACGCCCCTTAAATACCACACATAGTCCAGTTAGCTGAAAGTCCACTTGAAATCACCATAATACAACAGCCAAAATATTCTAATACAACAGTCACATGCGTATATCATAGCTGTAAGCTACAACAAAAAATAAGTATGTATTGTACAAATGAAGTAGGGATCTAGCAATAAAAACTAGTGAAACAAGATTATATGAATGATCAACATAGTTCTGTGGGAAAATCCCTACCTTGATATTAAACAAATAATTATGTAGGGATTTTTCCAGTTATAGTATAATTTTGTCTTTCTAGTTTTTAATACTTAGATTCCTACATCATTTGTAAATTGATAATATACTAGTTACATAATAAAAAATAAAAAAACAGCTTGTGGCTGGCTTTGCTTTGAAGCATTACACATACAAAATGAAGTGATATCTATACCAAAACAGCCAAGCTGTGATAAAAAGAGTGCGGCCCCCAAAAATTCAGGGTAAAAAAGTTGATAAATCAAGAAATGGTTGCAGTGTCAATCAACTGGCACATGTGCTTATCATTTTACTGGAAATGTTTGTAAAATTTACTGCTACATTTGTTAAATGTATGCGCTTATCAATGATGACAAGGATACTAGGAGAGCATTATTCATGCCCACCATGTTTCTCAAGCAATTTTTATACAGTACCACCCAAAGGTAACGTTACAATCCCTCGCGAGCGTTCAAATCCAGGCCACGACTCGACACATGACTGAAATGCATTACATGTGAAGGCATGCGGTTACTGGAGCAGCCATCCAAGGGAGCTTGCATTTCTTGGCTACATGTGGTAAGTTAGTTAGCACACACATGCCAAAGAAATCGCGGGTCAAAGATTGGCTACACGAGTGTCAACTGCTCGTGAGTGCAACATTACCTCTGGGTGGTACTGTACTAGTATTCAGTAAAATAGTTTAAACAACAATCATGCAGAGTCAGGTGCAACTGTTAATACAGGCAGTAGTATTTGCTATAAGTATGCCTGATGAGGTACTGAGTGTGGTGTGACACTTCTAGTTTGCTCAAGCAATCATCTGTTGCACAAGGTTACAGCAGCCATTTCATCTAGTGCAAGTTTATTGTGTGTGCTGAACAAGCATTATTGCTTAACAATCAGGTATACCTAATAACTGCTGTCAGTAATTTAAAAATACTCTAATAGAGCAATCAGTATTGTACATGTTGATTGAAGGCATGCCAAGTTTCTCTTACTTGCAGAGTAAAGCTGAAAGAATGGATCCTTGACTTATGCCTTGAACTTGTCGATAATAGTTCCCTCCAAACTGAATAACATAAAACAATTTCCATAATAAAAGCACCAAATGCAGAAATGAAAAATTATCAAATAATGTAAAAACACAGGGACAAACAATTTGTTCTTATTTTATTTTGTCTTAACATCATGAATAAAATATTACCTTGACAATATTCTGAAGTATGTGCTTCTTCAGTGTAGCCAGAATAGCTTCCTTTTCCTCAAAAGGATACACCACCTACAAACACCTTCCCCATGACAACACTACATGTCATGTGTACACACACCTGGTCTGATATGATAGCATTTCTGAGGGAACAATTTGATATTGAATCATTTGCAAACTCAGGGAAGCTGACAGTGTCACCTAAAACAGTTGCATATGAAACTGATAAATGGCAATAGTAAATAGTACAAGGGTTCATAACAGGTACGTACATGTACAGAGATGAGTTACTCAATCTAAGGTTTAATTTTCGATATAACTGCATGAGCCCAAAATTCTTTGCAATACATACCATTACTAATACTATAGAACCTATCTAGCACAGCTTGACTCCATCCTAAACATCCTTATACAAAAGGCATCTTGATTTTATGGCTCTCAACACAATATACATGTACGCATGCATGTACGCACACACACACGCACACACACGCACACACCACGCCACACGCATGTGTGCATGCATACACACACTCATACAGACAGCAGATACACACACAAATTCAGATAGAACCGTCGCAAGTGTACATGTCCTGATTTTCATTGTGTGATTGTCCTTTCAATGTTGCTCCACTGTATAACTACTATAGTTACCTGGTATAGTAGCAGTTCTCTTGTAGTGTCTTCTGATCCTGTTCCTAGATACCATCACAGTCACATATCTCCTAATGGTGTACTCATCCTGTAATGAAATACACTAGACCTACACTAAATATTGTATGTGAAGTAAATACAATACTCAGTTCAAAGTTAGACATAATAGGACTACAAGGTAGCAGCTACTCATACTTACAGTATGTATGTTCACAGAATGCACACATATCTGGGAAGGTGCAGTGCAAATTTTACAAGGTTTGTACCTGGTATTCTTATTGTAATTTTACAGTATGGTAACTTTAGTGTCCATCAATCAATTAGTCATTTGTGGACCAAGTTAATTTTCAAATATGGAGGAATGCATAACTTTGTTTTATGAGGGAAACACTGGTCTTCTATGAAATGAAGATGATTATTGTTTGACATACTTAATGGTAATTTCATACACTACAATATTTATTTAAACAGTTTTTGTCCAACATGAAACAGTATTTGCGATATGAAGCGATAAATCGTTGACATTACCTTCACTGAACTTCTGCTTTATTTCTGGTGGATCCATGTTGTAGTCATGTAATCTTTTTATATAATATTTAAATTGCCATCATGTGCTGAGTCTAATGGCATTTAGTTTAATGTTGTGGGATGAAGCACGATGGAGATATATATGGCCGATCAAAGTACAGTGGTTCCTCCATTATCCAAACTAGGTGTGTTCAGATAATGGAAACGTTTGGATGAACAAAGCCCATACATTTATATAGAGCTCAGTTAAAATATTCTAATAGAACAGTCACTTCCACAGTTTGGATAAAAGGATTTATACAAGTCCATGTGTTGGCATTCAATAATACAACTCTAAGGACAAAGTACTAGAGTGCACATTCTTAATAGTTATGGAGTACACCTATGGTAGTGAATCGGTATATTAAAACAGCTTTACTCTTCACCCCTACAGGTCTGTAAGCAGGGGGTGGTAAGTTTCGATAAACCATCCTCTTAAAATCACATGCACACCATCTGCAATTAGATACAACAATAGAACAATCAAATACTCTAATATAACAGTCAGTTATTTGAATACAGTAATCTTGGAAGAACTGATGAAATGCTACTAAGTAAAATCTTTTGGTACCCACTTATCAGAAGGGATAGGGGGTATACCCTCAGGCCTCCCCAGTATTAATATGTATGTTTCACAAATCCATGCCATGCTACAAAAGGTCTACTTTTTTTCTAAAAAGAATCCCCTTACTATTACAAAACTACACACCTCTTTAATGATCTTCTTTATGATGTCACAGATCTTAGACTGGATGATGGAGTCATAACAACATGAGATGTCCACACTGATGAAGAACAGTGGTCTGTAAAGGGTGAAAGTATTAGAACATTTTACAAACTGTTTTAGATACATGCATGTAACTAAATCACAATCAGCAAAGTAAAATCAACAATAAGACTTTCTTTAATAGTACAATAAACTCCCTAATAAAGCATACACTAAACCTGTATTACTGCATAACTGTCTGAGACAAATTTAAGCAAGGGCTGAACATACAATTAATTTAAGGGGGTGTATTATTTAATAGTAATTTACTCTTAATATCACTGAAGGTCTGGTATCTATTAATCCGGTTTTCAGGTCAAGCAAAATAAATACAATACAACATCACAACTCACCCTGTTCTGTTTTCCTCTTGAAGTCTTTGAGCAAACGGTAGCAAAGTGTTATAAATATCATTAGGACTAAATGCTGAATGACCTAGTTCCTCTGGGTGGTTCATCTGATGTAATGAAAGAAAACAACAAATTAATGTTTGTATTAGATAATATGCTTGATTGTTTAACTACTTGCCAAAAAATGACTGTTCTATTAGAGTGTTTTACAATTTATAGGCTATGTGTGTGCATGGGGGGGTTGTGGTGGGGCTTGTTAATCAGGGCACTTGACAATAAGAACACCTGTATAATCTGGACATTTGATATTGGTCCCAAAGAATCTCTTAGCATATAACCTGACTTGTAAAATCAGGACACCTTGTAAACCAGGATACTTTTTGTTGGTGCCAAGGTGTCCTCATTCAAATATAACTGGGTGAATTAAACTATAGAATTTATAGTATTCAACACGTTGCTGCATACATGAAAGACCACTATTTGCAATTTCAAACAATAGTAGAGTTGCTTCAAAACACATCTGGGGTGAGCATCTTTAAAAGGACTACTATTAGAGAAGAAGGTGTTTTGATCTAGGCCTAAACACTTTTGACCAGTGACACTATATGTTACCTTTTCATAGTTGAGTACATGGAACACATTTTGTAGTTTAGAGTTGATGGAGTGTTCCTGTTTACCAGTTGTAGTCATCTATCACATCACAAGTAATAGTAACACAGTCAGCTATACTTGATGTTTACCTGTACAAATGGCAAGTTCAAACGTGACCCCATGTTTGCAATAAGCCTAACTCCACCCACTCTAGGTAGTAATCGTAGTTTAGCTACACCCACTGTTTGCTTCAGCTCAACCAACTCCTTCACTTCATCCTAGTAAACAGACCAAATGTGATCCTTAGTCACCAAAACCTAACTACTTTGCATTTTTCTTTCTTAGTTGTCTAGAGGAAAGGCCTGTTAAAATAAAATCATAGCCTTTAATTTTCTGTTGAGTACTTGAGTAACAGCAACAAAAGCAGGAAATACGAAACAATTGATTTTGTACATTATCTCACAAGCACAACTTGTCTCATTGTGCTTGCTGTGAACTGGGGAATTAATCAAGGTATTGTTTTGGTATACGTACATTTCACCCATGCTTGAGAGCAAGCTCAGCAACAAGGGCTACAAGGCTATTCAAGTTTATAGATAAAGTTACATTTTACCACAACATGAACAAACACACACCTCAATATGACAGTGAAGTAAAACAAAGCTTTTTGTACTTTCCATGAACAGGCAGATAATGGGGTCATTTACCGAAGCAATTAGGTGTGCGTAAAAATATTTTCACACTATGCATTTTGTTATGACCAATGTATTCCAATGCGTTTGTCTCAAAAAACTACATTGTAGTTGGGATTGTTCAACAGGATTTCCCTTAGCAGCCAGGACCATCAGGACAAGTCAAATAAGTCCTAAACGTATTTCACTAGTAATGAGGCTGTACGTTAGTTATCATGATATTAAGGTGCTTGATAGGCCTATAGCAACTTGGAGACCTTAAACTAAACGTTTGACTCAAAAAGATGTCCTCTTTTTCAGGTTAACAGTCTTTACTGCAGTACAAGATCTTACCTGACTAATCCTTGTTAACATAGTTTTTGTAACATCTGAGAGAAATACCAAGTTAGTGAATAATTGAAGATAACAGAGTTATCAACCTTTTAGAGCAAGTTGTTGTATCCTCTTCCAAACTGGCTTTCTGTAATAAAACACTTTGTTGCGATGATTGGAGCTCTCAGTAATATAGAAATATCCCTACAAAAACAAAGACCTGTCAATCCAGTGAAAATACTCTAATAGAACACACACAAGAAGGATGAGAAATAATTTTATCAACCTTGATTAGGCAAAATCTTAACTATACAATTCCAAAAAGGAAGCCAACCACTGAAATGGTTATTAGTATACCTCCCTACAATGAAATAACATTACAAGTATGTGTGAAGTCTATGCATACATATAATATGCACCAGGCTATTGTTGTACTGTAGAGTAAGACACTATGTACTATAGATTAAGTCATATAAAGAGACCAACACAACATAATACTCTGCCAAGATATTGTGTACACCAAAACTAGCAAGTGTCCAGTAGGTAAAGCACTATTGTGCACTACTTAATACACTGCAAGTTGTATATTGTGTAATATTTAAGACATGTGTGAACTTCTAAATGGGATTAGCAGAGTTGGGGGGTAATGAGTTACATTTGTAATGCGTTACATAATCATATTACTGATGTTGTAACGAACGCATTACACGACAAAGTAAAGAGTAATATAACAAATATTACATCTGGAAATCGTAAGGCGGTACTTCTTTTTAATATGCATTGTATTCAATACGTGATTGGCTGCATTTTGGGCCCTGACAGCACTGAAGACCCCCTTGAGACCAAGATATTACAACAAAATATGTTTTTGAGGCTGAACTACACCAGAGAAACACTTGTCTCACTTGTAGTTGTAGGCTGGGAGCATGTATTTAGAAGGTTGGGCTTAGTTTAAAGCTTGTAACGAACAAATGCAATATGTAATAATATTATTAGTTACTGCCCTTAGAGTAAATATGTAACTCTTTACTTGTTTTTTTTTTAGAGTAATACACGTTACATTGCATAGAAGTAACTAGTAATATGTAACGAATTGCAGAGTAGCAACCCCAACTCTGGGTATTAGGGAAACTGTATTATGGTATCCTTGTGGTCCAAGAATCCCATAATCAACTTTTCAATAATACAATAATTAGAACGCTATATTGTTACCTTTAGCAGCTTCACCACTAACTCATCCATCAGCCATAACAACCATTCACTGAAGAGTTGTTTTTGTTTATTACTATCAGTAACTTGTCTCCATCCACTAGTCTTGACCTTCAACCAGCCACACTGAGAAGGCTGTACAGTTGACACAAACACAAAATCATGTTATAATAAACACAGAGGAGGGGATATTTTGCAAAATGCTCTATTTATTGTTTGACATAGTAACAGTATATTTCAAGTCATAGATCAGTTCTGTAATCAGCTCACAATGTTAAATATTAAATTGACATGCATACACATCATCATTTTGCTACTTAAAAATTTAGTCTTAAAATAACCTTCCCAAATCCTGACTTTGGTTAACCAACATTAGTTTGAAATTGTGTGCCATCACTGTCATGTAATGTTTATACAGTCTCAAGATGACTAAGTTTCAAATATTAACCTCAGTCACAAGTGAAGTTTGCTACAATGCAAGATTAAATTGTGCATCTACAGTGTACAAATCACAAATCATTAATCTCTTCTCTTGACTTACCTTCATCTTATGTAAAATCTGCTTCAAGGAAAATCGTTCATATCTTCCTAACTTAATAAATCTTCTGATGTCTTATCACATTAAGAAATCATAATATTATGACTAACAAGTGATCATGTTAAAGATACGATGATAGAAGGTGTTCCTGTTTGACTTGCTACCCCACAACACATCAGGTATCACCTGATCAACTACTGATATTACAAAGTCACCAACCTAACAGTAGCACATGTGGTAACTACAGTAACTAGTCTAGTAACTTACCTGACTGTGACTGGTATAACATCCTACTAGTGTGTCAAATGTGATGTAACCAGTCAGTTCTCCACTAGGGGATTTCTCATAGAAGCCCTGTATAGTGAGTAACCATATAAGGTATTATAGTATAGCTAAGGAATTACATTAGAATGGCATGAGATAAACACAAGCCATGCAAGTCTTCCATCCATAATATTTTCAAAAATGTGTACTATGCATGTAGCTAATGGTGATTGTTCATCACACATAAATCACCCACACACAATACACATATATAGTAAAAACTTCCTGTCTGCCACACAACTCTGCCACACAACTCAGTCATGCTATCAAAACATTAGAATGATACAACAAATGTTAACCTGACCACAAGCCATGTAGATGACAGTATACTTTGTGGTCAGTGTACAGATGTGGCTTATAAAAAGGCAACAGTCAACATGGAGTAGTTTAGTTGTATGACATAACATTAATAAGTTGTACAGTGTAGCTGGTAATTTTGTATATCAAGACAATGATATGTGTAATTATCACGACAATGAGAGATGAAGACAGACTTACTCGAGGCAAAGGACAATGCTTCTTCAGTTTTACTTTGTAGTTGGTAGTCCTGTATAATGATACCATAACAACAGTCATTGTAGTTTAGAGCTACACCCATCTGGTCTATCTATACAAGGAAAGTTACAATGATGCAGTATTTTACGTAAATTCTGTACAATAAAGAATACAATGTACAAAACTGACACTCCTTGTAAATTTTCCAGTCATTTTGTACTTTCATAGAATGGTGTTGCTATACAATGAGCATTATTGTAGGAATACATAGAGGATGAAGATAGGATAGTCAGTATAGCCACATTGGAAGGGCATGAAAGCAAAACCAGTTCCTCTGAAGCTGCTCATAGGTAAAAGATATTGCTCGACATTACAAAGACTTTTGTACGAATTTCAGAGCCATCCTGAAGACCCTAGACCACCAAACCCATGTAAACATGTCACAGGCTGTACGTAGGCAATGCCAGAAAATAAACATAGAAGGTCTAATACATGTAGTATCAAGTTGGTCTGTAATTTCATGAGCTGCTACACCAGGATTTGTAGATGTATCAGTTAGCACAATATTATGTACACATGTCAGGGAAGTTGTCAGATGTGTGGCCACTGTAAAATGAAAAAAAAAATAGACTGAAATTTAGTCTGATCACTATAGGCATATGGCTTGCTAACTTGATGTCATATTGAAACTCAACTAAACAGTGAAACACATTCATACACAAGTTTATGCACAGTGTGACCTTGACATTTATTCCATAACAACAAAAATGTTCCCTTAATGTACATGGTTAAGCTAAACATTTTCTTAGTTTTGCTTGGAAATAGAAATACTAAAATGAAAAATTTTTAACAGAAGTTACTACAACAAGTAAAGCCTTTTAAACACATAAAACTAAGAGAGTATAGGAGCTATTGGCATAACTACAGACTACAGAAGTGATTTGTACAGACTGAAACTTGTACTGCAGACACATCATTGTGGAATAAGACATCACTCACTCATGACTGGCTATCAGTGACTGAAATGTGGGAATGAGTTGTATCAGTCTGTGAGCAATCCTCACAATACAGTCCTATTTATACAAGATGATGATGATGACATACAAGTTACATCATAGGGTATTTCCAAGGGTAATACCCTTAGAAATACCCTATATCACATCATAAACCACAAGGTTTATGTTACTAACCTTGTTCACACCTGTAGACACCTTGTTTTGCTGTTGTTGCTGGTAGTTATTCCAGTCACCATTTAGTCTACTAACTGTGAACACATCAATAATCAACTTCTTGGCACCTCTCCTACTAGAACTGATATTGCTAAGGATGTGATCTAGGAGACAATGTCCTGTATGATTACAGCATGTAACATATGAACAGGCTTCTAGAGTGGATGGCTACTTACAGGGTTATCTTGCAATTAGGGACAGTACAGTTGCACCCAAACTTATCAATATAAACATTCTGTTGGGGAAAATTGTCTACCTAATATAGTTTAATGGGCCATCACAAAAAAATGCCTACATTGTTAATAGACCACCATACAAAAGTAACGTGCAACACAGACACATCAAGGAACATCAAGTCAAATATAAAATACACGATTGCCTCAGTCACACACCACTAAAACTTCGTGTGGCATTACAAATGATGAGCACAGATCATTGACTTTTGAAAATTAATACTACATGTATTACATGCATATAATATTAAAAGAAATTTGTACCACTCCAAGGAGCAAGTTTGGCATACTGATCACAGGTATTCAGTATTCTACCTTTTCTGGGGTCCCCTATATCGGTAAACTATATGACACCATATACTTTAGTCCCACTAGATTGATCCATTCCAAATCAAACACAATGATGCAGTGATGGAATGCCAATTAATTCCTTACCTGGGCTAGGAAAACAGTCTCTTAATTGTTGGGTATAGAACAGTTGACTTCTACGAATAAAAACATCCCTAAACAGAAGTCATGTGTATAAAAGTCAACAGGGATAACCCTTACTTCTTTGGCATCCTCCTATCACTTTTGTATCCTATAAATGCCATTAAATAGTAATGATATGATAATAATATAAAATAACCATTTCTCCTTATGGTCTTTTTCCTTGTCCTAGGTACTTCAATGACTTCATTATAGCTTAATCTTAGTCTTTTTTTAGACATCAGTTGCATGGCATCCTGATGTTTTCTTTTTTTCCCTCTCTGAGGTGATTTGCCATGGGACTGACTGGTTGTGGGATGTCCCACAATCTCATCAGGTGACTCACAAGCAGTAAGATACAGCTCTGACATCTCCAGTGGATTGGGTTGGATAGCATGTGATGTAGTAACTCTGTCAATATGACAACTGGTTGGTTCAATATGTTCCAGTTGATGTTTGTGTCTTTTAGCACTGGGAACTGAATTGAAAGCTTTATCATCAATAGTTCGCTTTTTTTGTTTAGATTGGGATTGTCTAGACTTTACACGTTGAAAAAGCACGCTGGCAGTTGGAAACAGATTTCCAATAGGTGGTCCTGTAAGATATACAGCTAGTTGACATCTGAAATATGTATTAATGTTTACCTGTAACTTGCAGAAAACAGCCATGATCAAGTTTGACAAAGAGTGAACAGTTTTGCAACAAGTAAATCATCATATCATCACCAATCCTGTAGAAAAATGCAATGCTGCACAAGATCTTTGTGTTGCATGTGTGTTTGTGCATGTGCATATGTGTATGTACTATGTACTGTGTGTGGGTGTGTGCACATGCCTACTACATATGATATCCTACAAAAAGAACCAATGGAAAAGCTTAGACAGCTCAGGAAACAACAATTGCAGCATCTGCAGTGGTCTGTATATCAAAACAATTCATCTTACCACAAAACTTTCCCCTTTCTGTAGCATGGCAGTGTTCCCACATATAGTACAGCTGGAATAATTACTATCCATATGTCAGCCTCAAACATGGACTTGAATACATAAAAACCTATAACCAAACCTATAAGCCTAATAAGACTTATAGGTCAGTCAATGATGCAAACAAGTTATAGCATCTTGAATGCTTGCAAAATAACCCAGGGACTGTTTAAGGCGTTTTAAATACATCAGTTTTGCAAAGCCACTAGTACACAACACATGTGTGACCTCCCAGTAAAATCCCATACAGTTAACAATATTTCCAAATTTCTTTTATTGCCTCGGTAATATCTACAGCATAAATGGAATAGGTTAATAAATATTCAGCCCATTGTGGTTATTAGTTTTAGAGAATTATACTGTTAGATAGTAGAAGGAGCAATGAACTCAATTTACACAACTGAAAATAACCTACAGGCATTTAAACTCACATCCACAACTGATGTGCACATTGGTCTACAGAATTGGGACTTGGTCTCAAGTGTTTGCCATGAATTGGCAAATCTGCCAAGGTATAGTTCAGTCCTAAATTCACTTGGAACATACAAGTACATTAAGCATTTCAGATGAATAAATGACAACCAACATTGTACTCACGTCTATCACATCATAAACACACACATGTAACACTTATGGCTTTTATAGGCTGCAGGAACAACAAAACAAACTCTCCAAACAAGACAGTATAAACGTTTAGACCTGCTTCACAAAGTAACTACAAGATTTCAAATTCATAACTTTTTTTTTCTTTATAGTATGTGTTATTTCACTATTTATTTTTCAATATGTTTTATTAGAAAAGTTCGTGCAAACTACGCAGGTTTTTGCTGAGATGGTCACACATACACATATGACCTCACTGGGTTAATATTTAAAATAATTTACCGAAAAGTTAGTCCCATCTGTTGCATTACTAAGAAACTGATTTTGAAAAAAAATCAGCATGTACATTGTAGCTACAACAATGAAGTGAGGGAAGTACCTATCTACAAGGGACTCAAATTTGGTGAATACCCAAATTTGGTGAATATCAGGTGGTGAACTACATTAATTAGGCAATGTTGTAAACATTGAGTGAGTGTGAAATTCATATGGTTACAGAGTAGAAAATCCTGACAACTATGTAGAAAAAAACAAATGCTTTGTGACAAAAGATGCTACATCAACTCCTAGCTTGATATGCATAATCCTATGAAAAAGATTGCATCATAGATCATACACTTCCACACAGCAATGCATATATTTTAGGGTTGCATAGGATAACATACCATGGTACTTATTTTTGTAATAAATATCATTATCACTAACTACATTCATAGAAAAAAAAACCTGTGAGATTCACCATTGATTAACTTTGAGGAACTAAAATGATGTCAAAGAAGCCATTTCATATGGCAAATTTTCCCACATGTCACTAAAAGTTCAGTAGCATAACTAGACAACATTCCTGCATACCCAAACAGACTGAGAAAACAAACTAGCTATATTATAGTAAGGTGCTACATGTATGTAGAACCAAAAGTATATGAAGACTATATATATATATGCATATCATACAGTACAATAGTACTGTATATAAGGATCATGAAGGCTTGGGTTTTCTGGACAAAACCCTAAAACAGCCTCACAATACCTTCATGGCATCTTGGCATTATTGGATAGGTATATATGTTCCAGCCCATTACACAGCATTACGAATGAAGAACACTATGAAAAGGACATCCAGTCACAACGGAAAACTAAGATGATTCCTGTCACAAGTGTACAGTATAGGGAAGCCGTCACTGCAAACACCTTGTGCTATCAGCAAAGATAAATGGGACACAAAGGAGGACACAGTTAAGTCCATAAAGCATGCATTGTACATACTGCAGTATGTCAAAAAGCACTTGTCGGGCTAAAGTGACGTCAAACAGTGAAAACATCAAGCGTGTGGCCTTAGCAGTTATTGAGTTACGCTTGTCTGAAGGCATCAGTCAGTCAGTCATCCACTGAATGAATTTAAGCAACCTGCTGGAAACATTTCAGATTGTACTAAAGGCACTTTTGGGCTTGGTACTGAAAACGAAGCATGATGGCCATTTTGCTGGGGCATGAAAACAATAAGCCTTTCTTCTAATGCGGTACGCACAGGTTCACCAGTCATAATAATGTTAAACAAACAAGATAAGATTTAGGGATTAAATGTCCACTAGGTACATCTTCAACTGTAGGCGAATTTCTTTAATCCCTAATCGAACTTAAACCTTTACTTGTACCTATACACGCAGGTCAAGTTTCCAAATACTAGCACTGCTATTGTATATATGATAGCTTGACATGTTTTGCAGTTCCGTACATATGAAAGAAAAACTTTTAAGCCAAAAGTTCATACATGTAATAACAAATCCCTAGTGTCAACGGTGACTTATCCAATCCTAAAATGCAAAATTTGGACGTATCATATGCATATGACAGAAAGGAGAACAATAATACATAGTGAAGTCACAAGATGTTTTCATAAGTTAGATGCTGCACATAAAATACACAGAGCAATGTACCAAGAATCATTAACTCTTTGATTTAATATTCATTATATACATTGCGTGCTTTGGTTGAGCACTTACAATCATACAACTTCTGATTAACAAACCTGGTGAGAAGTTTCTGCCATAGTTGTCCATTTACATATGTAGAAATAGTATTAGGATAATAACTTTCTATATTCTTAGTACCAGCCACCAATAACCCCTTGTTGTGTCGTAACTACATAAATAGAACAGCATGACTACCAGGAACATGGCTAAATCATGCATTTACCTGTTGATAACCAAGAGATAGAACATTTGCTGTTGAGGTCCTACACATGTTCTGCAAGGAGAGCACATGTCAACCTGAAATAATATTTCTTGACAGCATACCTCATTATACAGTACAGTAGTATTAGTAGGGATTTGTCTAAAAACATCACTCAAAAACCAGCTTTGTTTTTCCTTCATGACTGCTTGACAGCATTGGTTAGGCATAATCAAACCCAAATGTGTCTTCAGAGCAACCCCAAATACTTCACTATGGAACTATAAAATTGTACTAACTGACCGATGCCTCTATTCAAGCATAACTTGACTACAGATAATACAATGCTATGGGCTTGAGTTTTTCACTGCTTGCTGTTGCTTAGGCCCAAGACATGCCTTTTGCTTATAGCAGCAGCTATAATGGATGCATTATAAACTTACATTTGTCTTCCATTTCTTTCTCTACTACTGCATAGGTGCTGATTCTCAGGCTGCATGTAATGGTTGCTATTTTTTTCAGGGAAACCGTCTGCGATTGCCGTAGTGATAGCAGAGGTGCTTCCTTCATTTTTAGTATTGCATAATCAGCAGCAAATGAAGCAGAATTCAGGTGCCATTTTATCCTTTGATGCATAACCATGCAATCACAATGATAAAAAGAGTAAACAAAGGTTATTTTAAGGAGGCCATAGAAAAAAATGAAGCAAGGAAGGTTGCCTACACCTGCAGCTATACTATTTAATCTCATGGCTACAACTCCTACTCTGAAGTCTTAAAATTCCTTGTACTTGTATTACCTTAAACAAAAAGTGTAAAGAGAATTCCAGGTTTGAGCAGGGATCGTAGTGCTGAAGTAAGGGAAATAGTGTACACCTACAGCTAGCTACTGTCATGAAATTGGGATTAATTAAAATTTAACTAAGGACTGTAGCCATAATATACACGTGCACAACACCAAAATGGAATAAATCATGAAGAAACCAGCTGTGAAATGGATTGCAATATCTATAAACTTTCTATGGAGTATAAGACGTCTTTGTAAACATCCCGTTATTTGTTTGGGCTGGCTTTTACCAAAGTTTACATGCTACCGTGCAATAACTTCGTTGAGGTTAGTATTATGTAAACTAAAACAACGTGTATATGGGTGAGTTCTTATTTTACAACAGTGTGATATTATTTATTATTTATTTATTTATTATTACTTTATGGCAAGTATGCCAAGGGTCTGCAAGCAACTGATGCTTGCAGCCTAAAAACACAAGTTATACATACATTATAATTATTTTAACTAATTATAACTTAGCTATAGTGTTTGAAAGTTTGATGGTGGCGAGAGATTGTGACATTTGCTGCACGGACATAGATAATGGTAGGTACAGTGATTGTCATCGTCAAAATGAGTTAGAAAATGATTCCACATAAATTTCTTTAGTTTAGCCTTGATGGTTGCAATTGATAAATTGGTATTGATTACAGGAAGAGCATTCCACAAACGAGGAAGACGTTATTCAGGCAGTAGTCCAGCCATTGATGGGTGAAAAGTCAGTGAGCAATTACACCATGTCAGCACAGCAGTACAAGTGTAAACTACATGATGGATAAAAAGTTTCAGCTGACGATCTTTACAACAGTCATAGCAAGAATTCATAATGAAATTGGAGAGAATTGTCTAACTGGAAACACATCCAGGAAAATCACCAGCTAAGTCAAATAAAGCCTTGACCTTATCAACACAAATAAACACCAATCAACACTTCTCTGTCACTGGTTGAAGTATTACTTTGATCAAGGTAACTTGACTCAGCAAAATAGGACACAGAGGGGAGTTTGTAAAAGGCGGAACTAAGGAATAATGGAATAGCAGATAACTCGAGTCACAACGAATGGGTGTTTTATATCAATATGGCTTCTTATGCAATGTTAGGGTGATTGTACTGTTACAGCTGTGAACTCATCCCTCGTAGATATCCTTGCAATGTTAGGGCGATTGCGTGTACTATTACAGTTGTGAACTACACTGCTTCATCACAGAGTGACTCATAGCCGTCCTAGCGAAGTGATTACTATATGCTCTTACTATATACTACTGTATGTAGCTAAGTATCATCGCGCTAGCACAGCTAGAATATACAGTAGTTAGCTATTAGTTTCGTTTTAAGTCTTCATCCTTCCAGTGGAGGGATGAAACGAAACGGCTGTCACACCCCCTTTTGCTTGCGACATTGGTAGTAACTATTGTATATTCTAGCTTAGTTACATACAGTAGTAGTAAGAGCGTATAGTAATCATTTCGCTAGGACATCTATGAGTGACGAAGCAGTGTAGTTCACAGCTGTAACAGTACAATCACCCTAACATTGCATAAGCCATTTAAATGCCCGTTCGTTGTGATGTGAGTTATTCCGTTATTCCGCTATTCCTTATTCCGTCTTTTACAAACTCCCGACACAGAGACACTGTAGTTCACACCAAGAGTTAATAATAGTGGAGGGAGAGTGTCTAACACTGCATAGGCCTGTAAAAAATGATCCTGAGAAATTCAAAGGGATTCTTTCTGTAAAACTCTGTAATTTGTAGTATTCTCCATAGGTGAAGATTGTTTCAATCATCACATTTCTTTATTCTCTCAGTGTGCAATCATCACATTACCTTGTTCTGCCTGTGTGAACATTTTACACATCTGAAGGAATCCCTTTGAATTTCTCAGGATCATTTTTACAGGCCTATGCAGTGTTAGACACTCTCCCTCCACTATTATTAACTCTTGTTCACACTTTATTAAAACAGAAATGGAATCCATGGGTATAGAAAATTATTCCCATGACTTCATTGTAATTATATTATATGGCTTTACTATAAATTATAATAATATAAGCTATGCATACTCATAGCCTACCTCCACAATGCTATGCAATATTTCTAGCTGTGCTCGCGTCTGGACGACATCAAATTGACCACCTGGGATCGTCTGAGCTGCAACAACCGCTGTGTGACAAAAGTGAGTGTAGTTGATATCATCTCCATTGATTACTAGTTCATATCCTGAAGATAACGACTTAACTGTTTCCCTTAACGATGCACAATACGTGTACAGCTGCTTGAGAATATTAATAGCTGCAAATCAATAAAATAGATCTATTATTGTATTTATGCACTCTATCGAGCAGGGTAAAATAACTCACCACGACAATCCATGCGCGGACGAGAGATCAGAGCCCCAAACTTGTAATCAGGGCGAAGTTGAGATCACGTGATGGCATCATGTAAATGGCGACTGGTGAAGGAAGTAGTGGAACTTTTTGGCGGGCTAACTAACGCCTAAGTCGGGGGGTATTTCCCTTTATGCAGCAGCAAGACGAAGCTAGTTTTATGTGAGTGATGTCGCATGGCAAGTGTTATTATTGTGATACTGCACCAGTCATTTAAATTGTCCTGGCCGGGCTCGGTCCTGGCGCACCCAAACTTGCTGCGGCAGCAACGCTTTTTAATTCGGCATTTAGGTCACTCCTAAAGTTCTGTTTCCCATAGGCATATTTGCGTGCGGGCGGGTGGTCCATTTCCATTATTCCATCATAAGGTTGAATTCTTAGAATAGCAGATGTCAGTTTGCCCTATACTAACCATAGATATTAGCAAGAGTTCATTATATATATACTAAGGAGAGTATCCTACTCTCATATACCCCTGTAGAAAGGCGTATCATGAAGTTATGACGTAACGACAAGATGTTATGGTTTGTGACGTACAGGAAGCCGTAAAAGTGCAAGAATAGTTTGTGCCGTTTCACACTTGTGACGCTCAGGATAGCCGTATTTGCGAATGGCCTAGTAAGAAACGCCTACGAAGAGGTCTTAATCCATGAAGGAACGATTGTAGTTGGGTGAGAAACGCTTAGAGCTGGAGTTTATTTGGTTGCTAGCGACGTTGGTAGGCACGCATTCAATCGATACCGTGTTCAACTAATGACATCATTAATTATACAAAGAAAAACGGGCGAACTCAGATGTGTTACGTCATAACTTCACGATACGCCTTTCTACAGGGGTATATGAGAGTAGGATACTCTCCTTAGTATATATATTATGAACTCTTGATATTAGAGTACAGGGATTAGAAACTAGCGCGCGCCCTGAAACTCTCCGCCGTTGGTGAATGCATGAGGCCAAAATGGTGTCTTCTGCTCTGGACTACTTTCTACGGGCGTGGAGTATTTCATGACAATCTCTTTATGTTTTACAAGTACTAGGCAAACTCCTATTGTAAGTCTTGTGAGTTTTTGCCGCCATCAATCATTTTAATCTCAGTTGACACGATTTTTTTGTGTACCTGTTGTGTTCATGGTAAGTTCACTTTCGACTGGCAAACAATGCCACAGTAACCCTAAAGTAACATAGTTTTGCATGGTGTACTTCATTTTATTATTCCGCTTGATTAATGCCCTTTGGCAGTCTCATCTCGGTTCTTTATAAAATATTACTCCATGATTTATCAACTACAACACAAGCGCTGTTATACGAGAAATATCTTTCAGTGGTACTGTGCAAAACTTCAAAGTATTGCGAAGACTTCGGCACTATTTCCCCAGTGGAACTAGACTTCTGTTCTTCGTAACAGGTAGACAAAAAACGGAGGTACCCATTGATGATCAAAATCGTAAATGGCGATGAAAACCACCCAAGACGATTAAACAGCAGAAACCAGAAGCATTAAAAGTCTTGTATATCAACTACAATACCACAAGGTGGTTGAAATCAACTGTAAGACGACTAAACCACAAACTGCCATCCTGTCCGCATGGATTTAATCAATACCGAGGAGTGCTTCAACCACAATCAATGGTAGATATACACGGCGCGCGCTCGGTTGCCTATCCCTTCTCTCTAATATCTATGTACTAACACACTGACACAAGTTCCCATTGATGCCTCTGCTGGTAATCCTCATAGAGCAGTTGCATGTGACGTCACAGGTGCGGCGTTCAACTGAAACGTGTGGCATTTGTACAGCCAGATGCTGGGAAAATTGCGTGTTTCATTTTCCTGTTATTGTAGAGTGACTAACAGCCAAACTATGTGGGTGTTGATAATCGTCTGTTATCAGGTACTAACATACTAGAGTAGTGAGAGCATAGCTGGTCTGCTTTGTGGCTACTAGGATAGCAAAAATAGTGTTTATTCGCTCACGCATTTTCGAAACAGGTTCACCCGTAAGTTGAAATGGCGAGGCTAAACTGCTTTCTTTCTTCATAATTGTGTCAGAAAAACTCTTTTAACACATTGGTAAACGTGAATAGGCATCTGGCTTAGTGAGTGTGCTAATAAAAAGCGGAATTTTATCGTAATTTCAGAAACCAGACCAGCTACGCTCTCGTCCTTCTAGTATATTAATACCTTATAATATGTGAATGTAACACTGTAGTATCTAAGCTATCCATACTTGTGTTGTGGCAGTAGAATCGAATACGCAATTTTCATGCATTGTGGCAATGAAAAGCCATTAGGTACAGTATGTTACCATTATAACTTAGAAAAAATGTGACACCAAAAGGTACAGACAACAAAAAAAATACAACTTGTCACAATGGACACTCGAACCATAGACCTCCAGCCTGAAGAGCAACGTTCCTAACCACTGTACCACTGGTGCTAGCTGTCAGCTTTTTTTATTTTGCCATATTTAAATGTCACAAATGTAAATCAATATATATCACTGTATATCTAACCCATACCCTACCTAACCCTAACCTAATGTTTTAAAACGTTGTCCTAATCCTACTAGCGCTTCTTCCTAATCCTAAGGGTGTTTTCCTAATCCCAATGACGCTGTTCCTAATCCCAAGCGCGGTGTTCCTAATCCTAAGGGCGGTGTTCCTAATCCTAAAGGCGTTTTCTAACCCTAGGGGTGGTGTTACTAATCCTAGGAACACAGTAAGAGTGAGAGTAAATGGTAACATACTGTACGTAATGGCTAGTGTGGCAATGGATTCTTGCCACACGTTTTTCTAAGTGCATCTAAAGTAATTATTTGTGCAACTGCTCTATTGTCATTGTGTTGTTATTATTATTATTTTCTTTTGTAATGAATTTTAATTAGTGTTTCATGTCCAATTCCAGCACTTAATAAGTGATACTTACAAAAGGATTATATGTTATATGCCACCAAGCTCATCTAACTAAAGGAAGAATGTCTCAGTTCAATAACAGTGTGCTTAGAACATGTCACTCTAGATCTAATTCATCACTATGTCCAGTCAAGAGGCCTAATTACTGTAAGGAACCTGTCGGAACAGTTTTTATGTCAGATACTGAAAGAAGTGATAGAGTGACTGTGTCACAGAAAAGCAATCAAACAAGTTTTAAAAACAAGAAACAGTATCATCAACATCTTAGTGGCAATTTCCAACTATCCATAGTTAAACAAGATGTCAATCACTATCATGTTAGAAGATCTGATAGTACCCATCATGTTGATAGTATTGTAGATTGTGAGCAAGCAACAGAGCACAACAAACCTGAACAATTACCTGAATTGCAGAAATGTGACTTCCGTAATGAATACTGTGAATCTGATAAATGTAGTGATGTTAAACTGATTAAGCCACTTGATAATGATTTGCATTCAGAACTCTTCAAACATGACAGTGAGCCTGATAGATGTACTAGAACTGAAGCTCCTAAATCACTACAAAGACAAGATAGTGTACAACTAAATACCACAAGAGTAGCTTTGAACAATCAGGATGATTTTGAGCATCATCCCAGCTCTTCAAATGCCTTTAAATCTAAGCACAAGGCTGGTACAGTCACTGAAACTTCAACTGCTATGAAAACACCTCAGTATCAAGACCATAATTGGACTAGAGACAATGCTGTTGTTGTTGATGTGCCACATAAACATGACAACACAAGAGAAAAGCATGATGCAGCTTTTGCTGCACCTTCCAAACCGCAATATTATAATAAAACAACTTATATTGTTTTAGTGAGAGATAGTGTTAAAGTAGTTAATACTAAGTTATATGCATCCCTCCCTGTCCGTAACAAATACATGGTCAAAGAACGAATACCTGGAACAAATAAAGTGAAGCTAGTACTTAAATCAAGTGATGAAAATGAAAGGTTTGTAAAAGTGTTATGATACCTAGTTGGTATATTGTGTACAGAAATTTATGTAAAATATCACTGGTTTGTTTTTGTCACATAGTGAGGAGAAAGATGGATATAAGCAAGTGAATAAAGATGAAATTGATGGGCTGGTACCTGATGGAATTGGTGAAAGATTACATCATCGAGAAAACTGTCGAAATCCTGGCTACATCATTTTTACAGTAAGTAGGTAGACAAAAAAATTTGAAGAGCGCTATCTCTCACTGTATGTATACTTGTGTAGGGTTATGTACTTCATGTTTCCCTTCTTTTTTATTTCAGTGTGATATAAGGTTTAATGGAAATACAAAGTACCCCACACCGAGTGGACGAGCTACTGATAATAAAATAGGAAAAGGTGGAAATGGATTTGTATTTATAATGTTTCATGAAAGAAAACAATATGCTGTTAAAAAGGTACTTTTTAAATTCTACATGTCATTAATTGTTTTAGCATTTCTTTTGTGTCTGCAGACTGTCTATCGTCCTAATGAAGTCAATGTGCATGCAGCTCTAAAGCATGAGAATATTCTACCTTTACTGGCAGTTCTGATGGGAGATAGGCATGAACGTCATTCGTCACTGCTTCCATTTCATGCCAAAAATGGACTATGATCTACGTCAAATATTATCAGCTAAGGAAATTGGCTGCTTGAAACATCTATATGTTAACTGTTCAAAAGATCTTGGAAAGTTTAAGAAAGCCTTTAATAATGTCAAGTTTATGTTAAAAGAAGTACTCAAAGCTCTTGCATATTTACATTCAAATGGATATGTCCATAGGGATGTAAAGGGTAGGTAAATACTGTGTTGTTTGTATGAAGTTGTGTGTGGCAATGTACGTTAGGAGCACAATTGTAGAAATATAACATGAAGTGATCATTTATATCTATAATTTTATTACAAATAGCTATTGGTCGCCGTACTTCAAAGCTTGCTTTTAATGCTGTGCCATCTAATCTATTTCACAAACTGTTGGCTTTCATATCAAAGTTTACTATGGAATTAATGCCAATGCTGATTGAAACCTTATTTCCTGTTAGCTGCCTGCATATCACTTCGCCCTACCACATAGGGTAATTGTAATTAAGAGTTAGGTCATGATAATCTAATACAGCAGTTAGCCATTATGTCGCTTGGTTATTGTAATACTGCAATCAAAACCATTGTTTAACTGGGAGATATTTTCATAGGTTCAAACTCCTCTATATTGTAGGCATTTGAAACTATAGTTACCTGGTGCACAGTGTTTTGTCACTTTTGAAGTAATAATAACCACTTGTCCTCACTAGTTAGTTGCTCTTAAGGTGATGCAAAACAAGTACTGTATAACCTGAATTGTTTAGGGATGAAACTTGCAAATTTCATGAGTAATAGCAGATATAAATGTGAAACTTTAAGGTTGCATATAGCTTAATAGTACTTTAGCAAAACAATGTGCAAAGGTTTTCTAGACTTTCGTGAATTAAAAAAAATAACGTGAAATTCTTATTTTACACAGATTCATGAAACTTTCATCCCTCAAACATTTTCGAGCTATATGATAATGAAGTGTTGGCCTAAGGGACTTCTTGCCATTTTAATTTTGGTGGAGTCTACACACTAGTTCTGCATGCACATGATCTTCGTGCTTTCTCTTTTGAGTTGCATGGTAGTTGCATAGCTGTACTGTGTGGCTCAGCTCATATAAGGGATTAAATAGATGATCAGTGCAATAATTATTGTGAAATGCAATAAATATTGCCTATACAATAATATCGCGAAGGCAAAATACATGCGATAATGGTATTGCGAGCACTTGCTTAGGCAATATTGGTGATTTATTGAAATATTTCCCAACTCTACATTAAAGGGTATGTGAATTATTGGCTATTATAGGTTAATGTCATGTACCTATAGTGATGGCTTGTTTCCAAAGCTCATTCATTCATATATATATAATATTTTTTATGTGTAAATTTGTAAATATGTGACCGTCTCAGCGATAACCTCCCTAGTTCACACAAGTGTGAGAAAAACAAAATGTTTAAATGTTGGTAAAATTGTGCATGCTACAACAACAAAAAAAATTCAAGCTTTAATCGAGCTGTTACTCAGGGAAGCCGGCATTAATTAAACCTATACTCCATACAGTATTATTTGCCTGCTCATGGAGAGTTTGATAATCCCTTGTTTAATTTCTGTAGCCCCAATGACATGCATGTCACGTGTGTTTGTTTATGATGCAGTAGACATGTCATCATATATATTATACATGCACAAGTGATTACAGGGCTAAAACCATACTGTCGTTGATTTTGGTGAAGATTTCATTCCAAATCCCAAGGCTGTAGACTATTGCAAACGCAAGTTATGGCTGTGAGTGTAGCATATTTTTCAGTACAGTCACTGTACAGATTGATTTCCTTGATCTTCCTGCTGTCTAGTGCTATAATTCTAAAATGTACTCCCTCACAACAATTGATTCTTTGAACTCAGTAAATTAATGGTGTGAAAATAAAAAGAAATTTAGAAGTTGTGTGAACTAGGTGTTGAGACAATCACATATATTTGTGTATTAAATTCATGCACTGTAAATGCGTATAGTTCACTGTAGTTAGGTATGAACGTGCAGAGAGAATATTGTATGGAACTGTATTATTTAACCTCTGCAGCCAGCAACATAATGATCAAGATGAGATGCAAGTGTAACCCACTCTACTGTAATTGTAGCTCAAAATTCCAAGTCAAACTAGGAGACTTTGACTCTGCTGGTACTGTACCAGGACTTGGTATAAAAGTGCCTACTGACCAGATGATCAAGTTTGCCTCCATCCTGCCACTAGGAACACCAGGATATCGGGCTGCTGAGGTGATGTTGTGTTTATAGTGTTGTAGTTGGTTGATATGTGTATTAACTACTGGTATCCATGCACATCACCCTATCAGGACCTTATGAAACACTGTACACATTTGCAGTTGACATGTGGTCATTTGGATGTCTGTGTTTGAATATTTGTATTGGAAAGACTGCAGCTTTGAGACAAAGAGAGGTATATGTCTTGTATTATCTATAAAGTGTGTTTAGTTGACAATGTCTTGTTTATAGGAAGCAGCACTGCTGTTATCCCAAACTCATCATTGTTCAAAAGAACTGTGGGAAAAAAACAACTAAGGTATATAGTAATGGTTGTGTTTAACAATGTTTAGCTGTATTCTCTGGTTATCATTATAGATACATCAATTAGAGCAAACAAAACCATTCTCAGAAGATTCACAATTACTTAACTTAATACGACTATGTTTACAGGTAGATAGTAAAAAGCGACCATCTGCACTGAATGCACAAATTTATTTACAAATAAAAAGCTAACTTCCACATATTGGTATATTGCATGCCTCCAGGTCGACCATGTGCATGAGCTTAACCATGGATAGGGTAGAGAAGTATAGAAAAGGCTGTATAAGTCTTGAATGACACATTTACCATGGGCCATAATCTTACTGAACTTATGAAACTTGGAAATGCATCTATTTTAGCTACTTGCAGTAATATAACAGGATTGAATTGTATTATCTATGGTAGTTATTGTCTTGTTTAAACAAGATCAAATTTTTATTAATATCTGAAGTGGTGCTCCACTGACAGTGTATAGATTCTACTACTTGTCTAGCACTTATATTAGCTAATAGACTTGATGTATACACAGAAAAACAAACTAGTGAAGGTCACTACTAATGTCTGCCACAATACTCACTATTTTGTGTAATGACATCCTCTACAAATTTTGTAGTGAGGGTCACTATGCAAAAGAGTAGTGAAGGTTACTACACAAAAATAGTGAGTGTTGTGGCAGAAATTAAATTCACTACTAATTTTTTTTTACAGTGTAACAAGTAATAAAATTAATAGTGTAGTAGAAGAAGACATCTTTGTGTTTTACTTGAGTATTTGTTTGTACTCCAATTATTTTGTACAACTGCATGGATGTATGTACATGCCAATCTTTTTGCTTCAGAATCATAGCATGCATGCATTTTGTTATAGGTAGACATGTCACCAACACATTCAATGTAATTTATAAGTAAACAGCCATACCTATTTGAAAAGTTGTTGCTGGGAGTTTTTTTTTGCAACAAAAATGGGTTGGTCGGTAGGCAAAAAAATAGCTAGACTTATAACATTATAGCCTTAGACATTTTACAATTTCTGGTCACAAGCCATTTGTTTCAGTAGATTAAATTTAAAAAAAAAAATTCATACTGCACTGTCTGCAGACATGTTGAATACCTTCTAGTTACTATTTTACATATATAGCATGAGCCATAGATGGCGTGCACACATCATGGCTATAGGGCACTGGTTTTAAGGGATCTATGCATAATTATTATGGATAACATTACCTTTTAAGATATTACCCACTGAATATTCCAATTAGATCATTTTGCAGCAATTATGCAATTCATATTTTAGGTGTCTTGTGATTTTATTGTTTTGCTAATTAAGACTATATACAAAATTGGGTTGGTTGGGTCCAAGTAACAACTTTGCAAATAGGTATGCCATAATCAGATATTGAAAAATCGACCAAATGGATTGATTCACTGTATAGCGATTCTTAGATAAATATTTTAGAGGGTGACCATGCACGCACATGCAAAATTTTCGTGTCAGTGAATACAGGCAAGTAACATGTCGGGGAGAATATATCACTGTTCTATACAGTATACATGAATCATTACCACTGTTTCAGACTAGGTCCTGATCTACCCACAGTTGTAGACACTCCTAACAATTCTACAGGCCAACAGGAAAGCTTTTTGCAGGTTTTTTTATTAAGGCTTTACAGCACAGGTGCTGAAGGTCTGTAGGACACCTGGTCCTACAGCCTGTTTAAAGTTGTTACATAAAGTGTGATTGAAAAGGTGGGGAAAGGAGAAAAGAATCCATGACTGGACCTGCTTGAATGCTTACAAGAGTCTGCCAGGTGGTCAGGATGTTTTCTCCTTGTCAATTTCAAGTATACTTATCCATAGGAACTCTAGAGAGTGACTTATCTCAAAGTACCCCTTGTGGAACCAAATGTTCACAGACTGCTGTAGCAAAGGGAAATTTAGTTGAAGCAACCACAAATTTATGTTTATAATTATAAGCATGCATGGGGATTCCAAGAGTATTACTTTGAGGTGACATGTTGTGGTTTAACCTGCATTCCAGATTTTTTGTGATTCATATAATTATTTGTATTAGCTATATATTTTCAGTACACTACAGTATCATTCATAATTACAATCACAATGAGAACATATCCTTAACAAATAATAATTATATATAATATCTGCTGAAAAGATGATAAAGCAACTGATATTAAAAGTTGCAGCTATGGGTCCAGTTACAAATAAGGTAAGTTATTTGCCAAAACCATTCTATTGTACATAATAGCATTAATTTTGCGTTCGGAGGGTCCATGGCAAACTATATATCTATACAAGCACATAAAATTATTGTAATGTGATGGTATAGGGAGGGAGCTGATTTCAATCCCAGAAAACCGCTCTCTAATATGAGGAACAAGTACACAAAAAAATTTGGAATTTTCAACTAGAGTAGGGATCATATCGTATCGATAAAAAGTACTAAAATAAGTTGGAGTAGTCCATGATATTAAATCACAGTAAAACAATAAGAAGTGTCATCCCTACTGTTAGGCACCATGTACCAGCCTATTATACTGGCATAATTTTGAGCATAATAGGTGCCTGAAGCATCAAGCATAATGCTATCATAATAGGCATAAATAATTATGTCATACTGTAAGCAAAATGCATGCCACTGAAAAAAGTGGACAGAACAGTTGATGCCACAGTGGAGTATAGTTATTTGACGTGACTATTATAATAGTTCACAATGCAGCCAAATTCTTAATACACAACAAGTGTTAACTTTTACATTTAACCAGTTGTTCATAAGCAAACATTAGTCATTATCCATCAGAAAGTATCAAAACATGGGAACTGCAGAAAAATTTGAGCATAATTATGAGCATATTGGGCAAAATTTTTGAGCACTGCAGCATAGCATAATAGGCAAAGTTAAAAGCATAATAGGCTGGTGCCTACGTACTGTGCATTTTCCATTATGGTATATTGAGCACAGTAGGGATATAAACACTTCTTATTGTTTTACTGTGATTTAATATCATGCACTATACTCCAGCTTGTTTCAGTACTTTTTATTGATGCGCTATGATCCCTGCTCTAGTTGAAAATTCCAAATTTTTTTGTGTACTTGTATTTACATAGCGGCAATAACAAAATTTGTACCTGCAATGGTCCTGCATGCACTGCATATGGTACAACCTGATGTAAAATTCAGCCCAAGCTGCCTTCTAATGTGTACTGAATACAGTGCAATGTGCTGATTGTCACATGCAGTGAACTAAGTTAGCTAAGATGCAGGAAAACAAAACTAATTATGATGCTATAGCAATATAATTATGCTTTTTTTTCCCATTTCAGTTATATATAGTTGCAATAAACATAACTTGGCATTGTTACTATAATATGTATAGTGAGCATGCAGTTAGATGAGTCAGCTAGTATAGTTTATCACATTTTATAAGGGAGATATTTATGGGATTTCCCTTGATTTAATCATGTAGTACAAAATAAACCTTGCCAGTGGATATGGCTAGGCAGCTTATATATAGCCTACTTCACTGTAGGTATATTTATCTATGCTTCCACTATAGTCTTCAGTGGGATAGTAATTCAATTTAGCATAAATTATATGCATGGGTGTGTGCGCTACAAATATTGTACATATAGTTATTGCTATTTGTACAAGTCACATTTCAGATCTTCAGCTGCTTTTATCAGCTCAACAGCTCTCATTGCATCATACATGTTTCGCCAAACGTTGCGACGGCTTGTGTCTGGATCATTTGGGGTCCTTGATGTCCACCACTTCTTCAACATCTCAGTACACTTGCTGCCAGTTGGATTGCTTAGTTGTCTAATTTTGTCTAGCTCATAAGCTGGGATATCAAGGTACAAGCCAACATCATACCAGTCAGTAGCTATCCTACAGACAACATTGCTCTCAAGGTAAGGAAGGTCCAAGATCTTTTCTTGCCCCAGGAGCTTCAATTCTATGTAATAAACAAAAGAATTGATAAAGTTCATGAACACATTTTCACAGACCAAGAGCATGCAGTTTCTGCATGATGTCTGACCTTGCTGTAGTTGTGAAGCATAGTACATGTTTCCAGCATCTTTAATAGCTTGAATAAGTTCATTAACAGTAATGCCTTTGTTTCTCTGTCTCCATGAATATAACATCTCTTTACAGCATTGTTCAACTGGCATAGGCCGACAGTTCTGCTCAATCTGATCCAATTCTTCAGTAGAGAACATCAACTGAATTCCAACGTCATGCCATCTGTCTGCTATCCTGAAGCCCACACGTCTCATGAGCTGTACAAAACTGTCTGGTTTGTTTTCCATAACCTTTGCTGTATAAAAGAAGCCAAAAATTAAGACATGTAGTACAATATAATATTTGATACTCAGTCAAATACAGCATGTAACTTATCTGCTTGTACAGCATTTTTGTGTTATCTTTGTACTGCACGTGGCATGCACAGTTACTTAATAGCAAGAGTTCATAATAAAGGAGAGTATCCTACTCTCATATACCCCTGTAGAAAGGCGTATCGTGAAGTTATGACGTAACGACAAGATGTTGTGGTTTGTGACGTGCATGAAGCCGTAAAGGTGCAAGAATCGTTAGCACCGTTTCACACTTGCGACGCTCAGGATAGCCGTATTCGCGAATGGCCTAGTAAGAATCGCCTACGAAGCGGTCTTAACCCATGAAGGAACGATTGTAGTTGGATGAGAAACACTTAGAGCTGGAGTTAATTTGGTTGCTAGCGACGTTGGTAGGCACGCATTCAATCGATACCATGTTCAACTAATGACATCATTAATTATACAAAGAAAAACGGGCGAACTCAGATGTGTTACGTCATAACTTCACGATACGCCTTTCTACAGGGGTATATGATCTCTTTAGTATATATATTATGAACTCTTGTTAATAGGGATTTCCAAGGGATTCTCCCTGCTAGTACTCACACAAGCAACCACTTGTCAGGCCATCTATGGTTAGGCGTTTGCTCAAAATGTTATATGATACATGATCTACAGAAAGCTAGCAGTGTATAGGTATGAGGCATGCGACAAAAATTCGCCTTCTGGCTCCGCTAGAATACATGCCGGCATACAAATTTGAGACTCAGTGGTGTTGGCCATAAACCATGCACTTTCAAGTAACTGTGTTCCAGTGTACGCAGTTTAGCGGCTAGTGGACTAGCTATCTAGCTATGTTGCATGAAGACGAGCCTTTAGCTACGTAGCCACGTACCAATGTCGCTGTCTACACGTTGTTGCCACGGAGAGAGAATGGTCGAAGACATCTTTAGATAAAAACAAAGCCAGTATCTCAATTCACAATGGCGTGAAGTAATAACTACTCCGTTTTAAATACGATTGTGCATGCGGAGACGCGCATTGGGGAGGGGCACTGATTGCATCATTTGCTATTTATAGACTAAATACATGATTGCATCATATCTATTAGTATTATACAAGTACACAGAAAAATTTGGAATTTTCAACTAGAGTCAGTGGCGGATCTAGGATTTTTAAAAGGGGGTTTCTGAAAATTGATATATAGCTAAATAAGGCATCTGATAACAATTCTCCAGAAAGCTTTGAGATTTTAGAAGCTTGTAATTTCTAACAAAAAATAGCCTAAAATCCGATCTCAGAGCTTCTAAAATCTCAAAGCTTTCTGGAGAATTGTTATCAGATGCCTTATTTAGCTATATCAATTTTCAGAAACCCCCTTTTAAAAATCCTAGATCCGCCACTGACTCTAGTTGAAAATTCCAAATTTTTCTGTGTACTTGTATAATACTAATAGATATGATGCAATCATGTATTTAGTCTATAAATAGCAAATGATGCAATCAGGATAAATTCAATATTTTAAGCTGTAAATAATTACTAAATACTATAGCTAACCAATATGGTGAATATATACAAGCTGTGGCTTTGATTGCTCTATTAGAGTAGTTACTTGACTGCTCTATTAAAGTATCTTAATCGTTTTTAATGCAGTGGGAGATGAAAAATGAAGTGTTGCTGATGGTTTAATAGCTATAAATGGTGTTACTTAAGTGCAACTGCGTGCATGCTACTGGTATATAGTTGTTTGCTATGACAAATTGTCAATACAACAATGTTTATGCAATGAGAATGCCACTAAGCTAAATTTAAAAGGGGGTTTCTGTCGAAACCCCAGAAACCCATCTGGATCCGCCACTGAGAGTAGGGACCATAGAACATCGACAAAAAGTACTGAAACAAGCTGCATGGAGTATAGTTCGCGATAAATGAGTCACAGCAAAACAATAAAAAGTGTTATATCCCCAGGGGCGGATCCAGGGGGGGGGGGGGCTTTGGGGGCTGAAGCCCCCCCCCCCTTCATATTTAGGCTTTACTTGATCAATATGCTGAGTATTATAATGAAATTTTGTCTTAGCATAATTATATGATCACTAATAATACAAATACTCATAAAATCACCTTATAAACATCTTTCCAAGGTATTATCAGTGGATTTATGCTAAAGTTTATGCAACAAGGACCCGGATCAGCATTGGAGGTGTATAAGATCGAGATACTCTAATAGAGCAGTCAGCTAACTACTCTAATAGAACATTCACTGGAAACATGTAGTTGGTGGAATTTTTCAAATCTGCCTGCACCTATATATACAATGAAGTGCATTGGTCTGTTTAAAGGGCTTCATTCATCTACTTGTGTAGTTAATATGCACTTAATTCAGGTACATAATTTCCATTGAAAATGCTCTCAGATTCAATCTTGTATCATTCAAATTTCAAAATTTTCCACTTTCAACATTTTTATTCTAACATGCATGCACCTAGCTATTCAGTGTTGCATGTGTGCAATTGTGAGAGGGGTACATCATGTATACGTACTTGGTTGTCTGTACCTACCCAAACTTTTCCATTAGCAAAATGCTTCAGAGAGCCATACCTATAATCTAAAGGCAGTATATAAAATATCTACAGGCAGAAAATATTATGAATTTTATGTGGAAATGTCTCCAAATTGCATTATTTTAGCATCTATTTTTCAAAATTTTCCTGGGGGGCATGCTCCCAGGCCCCCCTAGTTCCAGCATGCTTTGCACACCTCTATCCAAGAGATTAGTACCTTGAGTTAGCCCCCCCCCCCCCCCCCCTTTATAAATCCTAAATCCGCCCCTGCACACTGTCAATTTATAATGAATCAGAAGAACAAATTGTTAGAGGAAAGGCCTATATATACTACCATATCAGATTGGTTTGTTAATCGGCTTGATAATAATGATTAATGGTGCACCCTCCTTGCTATCTAAGCCAAAATTTTCTATTTACTATCACTTGTTTCCAACAGAGAATTGAAGAAAGTTCCCAGCTATGAAATTCTGTTATAGACTGGTGGATTAATGAACTTAAGGTGGCTGATATGTTTATAAGGATGATGACGGATAGTGAACCTTTATGTATCTGGTACAGGACGTATTATTTAATCCCAATGATGACATGCACAAGTAAACCATGTGTTTGTGTTGCATGTTTTGTTATACTTACAAGGATGAAATTTCTTACAATATAATATTATGTATTGTACACTGACTCAAATTTTAATATTGTGTTAAATAATGATCTGAGGTGTTTCTTGAATGTCAGTAGACTCAGTATAGGTTTGTCCTGTGATGGATGGAAAGACAGACAGTTAAATGGACATGACTGGTTACATACTGTAGCACATACTCACTTGTACATGCCACCAGGTTGCCATGGCGTCATTAGTTTTCTTCACTGATGAAGTAGAACTCTTTAAGACGGTAACATCACAATTGTAGTTTGTGTGATGATGCTCCTTTGTGCAACCATGGCAACAATAATAGTTTTGTGAATGTGGTTGGTGCTCACCTGTCCTGCAACAGCTTTGATCATGTGGGTGGACACTTTGTTATAGTCAATAAATGCTTCCCTTATCCCCTTGGCAACACAGCCATTCTGAGGCTGGAGAAGTACATGGCCCTCACAACACACACCAAGATGGTAACAACACATCACCACACCCACCTTTATGGTCCGTGCTACCACTCCCACTGGGCTCTGTAGTAAGGCTTCAATTATGCTTATTTGGTAGGCCTGTTACGATGGCAGAAATGTGATACAGTAGTATGTTGTTGTCATGCAAACCTTGTGTTGTAGCAGCTATCACTATGGCAACATGTCACATAAATCAGGGTAGCTACATTTCGTGCTGGGCTAGTTGAGGTGTCCACAACCTTGCCTAACAATGGAGTGGCACAAATGATAGTGTGAAAAAATCACACAATTTATCATACCAGTGTCTCTGAAGTTGTCATCATGGTGATAGTGCCGTACAATTCATCTCATTATGAAATACCACAGTCAACACCTGTGACAAGATCACATGACCTCACAAGATAATACACAAGTAGCGGTTCCCACATATCACCTTTATTTTGTACCATGCGATTTGTCACAGCAGTTGCAACGGTATCGATATGCTGCACAAATGATTTGCTACACAATGGCTTTGTTAGCTTACAGTATAGTTGAAAACACCCACACAAAAAGATTCTTTTTATCATAACCTTCCCAAATAGCACTACTAACAAACCAACTGCTGCCACAATTAACATATCGTAGGAGTGGTCATTAATACAGTACATGAGTTTTCATGTCCCAACAACGGACCAAGTTAGACACCAATTGGGACCTATATACTTGACATGGTCACTAACGTATATTGAAGTGGTCTTATAAATGAGGTCATGAAGTACATCTCAGTTGTGTTTGGGACCTATATACTTGACAAGGTCACTATATTGAAGTGGTCTTACAACTCTTGGCATAGTGACATGACCGTAATTGTCATAGTGGGTTCACTCATTATATTACAGCCACACAACACCCAAAACACTACAGCAGAACCCCTCTATACAAGATATGTGTGAGAATAATTATACTTTATAGTTTATACCAGCACAAAGGAAGAGAAGTTCCATTGTATCACATAGAAATGATAAGATCACGCACCTCTTTTTGCTGACTAATTCAATTCATCATCTGTTGTACCTGACTAGCTCTCTCTTCCTAACAACCAATCAGAATAGCTCAAAGTTTAAAGACGTCAATGCTAATTACCATTTTCTTTTGAGCTTCGTCCAGTTATTGTAGCAGATTGATCTTGTCTTCTAGTTCCTGTGATGATGTCATATAAGCTCATGTGACATGACAACAGAGTATACACCTTCTTAACTGTGTCCCCTTGTGTGACCATTTTTACTGCTGTCTGTTGCTTGTGCACCTCTCCCTCCTCACGTACAGTGTAGCCCTGTGGTAAACAAAGTGTGACCTGCATAACGTAACCACCCACTTAAAAAGTCCACAAATTTTGACCCAAAATCTATATCCGTTTGCCATACACTACACCGTAGTGAGGCCAGCCAAGTTAAGTTACAATAACAGATTATACTCACTGGCTTCTTCACTTACTAACTTGCTACTTCTAGTTGTTCCTTCAGTGATACATTCCCCTGTACAACAACAACAACAAAGACAATTTCACACCGCTACAAGTCTCAAGAAAAGTTCCACCAACTAATAACAGTTTTACTACTCTCCCTCTAATGACTATTTGCACATCAGGGTTGTACCAGTAGCAGGATGCTCTGGGAGCAACAATGTTTTTGAGATTAGCAAGTTGTCTTGCAACATTGTAGAAAACCACTAAACACTATCTCTGTCCCATATGACTATCATCAGTCTAGCCCCACCCCCTTACACTGCAAGGTTAAGCTCGGCTATTTGGTGATACCCGTCTCGTTCCTTAGCTCCTCTTTCAGCTGTGTCATCAGATGCCTGCCTTGAAGCAGGTCTTTGCCTTTAGCTCCAGTGTCTCCTGAGTCATCTGCTCTATATCAGTGCATCCCTGTGACAATTTGAAACAATGAGCAATATTAACACACATTGTGTCATCAAATATACCAACCACATAACAATTATTCAAATACGTGATTAGCAGCACCACTTCTAACATACAGTAATACAAGCATAGACATGCCCGGGGTTATGATGCATGACCAATCTCCTTTAGTAAACATAAAGCTTCACCACAGCAGCACTATAGTATTTGATTATAATAGAATAATGGTTTATGTTATAGCTCCCAACAGAACTGCTTCTAGAACACCTACTACTGAAACTACTACTGCATGTGCACACTAAAAGGATTAGAAAATGGCAAGCCATAGATTATATATTCCCTAGGTGGGGAATATATAATCTATGCCTGAACAATGTGACTTCCGTAAAACAAACAAACGGTAAATTCACAAAATGTAAAAATTTTCTAACTCAGAAGTGGGCCCACAAAAATGAGTACTCCCTGCCAATTCATCTGAGTAAATGATGCAAACTTAGCTGTGCTTTTTGTGGGGTCACCAAGCTGAACCCTCAGCTGAACTGGACACTGAATGACTGACATACTGGCATATCAAATGAAGATAGCTTCTACTCATGTAGTCTCAGGTCCAATTAACCAACAATTGTAGTTTACACTATCATACCATATAGATATATTCAGTGTTCACTATTTCATGTTCTTATAGCCTCGGAATTGCCCTGCGCCTAGCGGCGGTAGCTTAGCAGTGTATATGTTCTATACCATATGCGTATTTTGTACCATACGCGTACGGTACGATTTTCCGTACCATACGCGTACGGTATAGACATACGCGTATGGTACGTACCGTATGCGTATTATGCCTTTTCTCAGTGTCTTCTAGCCTTGCCATCACCTAGCTACAATGGGCTGTCTTTACAAGCATTTCTAGCTGAGTAAACTTAGAACACAACATAATAATCTGCTTACCACTGAGCTGTAACTATAGATTTATTCATCAGCACACACATGCATTTTATCCTTGCCATGCTCATGCATTTTCCACTATATATATATACTGATGTACCTAAATCCTATGTACATTATCTCACTTTGTCTGCTGAACTTCACATGAATGGTACTGTGCATGTATGCTACTTTATAGCTATCAGAAGCATGCATGCAGATGCATGGTCTCATACTCAATTATAAGTGTGGATATCTGACAATTTACAACACAATTGGGTAAATAAGCAAGGAGAGCAATTACAACATGCATGGTAGCTAGTAAGTTCTAACTGAATTATACATATACTGCTTGTGCAAAGCTAATAATTTGAAAACTGAATGAACTTCGTAAGTGTCATCAGTTGTGCAACATGGCTTTGATATACTGTACTATGTACACTCTTCTTTTGAGGATCCAATTTCTTGTTTACGTACTTTTCTTGTTTGTACATACTGTAAATAGTACCACCACTCACATTCATCACACTGGACCTAAAGCAAAAATTAATGTGGATGTTGTTAACTTTAAAGAGTACATTCAGATAAGAGTAGCTAAACATGCATTGCCTTCCCATCCACAAGCATGACAGTAAGTATAGTGAGTAGCTATACAACACACTTAACAAATAAACAATGCTAGATAATATACATTCATTACTGAATTATTCATTAGAACTCATAAACTCGCTATAAAATCTTTGCCATGTTATGTTTCCTACTTCATCTCAGTAGGCAATGCACATGCCTCATTCAATAGCAAAAATTCAGCAAACTACAATTTAAAAAAATTTATTGCACAATTAATTAATATGCACATCAGTCTTAGAGTATAGCATGTCTAATATTGCTATAAGCTACACAGCCATGTAGGTTTACATTAATTTGCAAACTGACTCTACAGTTATATATCTCTTTCCTACCTCCCTCAATGTTATTGTATCAGCGTGCATTCTCCAGCATTTAGGCCTTCCTCTGTTTGAGCAGTCATTACATTGTACTTTTTGAACTCATCTGATTGAAATTGTCTGCTCAACATCCTTTAGCACCACCAGGCATAAATATCCATTTTTAAGTGGAAGTGTACTAACAACACTGTTAAAAATAAAGAGTAACCACCACTCTGAGAGTTCCCAGTGTAGGGAGGATTTAACACCCCATGAAGAGTAACCAACACTGTGAAGAGAATAATCATTACTCTGAAGAGTAAGCGACACCACCTTCAGAGCATGTGTTACTCCCCAGTTACTCCTTTAGAGTAATGGTTACTCTCCAGGGGTGTTAAATCCTCCCTACACTGGGAACCCCTTGAGAGTTGTGGTTACTCTTCATTTTAACAGTGAAATTAAAGGTAAACAAGATTATATGTAGCAACAATGAAATAAAATATTTAATGAAATAATATACATATATATACCTGAAAAAATTGCCAATGGATACAAATTATTTAATATGGTTGCTATGTTTTAACCAATCAGAATGCAGTATTTTAATGCATGTTTATATGGGTATTGTTCTAATTGTAGGGAAGCGTAGGCTCTTGGGCAGACCGTTTATAGGCAAAACAGGCCACTGTATATAATATTATTAATCAATAACTGAAAGAACACAATAATAACTACAATAATATTACAGGTATAGCTATGTGCATAATTACATTACATCATTAACTCTATTACAGATATGAAGGAGGCACAGCATTATGTAATAATGGCCTGGTTTTTGAATTTTCATTGTATCAATTAAACAATGGACCACAAATCTAATAGGAAGCAATATATGTGTAGCAATTGCAGCCACAATGTACTGTGTGGAAGAAGAAACAAAAATTAAAATTTACCATATGTTGTCAGTGTGTGCAGTTGCTATGCAACAGCTAGAAAATTTGTGACCATATTTGCAAAAATGTACCTTTTTCCCACACAAAAGTTTACCCATGCATATTTTGAACTTTGGGGTTTCATAAGTTTTTGAACATATACCTTATAATTGCCGGCAATTATCCACGAGTGTACAGTAGCTACTAGTATCTAGCAGCATTTTGATACTAAGAGCAAGTTTATCAGTGTAAGGAGTCAAGTGTTACACCATTTTGTTTGCTGGTATGTAATATGTGTAGAAAAGGTACCTTTTCATAAATCCGGTCATTTTAACTCAACTATTCTAAAGAACATACAGTATACCAGCTTGTGTATTTTCAAATCAATAGCATTTACACATACTGTATGTAGCTAGGTGTTATCATGTTTTTCGTAAAGCTTCCAACCCAGACGATTGACCTTTATTAATTTTGAATATGTAGAATTCCATCAGATCTTATCAGATCAGCAGGATTTAACACAATTCAAGACTGGATCTGCCAACAGTGTGATGAATTCATGATTGTTTTTATCATATATTGTCTTAAATCAAGATGTCAGTTTCATCACTTATAGTCATGCAATATATCATGCCATCAATATTCTTTTATTTTAAGGAATGCTTTATTTTAAATAGGTTTATTATTATTATTGGTAATACTGTGCAGACCTCTACTAGAGTATAGTGCACAGGTCACAACATACATACATGCAAGTATACAAATTAAATAATAGCTAGTTTTTGTTTGAACTGATCAATATCATCGGAGTCAATCACATTTTGGGGTAGATCATTCCAGATTTTGATTGTCGAAGGGAAAAAGGAGTACATATAAGAATCAATCCATGCCATTGGTTGCATAAATCTCATATTATGACCTCTGGTACTATGAGTGGATATGGGTGTCAGAAATGGATTTGCTGGGATATCAACAAGGTGGTTAATTTGCATCATGCAGTAAAGCAAATTATATCTTAATCGCAGTAAAGCTAAATACATCTCAGCTCTAGAGAATAGAATAGCTAAATATGATTGCTCTATTAGAGTATCTCGATCTTCATGCAATGAACAGAAACCGCTAAGCGAGACTAGCGTCTCCCCCCTCCCTCTTCCCCTAAAATAAATGAAAGCAGAGTGCCATCCGGGGTAGTCAATAGGTATGGCAGTGCAAAAACCTTCTGCTTGATATTATACGCATACCAGGTTAGCTACTGTATTCTCAGATGGTATGATTTTCCATACCATACGCGTATGGTTGTACCGTACGCGTATACGCATATGGTATGTACCATACGCGTATGGTACAAAATACGCATATGGTATAGAACATATATATTCACCTTTTAATCTAACGCAGATAGATTGAGAGCTCGAACATCAATATAATCGTCAGCAGCGCTTTCACCTTGCTTTTCACCCGGCATAACCACTTCCTCCTTCTGCGGTCCGATGACTCCATATCCCACAATCGATACGATGTTACTGACATAGCTAGCCTACATGCTAAACAGGAATCATAGATTCTACAGTTTGCTACATACAAAACTTGGTACAGTCACAGTAGTCTATTCTTGGCTGAAGTAAATTGGTAGAATACAGTATCTTGGCTAGCTATAGCTATTCTAGATTAGTCAGCACCATGCGGGGAAATTCTCGCGGGGGCAGTGGTTTCAGTATAGGGAAACCCAAGTAAATACCCTTTCGTATATTATGTACCATCAGCACCGTTAGAGCTGATATAAAAGAGAAATAAAGTAGAATATTTTTAGTTCAGTAGCTACAGCTTTTAATAATCACAGTTTTGACTTGATAATTACACGTGCATGGCGGAAGCTGTGGCAGCGCTTCACTCTTTGACTTGCAAGCACACTCCGTGCTATCAAGAGTGCCACGACTGTGTGTCTAGTAATATTGTCCAGTCCATTATCTTTGGTGGCGTTTGTCTGAAAAAATGTTTGGTGTTCATCTTCACAAGCCTGTACATTGATGCCGGTTCTGCAAGTCACTAGTGTTTTCCGCCAGGATGCGAGCAGAGCAAGAAACAGGAATAATACAAGTCGTGTAAGCTCTGATACAAGTCCAAATGCTTCGACGATTAAAAGCCATGATGATTGCCATGGTGAAAATCTGCCAAAGCTTTATCTAAATCTAAGTGAAAAGCAAAATGCTCTCAGAAATTTCAAGAAAATTTTTACTATAACTGAGCTGTGTGGAATTTTTGTCCCAAAATGTGTTTGCTGTGGCTGTAATCCATTATTGCTTTTACTTTGCCATATTGCTACTAATATAGCAACAATTGCTTTCAAGATATACATGTTTGAACTACACATGCATTTCACATTTTCATGGTCTCATTCAAAGCCAATTGTGACTGCAGTAATTAAGCACAAGTTTACAAAATTATGCACTGGGAAAAACAGTAAATTGGACATCTGCAAGGCAGTATATCGTGGAGATCGCCCTCTTAAAATTAGACAATCTCTAGAAAGTAAATTAACAATGCAAATGCTTGCTGAGCCATTTGTCAGCTCAGATGATAGAAAGAATCGCAATGAAGTCGGGTTATCTACTACTACTTGTATAGCTGTAAATAATTCCAGATCTCAGATAAAAGTTGGTTTACAGTGCTCAAAGCTTACAGGAGAGGAGAGTGTAGCTGATAAGGCAACTAATAAAGTGCAACTTGGTGAACAACAAACAACACTGAATAATGGACCACATAGCTATAGAGAACCACGTGTACCACCCAGTAACCATTATAAGCAACATAGCAGAAAAGACTTGGAAAAACCCATAAAGACATGGAAGAGGGAAGAGCATACACAAGAAGCTGTAGCCTCATCAGGATATAACAAACCAACTTATGCTGTGTTGGTAGGCAGGACTGTGATGGTGTATGATACAAGTAGGTTTGCATCATTGCCAAACTGCAGCAAATTTATGGTAAAAGAAAGAATAAAAGACTCTTCTGGAGCCACTAAAGTTAAATTAGCTCTGAAGTCTTGTGAAGAGAAAAGGTATATTCACATGGCATACTATTGGAGCAGCAATTTTTTTCTTTCGGTACACACAGTATAAATATTTTCTGCTGTATCAGCTAAATGGCAGCCATGCATCTATAAACACATCTGGTTGATAGAAGTAATAGTACAATCACAATGCAAATGGGACAACCAGCAGGTCCAAGCCTTTGCTTAGAATTCCTCCATGAGGTGACAGACCTCACAGATTTGTTATGTAACATCTGTAATGAGCAAGTATAGTTCTTAGCTAGTGTCTGGCAAGTATATGCAGGGTTTCTTATTTCCGTGTCCCATCAATAATTATAGAAGTATAATAGTTCATGACCCTCTAGTGTATAGATGATTTATTATAATCAGGGCCGCCCAGAGAAATTAAGGGGCCCAGGGCAAAGAGTTAAAGTGGGGCCTTTCACCCAAGTTGTAAGGTGAAGACCAAAAAAAAAAAAAAAAAAAAAAAGGTCACAACCTGCTGGCAATGACAATAACTACCCAGCACCAACCATATCTCCTTATCTATAAGCTTGCTACACTGCTCCTCTGAAGAATACTGTGACTGCTCTATTAGAGTATTTAGATCTGACTGCTCTATTAGAGTATATCGATCTTTTAAACAGGTATTCAGGGGGCCCTTCATGGGGCCTCCTGGGGCCCCTTTCAGGCTGGGGCCCGGGGCAAAATGCCCCAGTTTCCCCCCCCTGTGGGCGGCCCTGATTATAATCATCAATTTGAAGTGCATACTGTGCACAAAGCAACTATACACATCTTTAATAATTTGATATTGGAAACTTTTACTGTAGACTATATAATTGATGGAGTTGTATTAACAAATACAACTATTGTTACCTATCCCTGGGACTACACCATTATACACATAACAATAACATCATATGTTATGTAGTATGCTTCCAGGGAATATACCAACCAAAATTTTACATAATACAATCACTAACAATGAGCAGCTATAACTGACTGTCCAAGGGATTTTCCCATTACAAAACTGTCTTCTGTAAAAGGCATAATACATGATGTCATTGTATGTAATGGTGTAGTCCCAGGGATAAGTATAATGGTTAGCTGTGGTTTTAAAGTGCTAAGATAACATTGCTGATATTAAGGCTGTATGTGGTTACTGTTTGTATAGCACCTACATGCCAACTGAAGAAGAAAGAGATGGAGTTGGCAGAAAATGTAAAGAAGAAAAACAAGATGGAACTGGTAAAAAGCAGCACTTTCGCGAAAATATTAAGATTCCGGGCTGCATTATATACACTGTAAGTATTGTCGCTGAGGTATCGCAGATGGTTGTCATTAAAATAATATTTCAATTTCATTAGTGTGACCAAAGATTTTGTGGAACTATGAAATATCCATTACCAACAGAAAGAGCCACTGATTCAAAGATAGGCAAGGGTGGCAATGGATTTGTCTTCACAATCTATCATGAGCAAAAGCAATATGCTGTCAAAAAGGTTAGTATAATTGCTACTATAAAATCAGTACATTTGAGACTGGATTAGCAAAAAGGGGTCATCACACACTCTTTGCACAACTTCTTTTTTCCAAGTAATGTACAAATCAGTTTCATTTTTTTCTATTCATTAACTAATTGTTGCTCATGTCTGACAAACTTTAAGTCAATAGCTCATTTCAGTCTAAATGTCAAAGTCGGTAAATTAGTTTGATGCCTTATATATAATTATTCACAAATCCAATCACATATTCAATACATATGTATGTATTAATTAGTCATTCAATGCTATTTAATTATAGACTGTTTATCGTTCCAATGAAGTCAATGTCCACTCAGCACTGAACCATAAGAATATTTTACCTCTTTTGGCTGTACTAATGGGAGAGAGACATGAGCGTCACTCAGGAAAGTTCTACTGCTTTCATTTCATGCCAAAAATGGATTATGACTTGAGGCAAATTTTATCAGCTAGAGAAGTTGGTTGCCTAAAACATTTCTACAATCACTGCTCAAAAGATATTGAAAAGTGGCAGACAGGCTTTAACAATGTAAAGTTTATACTTACTGAGACTCTTGAAGCTCTTGCATACCTCCATAGTAATGGATATGTACACAGGGATGTGAAAGGTGGGTAAAGTCACAATGTAGTAATGATATAGTTATGGTAGTATGTATGTAGCCAGCAATATTATGATCAAGATGCAGTGTCGATGTCAGCCACTCTACTGTAAATGTAGTTCAAAGTTTCAAGTCAAACTTGGAGACTTTGACTCTGCTGGTACTGTACCAGGACTTGGTATAAAAGAGCCTACTGACCAGATGATCAAGTTTGCCTCCATCCTGCCACTAGGAACACCAGGATATCGGGCTCCTGAGGTGATGTTGTGCTTGTAGTGTTGTAGTTGGTTGATATGTGTATTAACTACAGGTATCCATGCACATCACCCTATCAGGACCTTATGAAACACTGTACACATTTGCAGTCGACATGTGGTCATTTGGATGTCTGTGTTTGAATATTTGTATTGGGAAGACTGCAGCTTTGAAGCAAAGAGAAGAAGCTTCTCTACTTTTGTCTAAAACCCATCCATGTGGTAAGGAGCTTTGGGAGAAGACAACCAAGGTACAATTTCCTGTGAGTCATAATGTAGGCATTTGTACCAACTCTTGCTAAGATTTTTTTGTTAATTTTACATGTATACCCATCATGAAGTATGTGCAAGTATGATGTTGATAATTTCTTTGCAGATTAAAGAACTAGAGAATACAAAGCCATTTTCAACTGAAAAAGAGATTCTCAACCTTATCAAGAGTTGTCTGCAAGTCAGTGGAGATGCTCGACCAACTGCATCAAATGCTGTTAAGGTATTTAAACAGCATTTACTGGCTGACTGACCTAAAACACCATATCACGGAGTGAATAGGGCCATGTAGTAAGATGCATTTGAAAATGAGCAGGGTTTTGTCAACATCTTATATACTGTTTGCTTGGCTGCTTGGTTCCTGAAAATGCCAAGTAAAATGGTACCATGAATGAAGAAGATATGTATGAAAATCTTCATAAATGCTGTGGACATAACTCCTTGCACAACTGAAATATAAGCAAGTGATGTAATAAATAGGAACAAACAGATGAGTCAAATCTATTTTGGAGGTAATTCTAATTGTGATGGTAAAATGGCAAGTCCAGCATATGGCATCTGAAGGGAAATTGGCAACCAATGCTGAGTTAGAAACTCTTTAAGTGCCATGTATTATGCATGGCATGATGCAATAAACCTAACAAAAAGTATGAAGCAAATTTAAAGGACACAGAGGCATCCTTTCCACAGCCCTTTCTGCTTTAACGTAACTACAAAAGGAATCCATGAACAGTTGAGATACTCTCTTGAGCCGTCAACAGCTCAAATACTGCAGAACAAAATATTTAAAATCAACATTGGTACCAATCTAATGAACCATATACATCCCATTAGCTCACTTTAATCCAGCAGTGATAATGTTTCACTACCCTGGATCTGTCCCTGTGGCATTGATTATATACCACTGTAGTGAAGTCATGATAATCAGCTTATACAATTTGTTACAATGCTATTGCAGTGCCAACTAGGTAACTGGTTTGCAGTTGCAGTCCCATCAGAAATTGCTGTAAATCAAACTGGTGATTGCAGACACATTCAAGTGACTACATGACAGGAACTTATGACAATATTACTGGCAATTGCAGCTACGTACATTGTATATGAAGTTACAACATAACCACATACTCATCTGTAAATATACTATCTCACTAGATGCATAGTTTTGCTAATATAGGTAGTCAGAATCTTGCAACTAAAACTCTGAAGAGTGCAGAAGAAATCCAGACCCAGAGGTGACTTGATCCCTAGCAACATTCAATCTAAGGCATGCCCCAAAGGAATCATACAGCTGAGACTTGATATCTTCTTTGCATGCAGGCATAATATGATTAAAATAAATGATGATGATTGCAGTTATAGCACAAGGATGAAAGAAACAGAAATACAAAGTGTCACTATAAAAGCAGCTGGTTGACATGGCTTATAGTTACTAATCTGCATGCAGTTGGTAATCAGCTGGATTTCTTTAGCAGGTGATCAGAATCTTGACATTGACAAAATTAATCTTGATAATTCTTGAACAATCCATATCCAGACCAAGTAGAAGAGCTACTATAGCTAGTTAAAAGTAATTATAGCAATGAAATTGATGTGCACTGTAAATACTGCAATGGATACCTATTTATTTGCATTACGGTTTTTCTATTTTTAATAAGATTTTCATTATTATTTATATTTGTAAATAGTAATAGTGCTGATCATTTGTTTTGTGAAAATAGTTAATTGTTGAACATTGTGTGGTTACACAATGCGTTTTAGAGTTAAATATTATTATTATTGAAGGAAAAACGCAATACACTATATATGCCTAAATTCAGTATACCAGCAATTACAATTAGGTATATAGCATTATTGAATAAACACATCATGTTAATATTTGTGCATACATGCATGATGTCTATAGAAATATTGTATATATAGTATGTACACATAACCAGATTACATGCCTATGCTCTGCAGTTGCATGCTTCATATATTCTTATTGCTCTCAACTGAATTTACACACTGCATTATGACACATAATTATAATGTGGGGTATACATGCATAGAAAGACAGGTGAGTAGTATATAATAAGACTTCTGACTGCTAGGCTATATCTATTTTCTACATAATGACGTGGGTGAGTTTGACTTTATAATTAGAAGCTGTGAATATGCAGATGCAGGGTAATTTCACACTCATTGGATCTCATATGATCTGACTGTATTGCATATAAGTAGTCCACAATCATATTATGCATTTTGAAAAATAAAGTAAGAATAACTATCACTTATGCAGCAAGGTGGCTAAGGATGAGAAACATTTGGCAGCACTAGCTGTGGACAGAGATGATTTATTCCCTTTAGTGGTAGAATGCTTTAAAGTCTGAACCCCTTTTTTCTTTGAAGACCTATGTATGCAATATAATATTTCTGACAGTACAAGTACCACTTCTCTCCAAACTTTGTAAAAAGGACCTGCTTCAGCATTTTTCTATATGGATGAACATTGCAAGTGTGATCCAGTGGCTAAAAAACTATTTTTTACAACTAGCCAAACCTGAGAGTAAGGGGGGGAGGGATTTGTTACACATGTAAACAAAATTTGCATTTATGTTTGATGTATATACATATTGTACTCTAATTATCATTGTGATTGTCTAAATAGCTAAAGTAGTGAAGAGAATTCTAACTTGTGTAGTGAAGTGTCAGTGGATGGGGGAGGCCAAAGGGGGACTAGGGGGGCTGGGGCATATATACTGCCCCAGGAAAGTTTTGAAATGTAGCTGTGATGAGATTGAATCTGGAAGCAATTTGAGAGAAATGACTGAAATCTAAGGAAATGGTGAATTGAAAGGATTTAAAGAGCTACATATATAGAGGCAGCATAGTTACAGGGTTTGAAAGTAGTTTTTTAGAATAAACTATTGTACAATTAGTAGCTAGATTTTAGGGCAGTTTTAGTCATGGACTGTAATAAAAGTAACTATGACTATAGGCTGAATTGTAGAGGCAATCTCTAATCAAATAGTGAAGTGGAGAATTTTTTTTTTGAAAAATAGCCATCTCAAGATAGGATCTCCAGGTACTTTTAGCCAAATCCCTGTAAGAGATTTAAGCTGCACACGTGTGCACATAATATTATACGTAACTTTGAGGTTATACTTTTCTGTGGTGCAGCTTGCTATTTTAGCCTGACTTTTACAACTAGCCCAATCACTATTTACAACTAGCCAAAAGTCACTTACAACTAGCTTTTTGGCCACAACTAGCCCCCTTTTTTAGCCCCTGGACTGTGATCCTGAGGCATACACAGTGGATTCTTTATCTCCACTCTTACTTTGTATTTCTCTGTATCACCAGTACTATGTAATGTGTGTATAATTGTTAGTGTTATCCAGGGGGCCTGTTATCTTTAGTGAAAGTGACTCGACATTAATCACTCTTACATTATCCAGTCCTACAGTAATATATTAAATCCAAACTGTATATAGAGTCGAAATGCATGCCTTCCATTACAGTAGCATCCCTGTTTAAAAGAGTTCCATAAAACTTGCATTTCAGATTTGAATCAGACACCTTACATACTGCTTCCTGCTTGCATAGGCCCCCCACACTGCTGCACGATATATGTATCATCAGGCTGCATGTATTAACAATGTGGCATGTTATGGTTGTGAAGCTCAGTATATATACAAATTTACTGTCTGCCGTTTATTAATAATATGTATGCCCAAGCCAGCCTGAGAGTGCGGGCATATACCAGGTGAATCCCTAGTGGCCATTGTATACACCATTCAGGTGTACAGTGCTCACCTAATAGGTGAATAGAGCAAACCCATGTTTGCCTCATTTTTTAAATAGTTATCTATGTACATAATTATCGATGGTGGTAACATATAGCACTTGCAAAACATTTCATATGCTATATAGCAAGTACACAGAAGAAGCAATTGTGGTTAGTGGTAGCCATCTAATTCAGGACACCCAAGTAAGTTATTTAAGTATACCTTGCAGTACACAGGACAATATCATGATATTACTAGGATACCATGAAAGGAACCATGCACTTGGGGTTTAACTTGCATATCGCCCAGGAAATATCATCAGAACACAGCTTGCTCACAGCTTTAATGCCCAACTAGTTTAAACTTGTTATATTAAGCGACATGGAGCATTTAATAGTGAGTTTGGGTTTACAGGTTAGGCTAGGCTCAATGTAGTTGCTAAGTTTCGACTAGCTGACTAAATGACGAATGATCAGTAAAATATAATCATTTGGGTAATGCGTGGATGCATATTTCTACCCACCATGTGTCAACCATTGAGGTAACTCTCACATTTTGGACCATGTACACAGACAATTATCAGTGTTTACCAATAGCTGTTGCCCAATGCCATCTTGTGGTTGATAGAGGAATAGCATAGTCAACAATTAAGATTGCGTATGGTGTAATTTGTAGACAAGAGTAGTTTACTGAAGCACATGAGCCTACATTACACTAGTTCAGATATGTACACAGTGTTAGGCCTATAGACTATTTATAAGTAGTCACCATGACTGAAAATGTATTATTAATGATGCATATTCACCCTATCTGATACTATCTAATCAACTAGATGAACAAGTGTCACATACTACTGCTCCAAACCATTTCTTTACTTGTACTGTACAGACATACAGAAGAATTAATAAACAACAAAATCAAAATTATGGTTTTTAACAACTTCCGTAAATCTCAACTCTTCTGATGGAGACTATATGGAGACAACTTAGCTACTACTAACAGTGTTATCAATAATTAGTTGCTCACACACCAATAAATAAGAAGTTCTTCTTAATGCTTTAGTAATCATGTATAATAGTGGCAAATGAGTGGACTGTTTTCTCCTCAAAGTTTTGACAAATGCAGTAAAGCATAACCTAACAACAACATGTAACAGTTATTTAGATATTTGACTAGCTACCTTGGTGCTATTTATATTTTACAAAGAGACCATTTAGGGATTTTACACATATCAAGGTATCCATTGTATTATATGTAAAATTTCTGGAGGAATGGTCTTGTGGGAAATGCATATTAAATCAGTGCTTTACAACTGACAGATAAAGCTTAATCAAATGTTTGTTAGACTTGAGCCTCACTTGAAATTCTTCTATATTCTGGCCACTACATTTTTTGGATGAAAGTTTGCAGCCCATTTGTACCTATAACTACTATAGTTAAAACTGTGCTATTCTTTGTTAAATTCAGTCTTTAACCTTTACAGTATATCTAGGCGCCTGTAACTTATTTTCCCTATACTTGCTGTACAAATCGATTTTTCTGTTGTTGCTACTTTGTAGGACTGTAACTCCTAAAGTTATTGGCGTATGAGGCTGAAACTTTGCCAGAGGGTACACTTGGCTAAGTAGATTATAAATATTGAATAAACAGGAAATTGAAAAATGCACGATCGTGTCGAATTTTCACAGATCCGGTCACATATGGTAGTGTGTCATGTGGCCCAAGAAGCCAACACACGACACTTAGGTGATCAAGGAACACGCTCTTTAACGATCTAGTTGTATTTACCAATTAAATACAAGCCTCTTATTGGTAGCACGATGAAAAAAGCTATGACCACGCCCCTTGAATACCACGTATAGTCCAGTTAGCTGAATCCACTTGAGATATTCTAAAATCACCATATTACAACAGCCAAAATATTCTAATACAACAGTCACATGTGTATATCATAGCTGTAGCTACAACAAAAAATAAGTATGTAATGTACAAATGAAGTAGGGATCTAGCAATAAAAACTAGTGAAACAAGGTTATATGAATGATCAACATAGTTCTGTGGGAAAATCCTTACCTTGATATTAAACAAAATAATTATGTAGGGATTTTTCCAGTTATAGTATAATTTTGTCTCTCTAGTTTTTAATGCTTACATCCCTACTTCATTTGTAAATTGATAATATACTAGTTACATAAAAAAAAACCCAGCTTGTGGCTGGCTTTGCTTTGGAGCGTTACACACACAAAAAGGAGTGATATCTATACCAAAACAGCCAAGTTGTGATAAAAAGAGTGCAGCCCCAAAAATTCAGGATAAAAAGAGTTGGTAAATCAAGAAATGGTTGCAGTGTCAATCAACTGGCACATGCACTTATCATTTTATTGGAAATATTTGTAAAATTTACTGCTACATTTGTTAAATGTATGCGCTTATCAATGACTACAAGGATACTAGGAGAGCATTATTCATGCCCAACAAGTTTCTCAAGCAATTTTTATACAGTAACGCCCAGAGGTAACGTTGCAATCCTTTGCGAGTACTCAAATCCAGGCCACTACTTGACATGATGCATGACTGGAATACATCACATGCAAAGGCATGCGGCTACTGGAGCAGCTACCCAAGGGAGCTTGCATGTCGTGACTACACGTGGTGAGAGTTAGCACACACATACCAAAAAAAAAACCACGGGTCAAAAATTGGCTACATGAGTGTCAACTGCTCGCGAGTGTAACATTACCTCTGGGTGGTACTGTACTAGTATTCAGTAAAATAGTTTGAACAACAATCTTGTGGAGCCAGGTGCAACTGTTAATACAGGCAGTAGTATTTGCTAAGTGTGCCTGATGAGGTAGCGAGTGTAGTGTGACACTTCTAATTTGTTTAAGCAATCATCTGTTGCTCAAGGTTACAGCAGCCATTTCGTCTAGTGCAAGTTTATCATGTGTGCTTAACAGGCATTATTTGCTTAATAATCAGGTGCGCCTAATAACTGCTGTCAGTAGTTTAAAATACTCTAATAGAGCAATCAGTTTTGTACATGTTGATTGAAGGCATGCCAAGTTTCTCTTACTTGCAGAATAAAGCTGAAAGAATGGATCCTTGACTTATGCCTTGAACTTGTCGATAATAGTTTCCTCCAAACTGAATAACATAAAACAATTTCTATAATAAAAGCACCAAATGCAGCAATGAAAAATTATCAAATAATGTAAAAACACAGGGACAAACAATTCGTTCTTATTTTATTTTGTCTTAACATCATGAACAAAATATTACCTTTACAATATTCTGAAGTATGTGCTTCTTCAGTGTAGCCAGAATAGCTTCCTTTTCCTCAAAAGGATACACCACCTACAAAACATCTTCACCATGACAACACCACATGTTATGGTCATGTGTACACATACCTGGTCTGATATGATAGCATTCCTCAGGGAACAATTTGATACTAAATCATTTGCAAACTCAGGGAAGCTGACAGTGTCACCTAAGACAGTCACATATGAAACGGACAAGTTGGTTATCCATGGCAATAGTAAATAGTGCAAGAGTTCATAACAGGTACATACATACACAGAGATGAATTACTCAACGTGAGGTGTTACCATTTGATATAACTGCATAAAACCCAAATTCTTTACAATAAAACCTATCTAATGCAGCTTTAGCTTAAAACATCCTTATACAAAAGGCATTTTGATTTCATGGCTCTCAACACACAGATACACACATGTACACACACGTACACACACAAATACAGGCAGAACCATTGTGAGTGTACATGTCTTGATTTTCATTGTGTGATTGTCCTTTCAATGTTGCTCCACTGTATAACTACTATAGTTACCTGGTATAGTAGCAGTTCTCTTGTAGTGTCTTCTGATCCTGTTCCTAGATACCATCACAGTCACATATCTCCTAATGGTGTACTCATCCTGTAATGAAATACACTTGACCTATGCTGAATATTGTATGTGAAGTATATACAATAGTCAGTTCAAAGATAGACATAAGCAGCTACCCATAGTAATAGTATTATAAATTCACAGAATGCATACATCGTTAACTGGGAAGGTGCACTGTCTTTATTTCTGGTGAATCCATGTTAGTCATGTAATCTTATATATACGTACTAGCCAGTCTAATGGTATTTAGTTTGATGTTGTTGAAGCATGATGGAGATACATATGTATGGCATGTAGAGTAATGGCGTACAATAATGGAAAAGCTACTTTCTTTTGAGTAGCCTAGCAGTAGAGATTTTCTTCAAACAAAGCAATGCTTGGCATGATTTATGATGAGTGTTAGCAAATTTTTGATATGTACAGTAGATGTAAGACAAGTCCATGTGTTGGGACCCAATATGCTTTGCATTAGCTGTCGAAAGGTTAAACAACTGTTATTTTCATAATACAACTATAAGGACAAACCCTAGAGTGCCCATTCTTAATAGTTGTTGAGTACACCTATACCTAACCATTGGTAACGAGTAAGTTTATAAAAACAGCTGTAATTCTTTACTCTTCACCCCTACAAGTTTGTAAGCAGAGGAGTGGTAGGTTTGGATAAACCACTGTCTTAAAATCATGAATTAACCTGCACACCATCTGCAATTAGATACACTAACAGAACAGTCAAATACTTAAATATAACAGTTAGTAATTCAATTACTGTAATATTGGAAGAAGTGATGAAATGTTACTAAGTTAAGTCTTTCGGCACCCACTTATCAGCAGGGATAGGGAGCATGCCTACAGACTTCCCTAGTATTAGTATAATATATGCTTCACAAATTCATGCCGGTCTACTTATTGTCTGAAAAGAATCCCCTTACTATAAAGCTACACACCTCCTGGATGATCTTCTTTATGATGTCACAGATCTTAGACAGGATGATGGAGTCATAACAACATGAGATGTCCACACTGATGAAGAACAGTGATCTGTAAAGAGTGAAAGTGTTAGCACACTTTACAAACTGATACATGTACATAATTAAATCACACTCAGCAAGGTAAAATCAACAATTATAAGACTTTCTAATAAGTACAATAAACTCTCTAATAAACACTAAACCTGTATTAGTGCAACTGTCTGAGACAAATTTAAAGGTCTACTGAAATGGAAAATTCACTTGCATTTTATTGAATAAATACATTGTCTGCATTATGCAATGCACAAAAACACCTTTTAATAATTGTTGCACCGAGATATTAAGCCACACAGTGTAGTTACGTCATGTTGTGATGTAAGACAAAGAACCGGAAGTACTGTTATTATATAATTACACACTTTACAATGGGAAAGGTAGATAAACAGTGAAAGTCTAATGTGCAGGTGACAATACCAAGCTCTCCCTTTCAACTTCATATATGGTGTTCCAAGATTACTTGAATATTCTGTTGGAAAACAATAGCACAGTTGTTCTGTAGTTGCCTATAGCAGCTCAGCCTTTGTGCCTCACTTTATTGAAGCTCACGCTTTATTGTGCTTTACTGAAGTAAGATTAGTTCGATTTGTTTACAAAGCTGGATTAGCAGTACCATGAAACAAACAATGGTATCTATATTACACTTTCCCAAGTCGCTCCTCCACCTAGTAGGGTTAATGTCTTGCCAGTGGCACCATTGTAATTGTTTTTCCTCATGTTTCTCTACCTCCATCCGCTGTATTGGATCCTTCAATGTATTCAAAACATCTAAGAAATAAACTTAGACGTGTTTCGACCACTGTACTGTTGATATACAGTCCCTTTAACAGGTATTCTCGAGCGTTCTTCGCCACAAGACCAGTGTGAATTCACTTACTGGCTTGTACCTACATGCAGTACAAGTTTTTACCATGTTTTAAGTTGTTATCCTAGATATGATGTGAAACTGAATCGAATCTAGCTGTACATGGACAATTCTGTTGCTTTAATGGCACCTCATGCATTCTTTGTCTGATGTGTTATGACGTAATATAATTGATACCACAATACACTAAAAAGTGTTACTACTAAACAAAACAAAATCTGATTAAATCAGATGCACCAACCTATCCCATTAGTAGCAAGGATTGATAATAGCCAAAGTGTATTCTACCATTTCAGTGGACCTTTAAGTAAGGACTGAACATACAACCACTGCAGAATAGTAGATTAATTTAAGGGGGTGTATAATATATAGTTTACTCTCAATGTCACTGAACGTCTAATACCTATTAATCTGGTTTTCAGGACAGATCAAGCCAAACAAAACAAATACACTACAACATCACAACTCACTCTGTTCTGTTTTCCTGTTGAAGTCTTTGAACAAACGGTAACAAAGTGTTATAAATGTCATTAGGACCAAACGCTGAATGACCTAGTTCCTCTGGGTGGCTCATCTGATGTAATGAAAGAAAACAACTAATCAATCTTTGCATTTAGATAATGTAATTATTGCAGTCCTTATGATCTTAACTGTTCAGTTACTTGACTAGAGGTGACTGTTCTATTAGAGTGTTTTACAATTTACGTATACACAAATGAATTACAGTGGAACCTGGGCAATCTGGATACTTGATACTGGTCCCAAAAAATCCCTTAACATACTGGAATATTAGGACACTTTTTGTCAGTCTTTAATATGTGGCTGGATTTCTTATAACCCAGCTTCCACACACACAAAATCAAACTTACGTTTTTACCAGAAATGGATTTCTGGTCTAATACACTATCATATTCCACTCTGTATTTCCTTCAGGACTGGCAAGTCTGGTTTCTGCAGCTGCTTTCTTCCGACCCTGTTAAAGCCATGAGTGGAATATTGGCGCCATTAAATGGCCATGGCTTTGTTGTAATGGTGTGTAGTGAGCTGGGACTCCACAGAGAGCTCTCTCAATCAATTTGGAGTGATTTGAGGGCCATGGAGGGTCCAAACTTGGCCCCTGGATTCCATTCGTCTTCTTGCTCCATTTTATACTCCTATATTAAGCCCAACCACTGCCCCTATTAATACCACCTGCGATATTATTACCCGCTTGAAAACAGCTGCCCAAAACAGGGCATATTTTGGGTATTAGAAACTTATACACCCACACAGTGATAGCTAGTAAATAGATGAATAATTGGTGCAAATTTTGCTAGCACAGCTGTAGGCACTGGGAAGTTATTACACAATGATTACTTAAAATGCCATATCTCCTAACAAAGCTTTGTGTGTCCAAGCTGGGTTTTGTCAAATCCAGTCACATATACAGTTCCACATACAATGTGCACACATAACTGGGTGAATTAGATTATTATGACAATATTTCAACACTTTTCGGTATACAATTTTCTCTATCAAGGAATGTGTTGTTACATCTATCTGCAGGTGGTATTGAAATTCCTGGCAGCACAGTATTGAACCTTGTGACACCCTATGACCTGCTCTTTCCTATTGACATACTACCATATATACCAAATGCATTTTGCTCACCCACCTCTCTTACGTGAGACTATTTGATATTTCTTAATTCATTGGAAAACATTTAAAATGGTAGGAAATCAGCTGATGATTCAATGTCCTGTTAGAGGTGCTCACCCCAGTCATGTTTTGAAGCAATTCTACTATTAGTTTGTGTGTCTGGAATTGCAAATATATATAGTGGTTTCTCATGTACAGTAGAACCTCTATTTAAGAGATACTTTGGGACCAACTGATTTTTTTGTGATATTTTACTGTTATAGGGAGGTTGTCCTCTTTCAGAGGTAAATTTGTATTGATAAAGGTCTATAGGGACCTCAGAAACTGTCCTTTATAAGGAGGTTAAATGTACAGTGTCCTTTCTCAGCCACCATTAAAAGAATTATCAGTGAAGAAATTAGGAAGCAAGCTTTGATTTGGTACATGTGAAAGACAACTCTTGTCACATATAGTAGCGTCTGAATTACCGATATATTTTATTATATGAAGAATGGTACTTTTAGTTAGAAAAGAGGGGTTTTGACCTTCATTGTACAGGCCTAAACACTTTTTTGGCAGTAATGCACATGTCACACTATATGGTACCTTTTCATAGGTGAGTACATGGAACACATTTTGTAGTTTAGAGTGTTCCTGTTTACCAGTTGTAGTCACCTGTCACGACACAATTAATTGTAACACAGTCAAACTGTACTTGATGTTTACCTGTACAAAGGGCAAGTTCAAACGTGACCCCATGTTCGCAATAAGCCTAACTCCACCCACTCTGGGCAGTAGCCATAGTTTAGCCACACCCACTGTCTGCTTCAGCTCAACTATCTCCTTTACTTTATCCTAGTAAACAGAAAATTGTGATCCTTAGTCACCCTCTGAGTAAAACCCTGCATTTTCTTTCTATGAACTCTTCGCTGCCTAGAGGGAAATAGTGCAGTACATAAGCCCTTAAAATTGACATAATCGTTCACTTTTTGATAAAAGCACCAATTTTTTTACAGGGTATATAGAACGTGCACTAAGTGTTTTAAGAAGGGGAGGCACGTAAAAAGTCCTCAGGAACACCCCTTTTTGCACCCTGACAAGAAAACCATTTGTTACTATTAAAAATCAATCATGTTTCTATCAAGTTAACTGCTGGGCCTAGTATCATAGTAGTACAAAGCATACAGCTGGAACATAATAGCCTATTAGTAATCTATAAAAAAACAAATAGTTTTCTCACCTAGGCAGTAAACAAAATCACTAAAATTTCCATTTGCAGGGATCCTGTTAAAGTTTTGGACCTTCAATGCTGATGATTGTGTAGTACTATGTACAAGGATCATCCTGATGTGTATTGTTTCTTTATTAAAGGGGTATAACAAAAGTTATTAATGCTAAAGTCACAGGTGGATATCTCAACAGAAAACCATGAACTACAGCAGTTCAATTATCAAGCACAGAGCTTGAACAAAAGGTCCCTTGTCCTTATACTGGGCACCATATGAAAGGTAATTAAATTTCTAGTTTAATGAAGGCAGTTGCAAGTTGTTTCAACATCTTGTTCTCAAGTTATAGTGCTTTCAATTCAGTGTAATATAGCATAAGCAAGAAAAGTACACAGATGAATATTAAGGTATTTCTTAGTGCTGTGATAATGCTCAAAATAAGGATAAAGGAGCTGGGTTCCAATGAAGTAAGATTTTGAGCACTAAGAAGTACCTTATGACACATCCTTGTGCTTTTCTTGCTTATACTATATTACACTGAATTGAAAGCGCTGTAACTTGAGAACAAGATGTTGTAACAACTTGCAACTGCCTTCATTAAACTAGAAATTTAATTACCTTTCATATGGTGCCCAGTATAGGGACAAGGGACCTTTTGTTCAAGCTCTGTGCTTGATAATTGAACTGCTGTAGTTCATGGTTTTCTGTTGAGATATTCACCTGTGACTTTAGCATTAATAACTTTTGTTATACCCCTTTAATAAAGAAACGATACACATCAGGATGATCCTTGTAAATAGTACTACACAATCGTCAGCATTGAAGGTCCAAAACTTTAACAGAATCCCTGCAAATGGAAATTTTAGTGATTTTGTTTACTGCCTAGGTGAGAAAACTATTTGTTTTTTTTTATAGATTACTAATAGGCTATTATGTTCCAGCTGTATGCTTTGTACTACTATGATACTAGGCCCAGCAGTTAACTTGATAGAAACATGATTGATTTTTAATAGTAACAAATGGTTTTCTTGTCAGGGTGCAAAAAGGGGTGTTCCTGAGGACTTTTTACATACCTCCCCTTCTTAAAACACTTAGTGCACGCTCCATACACCCTGTAAAAAAATTGGTGCTTTTATCAAAAAGTGAACGAATATTTGGCTTAGGTGTTGGACTAAAAAGACTGACAAATAAAATTACAGCCTTTTCTGGTGAATACTCTTGGAGCTTCAGGAAATATGAAATAAATAATATGTACATTGTCTCTCACAAGTGCAATGGAGTTGGAACCTGTCTCATTCTGTTCACTGTGACTTGGGTATTAATTAAGGTATCATTTAGACTTACGTACATTTTCACAAGCACAAGGCTATTCAACTTTATAGAAATGGTGGTGATAAAGTCATATTTTACCACAATGTTGTGCACATAGCTCACATTTGCTTAATGATAGTAAAATAAAACAAAAGATATTTGTATCTCTCTATGAATAGACAATTAAGATGTCATTTACCGAAGCAATTAAAGCATGCATAAAATTATTTTTGTATTATGCATTTTTAATGATGAATGTATATTCCAATCTCAAAAATATATAAGCTACACTGTAGTTGGGTTGGACACAATTATGCTTTGCAAAAATTGCATCTTAAACAATACAGTGGAGTCTGTGTAATATGGACTCTTTAAAACCAAAATGAACTTCCCTTAGCAGCCAGGATCATTGTGACAAGTCAAATAAGTACCAATTACATCAATGTAACGAGTGTATGTCACTACTAATGAGGCTGTGTGTTATCATGATATTAAGGTAGCCGATACGCCATGAGACCTTCAAATAAATGTTTGAATCAAAAAAACATGTCCTCATTTTCACATTAACAGTCTTTACTGCAGTACAAGATCTTACCTGACTAATCCTTGTTAACATAGTCTTTGTAATATCTGAGAAAAAAATACCATGTTACTGAATAATTGAAGATGACTGAGTTACCAACCTTTTAGAGAAAGTTGTTGTATCCTCTTCCAAACTGGCTTTCTGTAATAAAACACTTTGTTACAATGATTGGAGCTCTCAGTAATGTAGAAATATCCCTACAAAGAATAAAGATATGTCAATCCAGTGCAAATACACTAATAGAACATACACAAGAATAAGTTTCCATTTAAGGTTGCATACAATCACTGGACTGGACTAGTGGGGTAAGTAGAGTTTGAGGAAAACGGGAATGGAAAGTGGGAATGGGAACAACGTATGGAAAATGCCTGACAAATGTGATCATGCAATATACAGGTTGGATAGGACAGTACAGTTTCTTTGCAGTATTGTTTAGATTCTTTTGCTAAAATGATCAAAGCACTCTAATAGAGCAATCAACTGCACTAAAATACTCTAATAGAGTAGTCAAGAATGTTTTGTTAACTATTCCACCAGGGATCCCACATTGATGGCCTGTGAATTGATGGGCTATAGCTGTCATAGATTAGGTATATAGACAGGCTAAGTCATCAGCATTGAAAGTTAGCTATGCTCCATTGAAGCCATAAAATTTAAACCATTATAGCATAAAGAGGTTTACAAAATCTAATTAACCGATAGTGCCTGCATATAGATGCAAGAAGTTGTATTTGCGACCTCAGGGAAAAGTCACACGATGGGTATGTGGTAGCTGCAGTATGTGTAGGTGTTAGGCCATCAATAATGTGAATCCCTGGTGGGATACTTAACAAAACATTCTTGACTGAGTGTTTCAATTGTTTTAGTGAGAAGATCAAAACAATGCTGCAAAGAAACAGTATGCTGTAAAATCCAACCTACCCAACCTATATATTGCTTAATGACCATTTTTTCTCATTCCCATTCCCGCTTTCCTCGAATTCTACTTACCTGGACTAGTGGACTGGACTACTGGGCTCAGGTATTTTCCCCTTTTTATCAAACATTTGGGCAACTGGTTGTAAGTATGCTAGTCTCATGTAGTTAGACCACTCTCCCACTACTTAATTTAGCTGACTGGATGACTATATACAACTTGTATTTATATGATGCATGGTTACTACAACATTACAGGTTTGTACATGACAAGACAAATGGTAGTCATACAATGGAGATTATGGTGAGAGACAGAGTTGTAATTCAAACTACACACAATCCTAGCAATATCAAGTAGACAGGTCCACTTGTATATTTTACATTCAATGTAGCATTCATTAGCTACAACCAGTCCCCAAAGATGTGCTAAAAAAGAAAAACTTGAGTTAACTATACATATCCAATGGGGAAGCTATCTAAAGTACAGGACGTTACTACTGGTTACTAGTGTATCTTCACCATAATGTGTATGTAATAGCTTACAACATTAAATTATGTGTGACTAGTCTACATATACGAAGCGAAAACAAAGATGCTTTAAAAGCCACCAGGCTATTGTATTGTAGACACTACGTACTATTCATTAGGACACAATCAAAGACTGGTATAACACAAAATATATTGTATACATACATATGTGTCAGCGTTGAAACCGGGTCGGGTCATCCGGGTCAACCGGGTCACATTTTCTCCGGGTCATCCGGGTCCGACCCGGTTTACAAATTATCCGGGTCTGACCCGGATTGGATCACGTGAGAAATGAAATTGTTCGTTTGACGACGTGGAAACTTATAAACGTTATCGCATAGCTCTTTCGTGAGCCATGCCCACTTATCACATTACCAACATACGCTCAGCCACGCCCATTTATTAGTAAGTGCAGTATGTAGCACAAAACTGAGGGTATCTATGGTGAGGGGTAGCTATTGTCAGTAGGTGATGACCCTTTTTTTTTTAGTCTTCAACCTACAGCTAGACTGAAGTTGCGATATTTACTCAACACGAATCGAACGCTCAAAATGTAGTCTCGTTCGCTCGCTCGAGACTAGCCGAAACATAGCTTTTATCGCACACCTCGGCTTTAATTAATCCGGGTCACATCCGGGTCAAATCTGGGTCTCAGTGGGTCATCCGCGTCAGCAGTAGTGACCTGGTTTCAACACTGATATGTGTAAGTGTTCAGTCTAAATGGCATTAGGGAAACTGCATTATGGTATCCCTGTGGCCAATGAATCCCACAATCAATCAAGGTACTTTTCAGTAACACAATTATGAATACCATAATAATGTGTGAGGTCAACAAGAATTGTTACCTTTAGTAGCTTCACCACTAACTCATCCATCAGCCACAACAACCATTCACTGAAGAGTTGTTTTTGTTTATTACTATCCGTAACTTGTCTCCATCCACTACGACCACTAGTCTTGATCTTCAACCAGCCACACTGAGAAGGCTGTACAGTTGACACAAACACAAAATCATGTAGTTTATAATGATAATGCTCCATGCACAATGGTTCATTCTTTGAAAAGTTAATAGCAACAGTGTATGTCAGACACGCTTTAAGTGCCGAAAAAATTAATTACAATTATGAAGGTCTGGAGTGGAGTGAACAGTAGTCTCGATATGAAGCAGCGAGACATTGTCATTTCTGTTTATGATCATGTACACAATCAGTCTGATGAAGTTATACATGCGAAAAAGTGGATTGGTATGTATTTTCACCCAAAACCCTAAGCGCTTTTGCAAAACAAATTAAAGCTTATGTGAAGAGTGATCTGAATATCCAGCTACCCCACTATTTGCTTATTTTGTACTACACCTATTGAGGGTCACGTGAAATACCAAATGAAACTACAGTATGCAACTAAAGGCAATGGTTTTAGGTGGTGCTTAAAGCATGTCCAACCTCCTTTGAGTATATGTTTAGGCTAAAACATACTTGCAATCAGATCCTACTATTTAATTAGTACCTGTATGTGTCATCATTTTGCTACTTACAAATAACTTGCTTGTGAAACAAATTTGAAACTGCGTCACGTAATGTTTGTACTGTAATAGTTTCAAATCTCAAAGTGAAGTTGTTAACAAAGAATAAAACTGGCTTCCTCTACAGCTAGCCATTATTACAGATACTCTTACAAGTGTACATGGTTTCTGATATAGAGCAGACATAAGTTATGGCTTCTACGTACGTATGTACACTACACATAAGCACTTTACATAATGCATATTGCTTTGTAGGAAGCACCTACAAGGACAAGACAGTGTGGCAATCAGATATTGACTTTTCACTGAGCATTTCCCTGAGTAAAGTTTGGACAAATTCATGGGAAAATCGTCATTTTTTTTGTAGCTGCGTTAGTGGCAACCAATTTCTAATTCTCTTAAAGATAATTTTGGGATAGTGTATACTCCCATACAACTAATACATACAGTATGTAAATTTTGTTACACCATTCACACTGATACCAGTAAACTTACCTTCATCTTATGCAAAATCTGCTTCAAGGAAAATCGTTCATATCTTCCTAACTTGATAAATCTTCTGATGTCTTATCACATTAAGAAATCATTAATATTATAACTAACAAGTGATCATGTTAAAGATACGATGATAGAAAGTGTTCCTGTTTGACTTGCTACCCCACAACACATCAGGTATCACCTGATCAACTACTGATATTACAAAGTCACCAATCTACACAGAAAATGTGTTGTTAACTTCAGTGACTATTAGCTACTATTACTAGTTACCTGACTATGACCGGTATAACATCCTACTAGTATGTCAAATGTGTTGTAACCAGTCAGTTCTCCACTGGGGGACTTCTCATAGAAACCCTGTAGCCATATAAGTATCACTAAAGGGAATTATCGGTGGCATGGAATCACAATAAAGCGAAAATCTTATACTTATGATGTACAATGCTTATCAAGATTGGTCTAGGGGTATAGACCTAGAACAGTAAGCGCCCTCTGGTGTCGTGCAAAGCCATATAAGGGTCTTTATTCACCATTTTGGATGCATAGTTGTCCACCAATATTCTGGTACCATTTGTAGTACGTAAACCATGGAAACATAATAGCAACCGTCATGCTCACTCAATTTTGGTACTCAAATGGCATGGCGTTATAGTAGTTTAGACACTATAAATGGTGAGCATTGGTGGACAATCCTGTTACAACATTAATTCAGTCTATGACTCAACTTGAGTAGATACGGTAACCAGTAATGTACATAAACATCATACAGTCTATACATGACCTTTTGTAATTATTTTCTGAACATTGTGACCTTTGCAACATTTTGCTGAATTCACATAAATTTTAAAAGGGCTTTATTTTAAACCTTAACACTGCTGCACTATTATTTGAAGTGTGTAAGCTTTACAGAAGCCTAAATACATATGAGACAAGCAAAAGGAAAAGTCCCATGAAGCAGAAACTCAAACTCAGACTGTCATCAAATATCACCACTGGAATGATTGCACTGAGGTGACAAATGATATAGAATAACACGTGACTGTCGTGGTTTTTGTACCTATCATAACTGATAAATGAGTTGAGTGATAAAATGTTGTGTGTAGTTTAGTTGGAGTCAGTATCACACTTATGTACAGTATTGTTGATAACATCGTTCCAGATGATTCATATGGTAAGATTTACTTACTTGAGGTATATAGTGGACAGTAATTCCTCAGCTTTGCTTTGTAGTTGGTAGCCCTATACAGTGATAGCATAGTTATTGTGGTTTAGTGTTACCAGCACTCCTACTGTGTAATTTCAGCTGTGTACACATGTGTGCTAGCTATAGGGTCCGTAATCCAAATTCTCAACTATTACAAATCATCCCCCTACCATGTGGGATGTTTGTAGCATTCCATTGCTAATCCCCATGAAACTGGAGACACAACAGTTTACTTTTAAAGGCATAGCTACATTGAAGGAGTTTTGCATGTCCATACCATTTCCCATGAACCCTTCTACTACTTATGTTGAGTCCCATTTATTTACAGTACATCCTATGTGCCATCATTAGGATATGTCCTCAAAACTATAACTGGGTAACTGTTTATGGGCTCTCACTCACATATATGGTCTGTTACACCTCCAGTTAGGGTACAGCAACTAAGGTATATGGTAGCAAGATTCAAATAACACACAAACTGGATGCATGTTGCACCGCTGTTTGGGGCAAGCCCCACACTAGTTGGTAAGCTATGGCATCCGAGTGCTTGAGAATTGCTTTGCAAAGAAAGCTTTTTTGTTAACAAGTTAGCCAATTGACATGGTTAGCGATGGTATGCATAAACTGTATCAAATATGAGGCCCAGAATAGACACGAAGTGCAATAATTATTGCAAAATGTGATAAATATTGCCTAGACAATGTATTGCAGGCACTTGATTAGAAATATTGCCCAACCCTAGTACAGACCATGAACAATAAAATAAAGAGACTATGGTACATACGAGCATCATGCATATACAGTATCAGACAACAAAATGCTGAAAATCAAGGAAAGGTTGAGATCAACAATTGGTAGGTGATAATAGTACATTTGCTGACTGTGGTCCTATGTGATACCCTTTTCTCTGATGTACTTACAGACATATTCCATATATCATAGTACTTTGTATGATATTCTTTGTGCAGTTAAAGTGTGCAGCATATCATCACTGTGTAGTGTGGATTGTAACTCGCTCATGATTGGCTATCAATGACTGGAAGGTGGGGATGAGCTTTATCAGTCTGTGTGGTAATCTTACCATTGGCACCTTTTATAAGGAAAGTACAGTATGATGTAATTATTAAATAATTTTACTGCAAGAAGTTTTAGGGGAAAACCAAAAATAATCCCCTTACACAAAAACACACCTTGTTGACATTTGCTAATGATGCATGTTGCTGTTGAAATTTAATCCAGTCAGAGTTCAGTCTAGCAGTCCTAAAGATATCAACAATCAGATTCTTCCCTCCTCTTTTGCTAGATCTGACAATGTTCAAGACATGACCTAAAACAAGAAGTATATTTGTTGATACGTGAAACCTTAACAATACAGTTAATGATAGTCATAAACTGCATATCATCTTAATTACATAAACTCACAAATATAATATGAAATATTGCTAAGGGAATACTCTGCCATCATTAATATTATTGTAACATATTAAAATGTATGATATTTTCACTTCAATTTAGCACCAACCTGAATCAGGGAAACACTCCCTTTGACATTGAGTATAAAACAGTCCACTTCTATGAATAAATATATCCCTGAAAAAATTTCCAGTAATCTAGTTTACATATTCAGTAGGTAATTACCCACTTTACTTTCCCATTACTCCTCCATCCTATAAAAAACATTATTCATGTAAAAGGGAACCACAAGCACACATAACAGTGCAAACAACCTTTTCCCTTTTTAGCAGATTTCCTTTCCCTAGGTATCTTTAACAAATTACTGTAACTAAGCTTCAATCTTTTTTTAGAAACCATTTGTATGTAATCATTACTTCTTTTCATTCCCCTTTTAGATGGTTGATCATGGGATAGCCTCACTGGTGGTTTATCCACTACATCATTCTCCTCTGGTGACTCATCAGCAGTAAGATAAAGCTCTGACACCTCTAGTGGATTGGACTGCACATCACTACTTCTGATATGACTTGTGGTCGATTCATGATTGTCAACGGTTTCTGGTTTGTACCTCTTTACACTGGGAACACAATCATCGTTTTTACCAGTGGATTTTGTTTGCTTTCGTTGTTTAGAATGAAACAGTGTGGAGTAAAATTTTTGTTTAGACAAGAAAGGTATGCTAGCTGTAGTAAACAGGTTGCCTATAGGAGGCCCTGTATGGGACATATGTAAGCAGTAAACATGATGGTGAGTGGATACATACCAGTGACTTGTAGCAGACAACCTTGATCTAGCTTCATGTAGAGGGAACAGCTTTGCAATAGAAATATCATCATATCATCTCCAATCCTATAGGCATATAATCACTGTGCACAGATGTGTGTTGTGCAATACAACCATTTGGGTGTGACCCTTCAAATAACTTTGCTGTGGGTTTGAATGTTGTAGATGGCAAAATATACATCTACATGCCATATATGTGAAGGTATAACTGCAACATTTTGTCCAGAAATCCCCTTGCCACAAGACCAAATTAAACACAACTAGGAGCATGTGTGATAAGATCAGCTCCAAGAAACCTCTCCATCATATGAGCTCAAAAATTAAAAACTTATTGTTTCAGCTAAGATGACTTACATTCATAGTTAGAATTAATTAAAAGAAAACAGTACAAGTTTGGCTTAATATTACATCTGTAGAGCTTTCATCAAAAACAGAAGCTTACTAAATTCTATATATCTATATATATAGTTATTCATCCCTACTGCATCTAACAGATTTCCTAGGGGAAATTTATGAATTATGGATATAGTGTTTAGCAATCACGTCTATTTTTGGTTAATCATATGGAGGGTTTAATCAACTGGTTTTAACCCATAATTAGAATTGAAACCAGATCGGTATTGCTGACCTGGATGACCCACTAACTCCAATGGTAATCTGGGTCAACCCGGATCAGATCCTTATCTGATCTAGTTTAATTGGTTCTGTGCTGTAAAAAAAAGAACCTTTGCAAGTGGAAAAGAAAATTAATGCGTAGATTCAGGCTGTGAGCTTTGTTCATGAGTACTCTTAAGTAGAAATTGCGTGTGGCTACTAGGGCTGAGCGATGCTGCCATTTTAGTATCACGATCGATACTAAAGCCACTATTCACGATACTGAATAGTTCACGATGCTTACAAATAAGTCAATCATAGCTGGTGCCACATAGTGTATTGCTCAGCATTCCTGCAGGAAGTCCTTATAGGTGATAGAAAACTAGCCACTATCATCCTTGTTTACAGTAACAGTTATTGTAACAGTTATTGTAACACATGCTTTGAAGTTGTTATGGTGTTCACACCTCTCTGCAACGGAAACCTGATGGGTGGACTTTATCATTTACAAGGATTCTTAGCCAAGTACTGCATAACAAATGGATTTTTAATGACAGTAATGTACAGGCATGGTATCACGATAGTTAATAACAAAATATCGCGATATTGATACTTTCAAAACATCGCGATATATCGCTAAAACGGTAGTATCGCTCAGCTCTAGTGGCTATAACTGGATAACCAGTAGTGTTAAGCAGTAGTGCTTCCCCCAATGATTGATCATTGAATGCAGTAAGAATGATATGAAAACAGCTATCTGTTCTATTCATTAAAAGTGTGTGCTATCTAAGTGTCAAACAAACACAGAGCATGCATTCACATACCATCAAGCAAGACACTATAATCAACACATGTGATACAGTGCATAATCATCTGACTTGGACTGGATGACCTAAGCCCAGTTTCAATCCTGACCATCATTGCAGAAATGTGCTTAGCCTTACTTTAAAGTAGTGCTGAAACGAATAGCAATTTTTACTATTCGAATAGTTGTGAACAAAACGACCGAATATTAGATTATTCTTTAAGCTTATGGTTCTGTTAAATAAGTCCTTTTGTTATGGAACAAGGTAAAGCCTTTAGAAAAGCTATTTCTATCTTTTCTAAAATACAATTTTTATGGCATAGATACATCATTTCATTCACGATCTTAAGTTTCAAGGCTGGCTTTTCCATCTGAATACAGTGTACAAAGTGCTTACAATTATTCAAATAGTGTGTTAACAAATCAAATAGTGTCATGCTGACAGAATAGTCAAACAACTGAGCACTACTTTAAAGAGTTCGTTGACACAAGTTTGTCAAGAAAACTTAAGTAAAGCGTTAATATGAACAAAAAGCATAATGATCATTGTACATATGGTTCACATGCTGACCTTAGTAACCTGCATGTGCTTTATGACCAGCAGATCAAAGCCATGGTCACTTGGCCAGTTTTTACTACAGAATTCAAAAACTATCAACTTATGACACACCTGCTAAGCAATTTCTGCCACAATTGTCCATTAACATAAGTAGCAACTGTGTTAGGATAGTAGCTCTCTATATTCTTAGTACCGGCTACCAGTAAACCTTTGTTGTGTCGTAACTATAACAAGACATCATAAATTATTATACGCTCAGATGTACTACCCACTATAAACATGTACCTGCTGATATCCAAGGGACAATGCATTCACTGATGAATTCTTGCATATGTTCTACAGGAAACATGCAAATACAAAGCTTATGTTAAGATGCATCCTTAGTTAGCATTGATCCCACAGGAAAGTAATATCAAAAGCTACAGTATATGCAACTACCATGAGACAATTATTGTTTTACAATGGACATTTATAACAGCTCAAGGAATATAATTACTGGACCACTCTGATAACTTAGAAATGAATACATTACATCCACGCTGTGTCTTTGATCAACAGTACGCCTAGTCTCGTATAGCCAAGCCGCTTTTTTCTCATTGTCAGGGGCTGTTCGAATCCCACACTCATCTTCACACTACTCAGAAAAGTGGGTAGTATTAACCAAAAAAAAAACATGATGTGTTTTCAAATAGTAGCCACTTGCGTCTATGAATCACAAGCATGTATTGGCAATAGACACATTCCAAAATTACGTCACTGTCATAGCAACAGCCTTCTGCCGTTTTGAATGGGGCCACTGACAATAATCATGATTGCACTACATTGAAATATGATGATGAAAACAGCAACAGGCTATGGAAGCCTTCAAGGTTGCAACTTAATGTTTCTGGTTAGATGCAGGTGGTTATCAGGGTTGAACAGGTGTGAAGCAATGACAACAGTAATTGCTTTGTTTACCAGTACAAGGATAGCATTTTGTTTGGTAGTCATTACTGATGTATTAATGAAAGTGACAATGTAGCATAATGGTAAGTCAAGTCTATTGTTTTATCACAATGGAATTAGCACACGGGGCCAATTACACTGCATACTTGTGACATAACCTTGTGATGTGTCAAGATGATTGTGGGATTTGAAGCAAAAATTATGGAGCTTCGCAAAAAAATTCAAAGACTTCAGATTTCAAAATAGGTCAAGATTTAGGCTGTATTGCTATTAGGGCAGGTTCTTCTGATTTTAGGGGACTTGTAGACCCACCTACCCAATAACAGAGAAAAAAGCGGTCTGGCCACATGAGACTACAGTATGCAGAGCCGGCCTTAACCTTAGGCAGGGTAGGCAGCCTGCCTAGGGCCTCAGGCCTGAGGGGGCCTCTGAGCACCAAAAAAGGGGCCTCGGGTTTACGGATTGCATGCACATATATAATAAAACGCTATTCATACAGCCAATTTCCCTTACGCAGACATACGCTAGTGGACAGTTCTAGGTATTCCCAGGCTATGAATAGCCTTCTATCAACTTATATCATTACATAATAAGCACTTACATCGTCATAACAATAGCACCCAGGAATATTCTCTATTGTTCCACTCACGTGCAGAGCTGCACGTGATAGTGAGTATTTAAAAACTAATAATGGAGGGATAGTCAGTGCTGTGACGGTTTGGAGCATACTGTAGGAGAGACATGGCGACCGATGCATGTGAGTTGTACATTACTTAGGAAAAGGTGTACACTATATTAGCCATGGTTTGCTGTAGTTTGGCTGTTCGCCATTGGTGCTCCTTGACTGTGCTGCTTTGGCACATCCTTCGTTTCGCGCCTCTGATTTGGTGCAACTACGTGGTTCTGTAGTAGCTACACTGGATGGAAATTAACACTATGGTTACAGTGAAGTATTGTTCATGATAAAGATGACTGAGCGGGTGAGACACTAGTTATCGCAAAAGTCTGACGTTTCAAGATGAGCTAGCTGAAGAGCTGGAAGATTGCCATACAGTGCTATAGAGCTGTAAAGATATCTGTAAATTATAATAAGTTACACAAACACTTCTAGGATAGAAATAAAGCTGCAAGAACAGCAGCCATACATACATGTGTAGCTAGCATAGCTAGTAGAGCCGTGCAGTCCATGCTGTTTTGCATAACAAGCTTATAAATGTATACAAAGGCCCTACAAATGGGCAATGCTTTGACTCTTAGGGGGGCCTCTAACTTTGGCTTTGCCTAGGGCCTCCAGAATGCTAAGGCCGGCCCTGACAGTATGAGAGAAACCATCATTATAATGATGAACAAATTAAATGTACATAAGTTAAATTGCATGTGAGGCCTCGGGCAACATGCGACCACAAAGTGAATCACCACAACAGAATCACACCGTGGGCATGGCAAGGCAAAAAAAAAAGGTAGCTATTACAATACAAAATTGAAGAATAAAAGAGCCTATCATTAGTTTGTAGAGGTGTACCGATATGGGTTTTTGGCATGTACCGATATCTGATATTGATGTAACCAAAAGAAGCCGATAACCGATAATCGATCCGATATTTGCATTAATATTATAAGCAAACAAAAGTAAACATTTACCTACCCTACAGCAACATGTGCATGTATTCATTGCTATACTCTTCCTGTGGTGGTGTACAGCTTGGGTTTCTATTGTGCAATCCAGACAATTAGGCACCCACAATCTGTACCGATACCAATATTGGTAAAAATTACCATATCAGTGGCCGATATTGTAGCTGATCTGATTATCGGTACACCTCTATTAGTTTGTGTACCACTCCTTACAGTTTCTTGCCAGAAATATCCTCTGAGAAACAGAAATACTGGCAAAGGCAGCATCATCCAACCAATTCTTGACAGCAGACTTTGGAGAATCAATATCGGGGTGAACAAACTTTAAAAGATCAATCTATATAACTTTGCAGAAATCATGTAAAGGGGGTTTACACACTTGCAGAGCTTCCAACAATTTAAATAATTATTCTGTATACACTTATCTACTTACTTCTACTACACTATGGAGGATCTCCAGCTGTGATCGAGTTTGAATAGTGTTGAAGTATCCACCAGGAGTCGTACGAGCTGCAACTATCGTCGTGCGACAAAAGTAAGTGTAGCTGTCATTATCATCATTCCTTATTAGTTCACAATTTGGGTTCAACGTAGCAATAGTATCGATCAGTGTTTTGCAGTAAAAGTATAGGTGTTGGAGCACATCATAAGCTACGAATGAGAATGAATGGTACACGTGCATTTAATATCCACTCTTCACAAAATGCAACAAGAGCAACTCAACACCCACCTCGAAAATTCATTTATAAAGTTCTTCTTTTAGGTATGTATACTCTGGTACTAGCTATATTCATCATTCAGTGAATCAGGTTTATAAGGAGCCGGAAAAAAAAAAAGAAAGATTTATTAAAGCGCACCTCAATGTTGCTTCACTTCCATCCGATAAGTGCACGCGCCAACCGAAAAGGCGGGAAAAATGGAAATCCCTGAAGTAACACAGAACCAGCAGAGGAACCGGCTGAAGTCTGGTGTGTGAGACTTCTAAACATGTTGTACAGTATGATACGTACGCGTTCTTTAGCTGTTAAGCCGTGCACATATTGGGCTAGAAACTGAAATTGAGTCTTGGTTGTGTAATTGTGACGTTACGTTTTATTTGTTGTGTCTGCATGTATTTTCATGCATCTGGGCTAATATTAGGTTTGGTAGGTGGGAAAAAAGAGCAACATATTGCAAAGACCTGGGTTGCACAACTAACTAGCTTTTAACAGCTGCTAAAGCTACTAAGTGTTTGGAATTCTTCACTTTGAGGGTTCTCTTTAGTCAAATCTAGTTTTACTAGGCCTCCATATGACTGATGTTTGAGAGTATGCTGGAACTCACAAAACTAATGACATTAATGCTATTGAGTCTATTCAGTGAAGGGCTACTTGCTGGGTTGTAGGCAGCTGATGGGATCCTGTTTTAAAGTCTTGGACCAAGTCATTGACATATTGTTTCCTCTTTACAATTGGAAACTTATCAAATTGATCTCTGTATGTCTTTTCTGTATGATATTCTCCTGAGCTTACCTCCTTAGTTAGTTTTATAAACTTGTCTCTGTATTATGTTTGTGCCCCTGACAATTACCGTACAGCAGAAAACTTTGGCAAATGGCATTACAATCACCAAAGTTTTATCCGCTATTTTGTTAGCATGAGCAGATAGTCTCACAAGCTTGACAGCTCAGGCGATGAAATTGATCCACAGTGCCACCAAGAAATATGTTGTAAGTATATTCCAGAAGTGTCAGCAGCAGAGTGGGTATTGACGTATCGTGCGAGGTAGCATGGGCTTCCAATTCGGTTGTCATGAGGTTCACTCATCATTGCGAAGACCAAATCATCCTGAAAGAGTTCACAAAAATCCAAACATTGTTTTCAAGAACCAGCAAATAACAGGGCGTGGCATCCTGAGGCAATCATAGATAATTTAAAAATTAAGGTGAAGTCCCTGGCATTCGCCAAAGTTTTTCATTACTGTATATGATAATGATGAAGAAATAAATAAATGTGCAGTCACAAGGACTAATATCTATTATTACAGCTGTTTAAAGATTGTTTACTGTATCCGGAAAATTATTTTTGCAGTATGTAATTTTCACGGTTAGTATAGCTACCATGAAATTTTATCATGTGAAAATTTGTATGTCCTACAAACTTCAACTCACCTTACTAATAAATTAGTGTGGCTCCTGGTGTGTGATAGTATTGTAGGCATATGTGGACTCCACACATATGCTTACAAACAGTATCACACATTCCCGATTTTAAAGTAGGTGTGTCTCGCAAATGAAGCTGGCCTACTGCAAGACTATAGTCTACTGGTAGCTATGCCTCATAGAGAGATTGCCGCTACTGTGTTGCTTTGTTCAGACATGCTTTAGCAATCTGTATGATGATTGAAGTAAATATCAATGCAGTAGCTGTGTGGTTGAGAACAAAAATTTTCAAATCGAGCAACAGTAATCCGTGAAATTTAATATGCGAAAATTCTGGACTAAGAGGCATCCATGAAATTTAAAACGTGAAAATCCTGACTAAGGACATAACTGTGAAATATACATATTGTGAAAATTTCCGGGTATACGGTACCTTATCCTTCCAAGTTGTAGTTTTACATTACAAAATAAATCACAATTCACTACAAGTAGGCTAACCTGAATATGAGTGAATAAAGTTTCAAGCTAAAAAAGACCTCATTGTATGACTGAAGGCTTACCCAGTAAGGCACGGTAATGGTACATGTACACATCTAGCGTATGTGACTGTCTCAGCAAAAATCCGACTTGTTCACATGACTTCCAATATTTAAAATTTTTCTCAGCATTATCTGCAGTATGCAAGAAATGGATTACCAAAGTTTCAGCATTCTGTGGTAAATAAACTACAAGCCCTTTCATTCGCAGCTATAACTCCCATTTGGATTAGTCTACAACATTGCAATTTGGCTTAAAATGTTCACCATGGATTAACAACCAAGATATAGTGTTAGCCCTGTAGTCACTTACTACACTTGCGCATATGGGTATGAAGGCGGCTTAGTTGAAGAAATGACAACAATCTTGTTTACATTTACTGCATTGTAAATAAATGCATGTGACATGCATACCATTGGAGCTATACAGAAATGAAACAAAGACTTTTGAACTATCCATGAGCAGGCGAATAGCATGGTGTATAGTTTTAATTAATTTTACTGCGAGTAATGGCCCAATAAAATCTTGTGTATTTTTTCTTTGTAGCATGCATAATTTTACAATTTAAAAAAAAATTTCATTTATTCTTAATCCGCATGCTTGTGCGAACAAGTCGGGTTTTTACTGAGTTATTGCTGAGACGGTCACATATATTACACATGCTTTTATTTTGTACACATGCAATGATGCAACTATGCTTAATAAGGAATGTGTTTAATTATTAGTAATGGTAATAATATTTCCTTGTTGCATACAGTTAGTTGTGTACCAGTCCATCAGTGTATTAAATTTTGTTACGGTTTTTAGAAGTAGCTCAATACCAACTTGCTTTTATTAATGTAGAAACAACATGGAAACCACTACATCATTTAAGAACTAAATTTTGTTAAATGTCTGCGCCATATTTGAATGTGTGTATTTGTCTTAATGTAGGGCTCATTCGATTTATTGATTTACTTGATAACATGTTTCGTGGAAGTCACTATATATTTTCATGTCCAGTTCAAGAGCCTAATATCTGTGAAGAGCCTGTTGGAGTTCGTTTGAAATCAGCATCTGCAAGAGGTGATAAAGTACCAAAGGATAATCAAAGAAGTTCAAGGAACAAGAAACAATCTAAACCGGCATTGCTTACCACCAGTTTCCAACCATCACTAGCTACTCAGGATGGTGGTAGTCACCGTCATGTCGGAAGAGTTGTTAACATTCACATTGATAGCACTCCAGACTGTGCACAGGCATTGGAATATTGTTTTGAACCTGAACAACCAGACACATTGCAAAAATGTGACTTTATAAATGCAGAGTGTGAGCCTGATAAGCATGGTAGTGCTGCTACCAGTACTACTGCAGCAGCCAAGTCAATACAGAGAGATCATTTACAACTACACTCTGATTTTTTAGATAATGACTGTGTGCCTGGTGGAAATAGTGGTACTGAACCTGCTAAATCAGTACAAAAGAAAGATGATACACAGCTAGATACTGTAAATTTGGCTTGGAACAATCAGAATAGTATAGACTGTCATCCCAGCTATTCAAACACTATAAAGTCTAGGCATAAGACTGGTATAGTTACTGATACTTCAACTGCTATGAAAACACCTCAATATCAAGATCATAATTGGACTAGAGACAATGCTGTTGTTGTTGATGTACCACATAAACATGGAAAGACAAAAGAGAAAAATGAAGCAACTTTTGTTGCACCTTCCAAACCACAATATTATAATAAAGCAACTTACATTGTCTTAATAGGTGATAGTGTTAAACCAGTTAATACTAAGTTATATGCATCCCTTCCTGTCCGTGACAAATACATGGTCAAAGAGCGAATACCTGGAACAAATAAAGTGAAGCTAGTACTTAAATCAAGTGATGAAACTGAAAGGTTTGTATAGTATTACCTAGTTGGTATATTGTGTGTGGCAATTTAACATGAAAATTTCACTATTTTGTTTTGTCACATAGTGAAGTGAAAGATGGATATAAGCAAGTAAACAAAGACGAAATTGATGGGCTAGTACCTGATGGAATTGGTGAAAGATTACATCATCGAGAAAACTGTCGAAATCCTGGCTACATCATTTTTACTGTAAGTAGGTAGACGAATAATATGAAGAGCACTGTATGTATATTCATGTAGAATTACATGTAATTTACATCATTTTCCCATTTTTATTTCAGTGTGATATAAGGTTTAATGGAAATACAAAGTACCCCACACCGAGTGGACGAGCTACTGATAATAAAATAGGAAAAGGTGGAAACGGATTTGTATTTATAATGTTTCATGAAAGAAAACAATATGCTGTTAAAAAGGTATTTTTTAAGTTCTGCATGTCACAATCATTAGCATTTCTTGTGGTGTCTGCAGACTGTATATCGTCCTAATGAAGTCAATGTACATGCAGCTCTTAAACACGAGAATATTCTACCTTTACTGGCAGTTCTTATGGGAGATAGGCATGAACGTCATTCATCTAAGTTCTACTGCTTCCATTTCATGCCGAAAATGGACTATGATCTGCGTCAAATATTATCAGCTAAGGAAATTGGCTGCTTGAAACATCTATATGTTAATTGTTCAAAAGACCTTGAAAAGTTTAAGAAAGCTTTTAATAATGTCAAGTTTATGTTAAAAGAAGTACTCAAAGCTCTTGCATATTTACATTCAAATGGATATGTCCATAGAGATGTAAAGGGTAGGTAGATACTGTGTTGTATATGTGAAGTTTGTTGTGGCTATATGTGTCAGGGGCACAATTTGTAGAATTACTGTAGAGTCAGGTTGTTAAGCACATACGCTTATAATTTTCAGAAATTTTTTGTAGAAGTAATGCCTAATTAATAATTATGGCATATTTAACACAGAATGACTACATTGTAATAGAGTAGTTTGTGGTCACCATGCCAGTGTATAAGGATAATTAACTCCATTTCTGGGTGAAATCCTTCGAGAGATGACCAAGAATATCGTAATCCAGAAGGCTGATTTGTTGTATTATTACAAATTTTGTGACACTAATAGGTTGCCATACTACAAAGCTTTTTTTTTAATGCTGTACCGTCTAATCTGTTTCACAAGCTTTTGGGTTTAAGTGCATATCAAAGTTTACTGTGGAATTAATGCCAATATTCATTGAAACCTTGTTTCCTGTTAACTGCTTACATGCATACCTACTGCATTGGGTAATTATTATTGTAATTAAGATTTTGAGTTGAAGATCATGATAATCATAGAGCAGTTAGCTGCTGTAACACAGCAATCAAAATCATTGACTGGGAGGTATTTTCATAGGTTTGAACTCCTCTACATATATTGTAGCCATTTGAAACTATAGTTAGCTGGTGGACAGCATTTTTTTCATTTAAAGGTTTACTGAATTAATGAAGTAATAATAACCGCTCCCCCTTACTAATTAATAGCTCATAAGGTAACAGAAAACTAGTAATTAATGAATGTTGACTGCTTGTCATTTTAATTTCAGTGAAAGTATACTTATAGTGGGCACAGTAGACGTAAACAAGATCGTCGTAATTTCTTCAATAAAACCGCCTTCATACTAACCGCCTTCATACTAACTGCCTTCATAAGCTTTAATATTAATAAATACTTTGATTTAAAGGTAGAAAATCCATCTCTCCTGGAGGAGACTGAGTGTGGTGCTCGACTAGACATTGGGTGGCTTGCAGTTCAATCCTGGGATAGGAGGAATTTTTTTCCTTTCTTTGGCCCCCTTCTGTTTCACCTTATTGTTGTTAGCTAGGTCAAATAATCTTCTTAAGTCTCCAGTTCCAGTTTGTTAAGGCTGCAGCACATGCTGCTGTCAGACCTTCAGTGCTGGCAACTGTAAAGCTTTAATAATAAATATACCACTTTTGACACCTCAGATCGAAGGAAACCACAGGGTTACATATCACATATTGCCGTGACCACAGGGCGATATCTAGATATCATCTTGTGGTTAGGGCGATATCATGATATAGCCCTGACCACAACTGCCTTTGATGCTGAGGCAGCTACAAAGCATCAGTTCCCTTTGATTATTTATATAGAGATGCTTAAAGTTTTGCATTGTGGGTTTGAGTTAAACATGTTGGTTTAGTTAGGGACATTGTTGTGAAGCAAAAAGATTGAGTGAGTCATCATTGCATTCAGTTACTAAGCATCACTAAATAATCATTTTTGAAATGTGGGGATTGTTTTTCTACAGAGTACATTTCAATTGCATGAAAAGACGCCTCAAACATTCCCAACTTATATGTCTAAGTGTTTATTATTTTAACACCTTTGGTTACTTTATTCATCCACAAAGTGGTTATTTGGTTTAAAATGGTATCACTACAACCAGTGAAACCCACAATCATTTCTTTTTTGTGCCCACAATCGATGTTTGCAAACCTCTGCATAAATTAATGTGGTGAATGCAGCTTTGTCTTCCTTCACCTATTAGGTGAACATACCAGAATGGTATATATTACTTATACCATGGCCACGAGGGATTTGCCTGATATACATGCCCAAGCCCGAGGGCGCAGGCATATATAGGGCTTGGGCATGTATATCAGGTAAATCCCTCATGGCCATGGTATAACTGTTAATAATACTGTACATTTATGCACAAGTGACTACAGGACTAAAACTATACCTTTGTAATATTATTTTAATCCAAATTAATGCAAACAGAGGTTATGGCTGCGAGTGTAGTTTATTTTCTGTTTAGTTGCTGTACAAATCAATTTCTTTGTTCTCCCTACTGTTTAGCACTACAATTCCAACTTACTCACCACAATAAGCTGAAACTTTGGTAATCCATTCCTTAGACACTGTAAATTATGCTGAGAAAATGATATTTGGAAGTTGTGTGAACTAGGTGCTGAGACAGTCTCTCATAAGGGATTAATTGAATAAGCTAATGATTACTGTAGAATGTAACTAATTGTACTTTTATCATTGGAGAGAAGGTTGACGTTGCTTCAGCATGAGATGTGTCTTTTTGCCAACTACAATAGCTGCAATACGTGCATCATGGACCTATAGTACCTTTGTTAATTTTATTTTATTTATTAAAGCTTTACAGCACAAGTGCTGAAGGTCTGTAGGACACCTGGTCCTACAGCCTGCTCAAAGACATTAGATACAAAGACATTAGCTACATAAGGTGTGTTTGAAAAGTCCTCCTTTGTGTCCAGGAAAATAGCTTATAATTTAATCTGTTTTCTTTACCTTGTCATGCATGCATACTTATAACAATCTTTGGACAAAAACCATCACATATTTGTGTATTAATTAAAATTCATGCACACTATAAGTGCATATAGTTCATTGTAGTTAAGTATAAACACGCAGAAGAGAATATTATATGGAGCTGTATTGTTATTTAACCTCTGCAGCTAGCAACATAATGATCAAGATGAGGTGCAAGTGTAATCCACTCTACTGTAATTGTAGTTCAAAATTCCAAGTCAAACTCGGAGACTTTGACTCTGCTGGTACTGTACCAGGACTTGGTATAAAAGAGCCTACTGACCAGATGATCAAGTTTGCCTCCATCCTGCCACTAGGAACACCAGGATATCGGGCTCCTGAGGTGATGTTGTGTTTATAGTGTTGTAGTTGATTGATATGTGTATTAACTACAGGTATCCATGCACATCACCCTATCAGGACCTTATGAAACACTTTACACATTTGCAGTTGACATGTGGTCATTTGGATGTCTGTGTTTGAATATTTGTATTGGAAAGACTGCTGCTTTGAGACAAAGAGAGGTATTTGTGTTGTATTAGCTAAAGTGTGTTTAGTAACAATGTCTTGTGTAGGAAGCAGCACTACTATTATCCCAATCTCATCAGTGTTCAAAAGAACTGTGGGAAAAAACAACTAAGGTATATAGTAATGGTTGTGTTTAACAATGATTTAGCTATATCCTCTTACAGATTCATGAATTAGAGCAAACAAAACCATTCTCAGAAGACTCACAATTACTTAACTTAATACGATTATGTTTACAGGTAGATAGTAAAAAGCGACCATCTGCACTGAATGCACAAATTTATTTACAAATGAAAAGCTAACTTTCACATGTTGCTATATTGCATGCTTCCTCCAGATCAACTATATACTGTATCTGCATGAGCTTAGCCATGGATAGGGTAGAGAAGTATAGAAAAGGTTGCATAAGACACATTTACCATCAGCCATGGCCATAGTCGTACCAAACTTATGAAACTTAGAAATGCAGTGAAATCCTTGGAAGAGAGTTGCACCTATAATTATTATTAAGTAGTTGCAGGTTAGAAGTTTAGAAATGTTTAGCTAGCAAGACTCAGTAAGATCAACCTTAAAAAACCAAAAATATGTCAATCCAGCAGTGGTCCAGTGATTCTAATAATGCGGTGTGTATATACTGACAACATCTCATGTTTAGTAATTGGGTTTGAGTGTGTTCAGAGGGTCCATGGCGAACTATATATTTATACAAGCACATAATGTGATAGTGTAGGGAGGGGGGGAAGTTTCCATCCCAGAAAAAAAAGGAATTCCAAGATAAGGCAGGAGCTGAGCACATCATTTAGTGTAGAAGAACAAAAGAAGTACAACATGATACAGTACAATTAGTATAATTTGTAGTGACATTAAACTTAGATTTGTCTCTCAAGAAGATTGTTTAATAATGAACTACAGGGAGATACAAGCCCTTTAAAGTGCATTTATTAACCTTAGAAGGAGTGACTTGATGTTGGATTTCAGGATTTTTAAATTTTCATTGGACTAAGTCTTCATGCAATAAAAATTATTAATTTAAAGGGTTCCAGCGATAAAAAGCAGTGAAGCAAGAGATGATGGTAGCTATTAGGGAAAATCCTGGCATTGTAGCAATCGAGGGGTTGCCAACACCCCTACAAAATGCCGAAATAGTGTACAAGAATATATCAAATACATTACAAATTAATTTACTTACGCATGATAGCATGAAATTATGAATGACAGGGGGTCACAGAAGCCTCAACAGGAGCACAAGAGTCCTTTGCACAGAAACATATGGCGGTTAAATACCACAAACAGTCATCTTCCCCATTTACCTTGACAAGTCAATAATTCAGACGGAAATGAAAGTATCTGATTTCTAGATTAGTCCAGATTCAGGATTTCTAAATATTTAATAGATTTGATTTTCTCAGATAGTGCCAAGCCATTTGCGACCCCTCAGTTGCAATGTAGGAAAATCCCTACAGAGTAATGCCAAAGTAACCACATTGCTACAATACCAAGTAGCTAGGGATTTTCATGAAGATTAGGCTTGAGCCAATTATGCTTTGAAAATTGCCTATTATGCTTTTGAGCAGTGCTCAAAAATCCAGCATATTAGTACTAGTAATAGCATGGGTAGCAGTGAAATTTGGGATAAATATCACGAGTGTTGTATTGGAAATGGGAATAAATTTCACGAGGCGAAGCCGAGTGAAATTTACCATTTCCAATACAACAAGAGTGGTATTTATCCCAAATTTCACTGCTACCCATGCTATTCCCAGTTAATACCATACTCAGCTGTATATACGCATGCTGTGCATTAGCGTTGCTATGTACGCAATTTGTCATTACGTCGTACTACGCGTCAACACTAATTGGCGCTACATTGTTAACATAAATTCTAGCCAATGAAATTGCAATTATAACTTTTTCACTGCTACCAGTGAAATCATAGATAATGTATGCGTTCCTACTGGATTGGAAACGTCCGTATTATTTACGTAGTGACGTCATAGGCCATCCTCGTTTCGCTGCGCGTAAACTTTATGGCCTCGACAGGTGGAAGATTTCGCTGTTCTTGTAACCAGCAAATTAGTGTTTGTTGTTTACAGCTGGGTTAGTTATCACCTACACTAATTGGAGGCTGGACTGGGTAGGGACGCTGGAGGGCAGTAAACAACAGCGTAAGAAAATTCAGGTTCAAAGGTGAAATATGGTGTTTCAAAACGGTTGTGCAAATTTCCTGAAGAAACAGAAAGTGTAGCATTGTTTCTTTGCTGCTGTTTACACCACTTGTAGCAGGTAGAGTGTAGTAGGCTAGCTAGATATTCACTGCTTCGCTGTATATTTCCACTGCCTCGATAAAACTTCAGAAAACAAGCACTACTTTGTGCTATTGTTTAGCTCAAGCTGAGCAGTACTGAAGCATAAAATTTATTTCAATGTATCATACATTTCTTTGGTTGTGTAAATGCGGTGACGAGAAGTTGGCTAATAGTACTGCTGTTGAATTATTAGCTGGTGCGTACCTGCCATTGTCACCTGTCACAAACAATATTTCTCCCAGTGCCCACAGACACGCTGTGTTTTTGTTCAGTACACAACGCAACACAATAAACAATGTAAAAGGAATGTCCACGCCTTCGAACCGGCCTTCAAACAAGCAAGAGAAAGCCAAACAGCCACTCAACAAATTTCCCAATGTTTGGCGCACCGTAACTAGGATAGGAAAATAATTTAACTGGCGTTTCCAATCCAGTAGGAACGCATACATTATCTATGGTGAAATACGGGATAAATTTCACTGCTACTATTGAGACTTTTGCATGGGCAGTAAAACAGGTATGGTATTATGCCCAAAATTATGCTCTCAAAATCAAGATTACGCTCGAGAACTGACTGTTATAGCTAGCTATCTGCATTTTCTGACTGCTGTTAGAGTATTATAAGTGACTGCTTTATTAGAGTATCTCGATCTTATTCCATAAAGTGTGAATAATTAGTCAAGAAATAGTAAAAATAATAACACTGCAAGGCTTTTGATATGAAATACAGTAATACTGTTCACTGTGTTCATGTTGTGCAGTATTTTTGGCGCAAATACTTTAGTTTTGTAATTAAGTAAATTAAGTTTTAACCGGCTTTTTCGGGCTGCCAACACGGGTTGTTGGTTGACCCTCAATACGTTTACTGTATTGTAAAGTAATAACAATAATTATATAACCAAGTACTAAGAATAATACGAAACGCGGTTAAAATTACGTAATAAATAAATAAATAAATAATTAAATAATTAATAATTAATGTTTGAGAAAACTACGAGGCCTAGAGACATGAACTAACCGGGGATAGATTCGCCTGTGAATGAAGGCACAAACGTATAATCGTCGCTCCTGTTTGTGCTGATGACTTGACCATACGTGTAATTCTATATAACGCCCTGTACCACACCCTTGCTTAATTACTTACATATTGCGCGAAGAAGATTAGTGATGCCCGTGCAGGAGAGCCAGAAGCCACTTGTGTAAACAAGAAGATTACAGAAGCCACTTGTGTAAACAAGAAGATTACAAGTAAGTTTATATGTTTGTAACATCTCAAGTCTCCATGCCAGCTGCCAGTGGATTCACTGATTCATGTAAATAAACAATACAAGAAAACATTAAACTGACATATGCCACGCTCTTTACAATAAGCTTACAGTTACATATAAAATACAAGTAAACAATTTTGTCTTGTGCAGCTGGCATGGCGAACTTTCTTTGTGTTGGTGTCAGGCAATTCAATACGTGCTTAATCTTTTTTGCCTTCACCTGGCGTAGCTACTAGGCTCTAGTGGCTTGGCTGTCTTCCTTTATCTGGTTCATCTGGCTTGCATACGCCTACAGCATTGTGTAGCTATCTCCTGAAAGTTGTGTATGCATAACTATGGTGTGTCACCCATCACTGTGCCATTGCTACATCACTGATGAACCTTACTTAGCTCTAGTTGATGTTGATATGCATTGCTGTATATTGGCTAATAATTTTTATCTACATGGTGATGTTGCCTATAATGTATTGCTGCATACAATACTGCAATAATGTATAGTTCTCTCCTGTATGTTTTGTATACATATACTTTGTACACATCACTGTGCCATTTATACCACACCAATGATGTACTGGCACTTAGCTACTGGTGGCCTTTAGTTACGATGCCACTATAGTGTTATATCTGTCACTACTGTGACATATTGAGTTGATTTGGGGATAATGCATTCACCACCTAATAGCCTCACCGGGGGGCTGTCACGTTGGTGTATGTACTTGGTTATATGTGACGCGGTCCTAGTAATAATAATAATAATAATAAATTCTTGAAAATCGTCCATAATGCTTGATGCTTTTGTTAGCCTATTATGCTCGAAATTATTCCGACATAATTGGCGCAGCCTAATGATGATGTATAGATGCTGCTTTTTTAGTGGAGCACATCACTTTAACTAAGTTTAAGGGGGAACCCTACTAAACTGTAAGATCGGCACACTGTCTAGCGAGAAAGGAGCCTCCTCCTGGCTTTCCGCTTTGCAGACATTGGCGTATTTTGATAAATATTGTCTTTATGCTTAATGAGAAGATTTTACGCCAATCACTTCTTTATACCTAAAGAGAAGATTTTACGCCAATCTTCCCATTAAGTACTTAATGACAAGCTTTTACGCTAAAGTCATTGGCGTAAAAAGCATTATCCTACATGCACTACACATAAAGGGAATATTTTACGCCAAACACTTAAAATTCACTAATTACAGGATTATCCCCACCAACCCTTGTAATCACATGATCTCCACAAACTAAGTACTAGATGAAGGACAAAGAGATTTCATAATGGCCTTACCCATTTAATACAGGGTCATATGAAGCCATACAGCTTTTTATACTCTCCGATATCTCAGCCAAACTAGGCAGTGGGGGGTGTATATTGCTATATACCACTTTGACACCTCAGATCAAAGGAAACCACAGGATTATATATCACATATTTCCCCTGACCATAGGGGATATCTAGATATCACCCTGTAGTTAGGGCAATAGCCCTGACCACAACTGCCTTTGATGCTGAGGCAGCTACAAAGCATTAGTTCCCTTTGATTGTTTATATAGAGATGCTTAAAGTTTTGCATTGTAGGCTTGAATTACAGCTGCTTAAAGTTTTGTATTGTGGGTTTGAGTTAAATATGTTGGTTTAGTTAGGGGCATTGTTGTGAGCAAAAAGAATTGAGTGAGTCAGTATTGCATAGCTCAGTTACTAAGCATCACTAAATAATCATTTTTGTAATGTTGGGATTGTTTTTCTACAGAGTACATTTTAACTGCATGAAAAGATGCCTCAAACATTCACAACCTATATGTCTAAGTGTTTATTTTAGCACCTTAAGTTGCTTTATTCATCCACAATGTGGTTATTTGGTTTAAAATGGCATCACTACAACCAGTGAAACTCACAATCATTTCATTTTTGTGCCCACAGTTGATGTTGCAAACCTCTTTATAAAAGTAATGTGGTGAATGCAGGTTTGTCTTCCTTCACTTATTAGGTGAGCATACCAGAGTGGTATATATTACTTATACCATGGCCACTCGGGATTTGCCTGATATATATGCCTGCACCCTCGGGCTTGGGCATATATATCAGGCAAATCCCTCGTGACCGTGGTATAACTATTAAATGATTAATGTTTAAAATTAAGAACTATGTAAATAATTATGTACACAATGCAAGCCTTGTTTATTGCAATTTAAGGTAATTCAATTTTATATTTGGCTGTAAAAAAGAAAATTAACTACGTAGTTGGATTGTAAGACAAAGTCAAAAAATGGTGAAAATGGCTATCTCAAGATTGGATCTTGAGATACTTTTAGTCAAATCCCTGGGCCCTTTAGTGAATTGCAAGAGTTACGATGCACAACACATAGCTGGGTATTCCAACTTTGAGTTTATATACTTGAAATTAACAAGGAGAAGACATCCTGACCGCCTGGCAGACTGAAACTCCTGTACGCATTCAAGCATTAATCAGATGGCTGCTGGTTTGAGGCTGTCAGGGATTTTTTCTCATTTCTCCACCTTTTCAAACATAAACTTTCTGTAACAACCTTAAACAGGCTGTAGGACCATGAGTCCTACAGACCTTCAGCACTTGTGCTGTAAAGTCTTAATAAATAAAATAATGTTCACTTAGTTCCATTTGGGGTACTTTGAGATAAGAAAGTCACTCTCTAAGCTTCCTATGAATACATATACTTGAAATTCACAAGAAGACATCCTGACTACCTGGCATACTCCTGTAAGCATTTGAGCATTAATCAGATGGCTGCAGGTTCGAGGCTGCCCAGTTCCAACCATGGATTTTTTCTCCTTTCTCCACCGTTTCAAACATACAACTTTATAGGTTATAGGACCAGGAGTCCTACAGACCTTCAGCACTTGTGCTGTAAAGTCTTAATTAGTAGCTACTTCTCTGTGGTGCGCTGGACTGTTTTGTCTAAGTTTTACAGCTAGTGCAGTCACCATTTAAAAAGAAAATTAGCCAACCAAGTCATTTACAACTAGCTTTCTGGCCACAACTATAGCCCTTTTTAGCCCCTGAATCCAGGCTATCTTTTTTTACTGGAATTATAGTAGCATATTTGAAACCATAAACTTGATTAATCTGTATTCTTATAACTTGTAGATATGTGCACAGTAATGGTCTATAACTTTTGAGTAACTGTAGCTCACCACTGGCTTACACTATGCACATATCATTTAGGGGTAGCAGACCATTCAGCAACCATGCCAATTACGTACTCAGATCATCATTGCATGCAAGTTTTCAAAGGCTTGAAGCCAGATATTCATCCAGGATAAAGGTGAAGAAGAAAAGACAGTACAAATAAGTAGTGCATGCATTATTGCAAAGCCATTATGATGGCTATACTGATTTTAGCTGTAATGGACTTTCTGTTTGCTCAGCCAGTGACACGAAACCACCAATGTGAATATAAAAAGATTATCTAGATACCTAAACACCTATCGTAAGAAAGATAAAAATGTGCTTATTGAGATAAATCTTTGTATAGTCTATTGTAAATCCACAATCAGATGGAAAACTTGTGGGAAGTGATAAAATTTCTGACTAAATCACTCATTGACTTTATGTCAATAAACAATTTCACTATAGTATTATAGTTAATCAAATACTTGTTGGAGCTCTATTAGCAGACTGAGTGTTTACCACTGTGTAATAAAAACATCCTGCATGGATGATTCATTTGTGAACATGTAAATACAGTGTAGTTATGTTTGCCTACTAATCATTAAACAAAAGTAACAATGTCAGACTAAATCACCAAGTTTAACTATTGCCTGTTTGCTATATTCAAGTTTTTAACCATGATATTTTACTTCTTAACTGGTCGGACATCTTCATCTGGGAAGTCAACTTCTGTAGTCTCATCGTCATCATAAAACCTTACAATCCACTTCCCAGTATCAATGTTGAAAGTAGATAGCCATCCTCTGTACCACTTACCATCATTATAGCAAACTTCTACTTCATGCTTCTCTCCATTACCTAAATCTAGTTCTACACATTTTCTAGTTTTACTGTCTTGCTTACATTTAGCCTTTTTCGGTGGCTGTGACTTTGTTTCAAAGTGCTGCTTCTTATCAGGTGGTCCCAAAGATGCTGTTTTGTCACTACTAGCAAATTGGCGCGCCTTTCTTTTACATGCAACTTTCATTCGCTGTTCTTCAGATGCATCAGAGCGGCATGTTATTTTGGAACCGCCATCAGCTGCAATGTACTGCAATGCAAAAATCTTGTCCTTTTCATAAAGGGATTGCATTGCACAATGTAAAGATTTCTTCTTGCTGTCACCATTTTTGGCCAATGAATTTGCCCTTTCCACTCCATTGGTGTTTCGTGGAGCCTTATTCCATGTGCTGGAAGTCATCTTTGTGAACGGTTTGCAAATCATCCTTAGGTGGTTAGGCCTTGTCCACCACTCAACCCAATTACTTGCACCTGACCAGTTACATTTAGAGATAATTGCAATCTGTTCTTCTGATAGTGGTATGCTAAGGTGCTGAATCAACGAAAGCTATGATGTGTCACGCAGCACATTAAATAATTGCAAGACATACTGCCTTTCATTGACAATCATGATATGCTTTGAGATTAAGCAAAATACTTCCACAGCTGCTCTTTTGTTTCCTTTTAGCACACCAGCATTAACTCTTTCAGCAACTCTTTGGTAAGATCTAACCGAGTGTACATTACAACCCTTCAACACACATTCAGCTGTGTCTTCACCAACTACCTCACGTAACCCCTTAGCCTCGGTATTACTCCAATCAACAATTATGCCTTTTAAGCTTTCGCCCACCTTGAAATTAGGGTGATCCCTTTGGCATGTGTCAAACATCAACTTAAAGGCTAACTGATAAAACTCAGAGGGCTCTTTGTTTCTTCTCATTCGGGCTACAATAGCCCATTTCATGGTTTTGTAGTCAAAAACGGTTGCATTAAACAAATAAGCCAGCTCAGAATTTTCATTATACGTTGTGTCGGTTTCAACAAAGTCAGCTCCAGCTAAAAGTTGGCTCATTAATGGGCTCATTATGAATTGATATGTCACAGTAGCAGAAATAGCATAATCTCGCATATATGGCCTTCCAATCTTTTTGTAAGCTGCTGATATTTCATGTGAACTTTCATTGATAGCATCTCTGTCATCTATTTTGTCTGCAATCTTTTCCATATCTCCAAGAACAGTAGATACAGCACAAGTATCTCTAACAATCTTTTTCCTATGATAATTGATACGGTCATAACTGCTACCTGAAAGATCAGCAGATCCAGGTCGATATCCTAAACCTTGGCCACACTGTAATTGACGAGTGGTCAAATATGGGTTGTCATCCAAAGTTTTGGTAATATCCGAAACTACCTTGGTAGGGAGCTTGTGGCTCAAGCTTTGTTCAATTGGATGGTTGTGCAAACTCTGCATTGGTGCCACCTCAGTAGTTCGAAGTAACCCTCCAATCCACCTCCTTTGGTCTTCTGTGTTATGGGGGAAAATGTAGACAAATTCTACTTCACATCCTTCCGTAGAAATCAACTCAGCTGTTGGATGCTGCTTACAGTTGTTTTTAATGAATGATCGTGGCAAAACATGGTCACATTAACCACACTTTCTGACCCCATTGCACCGTGAAAGCCAATAATGTAGATGTTCTGATTTTGAATTAATCTGTATTGTAAAGTTATTTTTAGTTGTACTACTCTTACTTAGCTGAATGTCTGACCACAAAAAATGTGGACCACTGTAATGGGGCAAAGATTCAATGTTTTCAGCAAAGTACAATATGTTTCCAGCAGCACTTTCATCATTCCAACCTGGATATTTGTACCTTTCCTTGGTTTGCAAAGGCACCCAATTTTCACTGGAACATAGTAGGGTCTTGAGAATTTGAAGCATATGCTTTCCTTTTCCTGTTCTTGTGCTCTGAGTTACAGCTGTTTTAGACACAGATGTCTGCAATTTTACATTAGGCATGTTCAACTGTGGAAGCAATACTGCCTCTTGACTGGTCAACGCATCTCTTCCTTTACATGTTGGTTCTAATTTTGCATACGCTCCTTGAATGGTTGTAGCTGCAGATCCTAAAGTAGCTGGTTTAATTGCACGTAGAATATATCCTGCTGCAGCGTACTGATGAATAAAGCACCTCCACCATTCCTTAGATAGCCCATGAGGACTCTTCCCATATGCTGAAGGATTTGCCTTGACAATATTTTGCATCCAAGCAACATTTCCACCCCTCAACCATTCAGTAATTTTCACCTCACCTAAACTTTTCAATTCATCAATAGCTTGTATACGTAAGTAAGGCTAATTCTGGTTTTCTGTCTGTGAGCAAACCTATGGTTTGATCACAGATATCACAACATTGCTTGGGGTAAGTAATGTCAGAGAGTTCTTCTCCAAATAACTGAAGAAGCAATTTTCTTCTGCATACCCCTGCTAGATGAGCATAAGAAAATGACAAGGCAACACTAAACTGTTGTGCGGCATCATCAATGTCACTAGGATGATGCTGCCTTGCCATGTCTCTAGCCCAGTACCCAACATGCTGTATGTCATTATCATTATAGAAAATGTAAGCATAAGACTGTTTACCATCTCTTCCTTCTCTCCCAAACTCCTGTGCCCATGCACTGATGGATGGAGGTAAACCATTCCATATGACAAACCTTACATTACTCTTATTTATACCAAGCCCAAATGCACGCGTGGCAACAATCACCTGGATCTCTCCACCTTTCCATTTGATGTAGGCTTCTCTCTTCTCTGATTCTTTCATTTTGCCATAATATCCAATAGCCAGCACATCCCTGTCCCTCAAAGCTAAAGCAATAGGTCCTACGTGACAAGCAAAATCTGTGTAAATAATGCTACATTGCCCCTTAACCAAATCTGTTACGAGATCTGCAAAATTGTTGAAATCTCTGGAGTCCAATGAAACGGATTGTTTTGAGCCATCTGACCTTTCAAAATTACATACTTTAGCTGCTAAATAAATGTTTGCACGATTGACTGAATTTCTCTCAATTAAGGGATCATGCATAAAGACCTCAATTTTGCCTCTACTTGAGGAACAACAGTAGCAGAGAGAGCCATCAGAGGAACATTGGGAAACAATGCATGCAATTCTTCACATTTTCTGTATGATTGTCTGAAGTCTTGCCAATCATAGACAAGATGCGCTTCATCTATAGCTACTAGACCCAATTGATTGTTTGCATTTAGTGCCTGAACCTTTACATGGTTGTCTTTGTCACTAAACAACCATTCTGGGCTCACAACAACCACTGCTACACTCAAATCAGCACCAAATACCTTCTTTTCAGCATTGGGATCTGCTTGAGCTGATCCCAAGTAAACAGCAGAAATACCCAAGTTTTCTAACTCGTGTGCTTGATCTTGCATTAGACTAATAGTTGGTGTAATTACAAGCGTCAATCGCTTTGTATAAACAGCTGGAAATTGGTAACACAGGTTTTTACCACTGCCAGTAGGTTGAATAACCAACGAGTCTCTCTTTTCTAAGACCGCATCAATTATGTGACATTGAAACTCTTTGAAATGAGTTAAATGAAAATATTCAGCAAGTACACACCTTTTAGCAGCTCCATCTAGATCATAAGATGAGAGCAATACATCAAACTCATCCATATCACTGCAACTGTTGTTGAATGTCCTTTCCTATATCACAAAGAAGAATGGGTAATCGCTGAATTCATATTGAAGTCCATGACATAATAATTCATTTAAACATAGATGAGCTCATTATTTTATAGCAATCAGGCTTTAAAGCAGGCTTGTGGCATTGTAATCATACAGTATGATAGAAGAGATCATCAAGAAGTGGGCTTTTCTTTCCAGCCAAAAATATCACCCTTAAATCAGCCTCAATTTTGTCATGACATCTTAGCAGCATTGGTTAGTCAAAGCCAAACCCAAAAATGTAATCAGACCAGCCCCAAACCTTTTCCTATAGAATTAAAAAAAAACTTCTATTCAACATAATTTATGCCAACTGACTGATTGACTCACTAACTAACTAAACTAACTAACTAAACTAACTAACTCACTGACTAACTAGCTGATGTCTCTAGCCAAGCAAAACTTGACAATGGATAAGACTATGGGCTTGATTTCTTCACTGTTCGACATTGCTTTATCAGATGCTTCTCTTACTGTTCTTTGTTTGCAATGCTATGTAATGGAAGGAGCATAGCTGAAAACAGAGTATGATGGCCACCTCCCTTTCTGTTACATAAATGATTGTTGGGATGCCTATTCTGATGGTATCATCCTTTTTTTAATGCGATATGCACAGGTTTATTGTTATAAAAAGTAAGCAAACAAACAAGTAGAAGGAAAAGTTATGAATTTTATAGGGATCAAAGCAAAAAGTAGTGAAGCAAAGGAATAGCTAAAAGTGGTGAAGGTTGCCTATATAATTATTAATCTTAACAAATACTACTGTAGAAGGAAAGTAAAGAATTTTTAAGTTGGATTATGGATGAGTGAAATAAGTAAAAGTGGCTAAACAAGGAAGGTTGCCTATACCTGCAGAAATACTAATGGACATTAAATCCCTAAACTTCAGTCTATACCATGGTTTCAGTTGGGATTAGATGTCCACTGTAGGTGCAATTAACAATTCAATTAATATAGTGCATGGTCACCACTATTCTATTCGTCTATTAATCCCACATATGTACGTGTTGTTCAGCTAGTTACACAGCATTACAGATGACTATAAGAAACATCTCTCCAATGCTACAGAAAACAAGGATGCATTTTGTGACTGTCAACAGAGAGGAGTATTATATATGGATGAAGGAGCAAAATTAAAGAAAATTTTAATTCTATGACCTGCTATGCTACAAGTTCATTAAAAATCATGCCAATTGCCATACAAATTCACTGGTCACAATTCAGTATAAAAATACCTGGGAAATTTACCCTATATAACAGTTGCAAAAATGCTATTATCTAAACGTTTTAGTGTTACAAACATGTCATGCTTAGGCATGAATACATGATTATAGTTAATGCATTGTAATGAATTCGTGTACAGGGTTGGCTTTGTGGTTACCACGAAACATTAACAATTTAGCTAAGTACATGCCAGAGCCTTTGACACCAGCCTCCAGTGGTACTGCACCTGCAGATGTTGAATAGGCTAATATCACAGCCCACTACTGATTATGGTAAAACAGCTAATTATTGGCTTATATCAATACAACTCTTAGACTAGTTGTTGTGACTGATGAATCGTAACTCCAATAATTCTCAGCACATGAAGCATAAATTTCATCAGTGTATTAACTATTTTTCTGTAATTATTTGAGACCATTCCTTGAAAAGTTACCCTTAAGATAATCCATTGTACAGTATACAGTATATGTTTACCATTAACGTGCCCTGAGACTCGACACTACTGCTGCTAATAGCTTCATCCCCATGCTTGCTGGGGCTAACATCCTGTAAAGTACTCTAATAGATATGCTTTACAGCAATAAGTACCTGAAAAGTGTGAAAAGTTCGCTTTGGATGCTTGTGCCAAAGGCTATGGCACTCATCACACCTGTCTTCACTACAGTCATTACAATAGATTAATTCACTGCCTTTTCCACAGCTAACACACTCTCGGTCCATAGTCACTGCCACAGTGCTCAGTAAATGAACGCAAGGTGAAAGCCTGACACCTTGCTAGCCTCTTTGCTAGCACTGTACAACTGCAACCGCGTACAGAAAATTGCATTGTCTTTGCAACAACCGGCCATGCGCGGTTTGAGCATGCGCGTGTTTTGAATAATAATGTTAGGCGCAATCTGTGAATTTGCGCAGTTTATAAATTGCGCTGCGCATTTTGTGAATTCATAAAATGCGCAACAATTTATAAATTGTTGCGCAATTTGTGAACTACCGTAAGAGCTGCGCATTTTATGAACTCTTTGGATTCTGGTCCATTCAGTGTACCGCCGTTACGTTCTTGGCTGATCAAGTGCGTATTATGGCTGCTTTCAGAGAGGTGTAATAAGCCCCACAGATTGGGAAGTTTACTGCTCTGCATGCCCACAGATTGGTAGATGGCATGGATTGCAAATGATGCTACCAATAATTATCGTGTTTACGCCTGGTTATTAATGGTCTAATGTGATCCAATTTTTTCATTTTCTTTTATATAACTTTAATAAGCCCCTTGATAGCTATATGTTTACTACAAGGAACATGGGTCAAGACGGTTCCGCTTTCTCTGTATTGACTATCTCTCCATCCAAGGTTCCTTTGCGTACTCTGCAGTTGGATTGGATAAGGTGCATTCTGTCTGATCAAGTTCCTGCATGGAGCACACATCCAACACCACGCCCCTGATGTACAAGCTAGAACACAATATTTATATTCAGTATAGATCTAATTGATTTTTTAATATTCAAATTCAGCTTGTGACAAAGTTACAATTTTAACCTGGAATTAGCTCTAATACAGCAGTTAGCTATACACAAACACAGGCCCATTCTTTGAACAGCATGGCCCTACAAAGTTAAAACTGTTTTCGTCCTGTGAGATTGTCACTTCATGCCTTCTTAAGCACTGTCTGTGGTACCCCCATGAGCAACTATTGCACCTGACCTATACAGAGTTCACACACATAAATACAAGATTCGTTAATGTAACTAGCGCTTACCAAGGGAGTTGTATCATCATCCACCAAACCAATCATTCCACAGGAATGGCAATAGTCATTCAATGGTTCTAAATAAACAAAATATATATTTTTTTTCTCCACAGGATTATAATTATCACAAGGCATTGACTTCTATTGATGCACTATACTACGTATAAATGCATGTGAACACCATACTATTGACCTGGATGTCAAACCAATGCATGCATGCACATAAGTTTTGTCTACAATGTTTAACTTAACAATGTTTAACTTTTGCATACTGCAATTTCATTCTTTCGGCAGCATTCTTTCGGTACTCTAAGTCTGCTGCCTCCCGAATTGCCTTATGGCGATCACAAGTAGTGAGGTGATCATATGATTTTTCACTGTGTTTTTGCTAACAGAATAATAACATATTGCTATAAACATAAGGGCATTGCTGAAATCACATAGACAGAACACCAAACACTACAGTTATAACAAAACCTCCATGCTTAAACAACTTGATAAAAGAAATATAGGCCTCACATAATAAGGACAAAGATTTTCACTGAAACTAAACATTTTTACTTCTTGATATGAAAAAACCTTGATCCCACAGAATGTATTTATACATGGCTTGTGTAGTTATAACTAGGAGGTTTCACTGGTCAAAAAAGCTATAGCAGTCTACACAAAATTGGTAATGATTTGTACCTCTGAGACTCCGACTCCATGTGATCAGGCGGTGATGACGTATCATCTGTAGGAGATGCTATAGGAGATACAATTGGATTTGACAATGGTTTGTCAGGTAACAGTGGTGGCACACTTTGACATGATTGACGTGGTGACATCCTTGAGCTAGATAGTGGTGATGCACTTCTACTTGGTCGCTGTGGTGACATCTTTGAGCTAGATGGTGATGTACTTCTACTTGGTTGCCGTGGTGACATCCTTGAGCTAGATGGTGGTGATGCGCTACTACTTGGTCGCTGTGGTGACATCCTTGAACTAGATGAGGGGTGATTAACTTCTACTTAGCCGCCGTGGTGAGCTAGATGGTGGTGATGTACTTCTACTCAGTTGTTGTGGTGACATCCTTGAACTAGATGTTGGTGGAAACACAGTTGGTGGTAATTCATCAAATAGCAGTGACACATCATCTAGTTGAAAGCGCCACATGATTTTTTACATCACTATTGAACCACTAACCATCTTTGATAAGATCAGTTAAATCCTCTTCCATTATACAATGGTCAACTCCTTCGGGAAGTTCAGCAAATGGGGCTAACCTTGGTGGCTGGCCAAACACCACTTCATACCAGCTTTGTTTTAAAGTGCGACACACTTGAACATTTAAATTATCTGCAAGGGCACATTACATATTAGTTGGGCTCATACTAGTACTTACATTGAATACATGGCAGCCAGTCAGTCCAAGATACACAGTTGGAATCCTTGTGCTCACATTTAAATGCTTGCAACTGTATTTCTACAAGATGGTTGCTCTTTTCAATTAAACCTTGTGACTGTGAATGGCGAGGTCTACCATTGATTATTGTCACTTCTCCTGGCCACAACTTCAATATCTCTCTAATAACTTCATTAACAAATTCCCTTCCATTATCTGACTGCAATATTTTGGGGAGCCCACAATATGGGAAAACCTTGTGCACAAGCCCACTAGCTACTTCAATGGCACTCTTGTTTATCAGTGGCCATAGCACGTGAAACTTTGACCAGTGTTCCATGTAATGTGCAATGTAGCAATAAGAATCATCTGGCATGTGCCTCATATCTATCAAATCAATCTAAAATAAGCAAGAGTGAATAATCCTCTATGTAAATTATACTCTCTCCCACAACAAACCTGACAACGTGTTAAAAATCCTGATGAAATGATTGGCTTCAAAGGAGCAGTACAATTCTGTGGCTGCTTCAGCTGGCAAATATGGCATGTGCTACAAAAATATTGAGCTGCCTCCCTTGGCAAACCTTCATACATTCTTTGGACCTACAATAGTAACACAATTAGAAATTATGATAATTGTGGGCAAGTTTGTTAAATACACATACTTAAGAATGCCGGGAAATATAATTAGACATACAAACAAAAGTGGGCAAAGTGTGAAATAGGTACTGCTATCAAATACTAAAGAAAATAAATGGCACCTCTCAGAATGTTGTAGTTGAAAACCATACAAATGTGAGATGAAAATGAGTTTTGAATAGTCTTCGTGTATCAAACATCAATCCTGTATTTTAAAAAATAGTCAAAACCCATTTTTTTGTCTGCCTGACTGTCTGTCTGACTTGTCACAACGTCAGAGGCCAAACCAAAGCAAGCAGTACATGGCCACCACAATAACAAACTCACGGATAAACCTTTCTGGTTCTGACAAGTGTCTGTTTTCTGTTATATTACATGATCATCTCCTTCATGCAAGGAAACCATAATAATAAGGTGTTAAATTTCTGTATAGACACTTTCCTTAGAAGAACAAGTCAAACAACTATTTGACATTTAAACTACTGACAGATACAATACATGTAGCTTCAATGATACAATGACATGACTGGACCACACTCTTAAACAATCAGAACACATACATGCCACACTTCAGAGCCATACAATTATGTCCTTTAATTGCAGTCAGCTGCTGTTGAAAACAAAACAATGGGAACTGCACTCCTATACCTTTAAGTATTATCAAGACACTCTAATAAAGCAGTCATGGCCAAATGTGTATAACATAGCTATGCCATAACAAGAACAGTTAACACACTAGTGCAATCAGAAACAAGTTGATGTTGTGCTACTTCTAAAAACCAAGCACCATGCAGCTAGCTAACTCATCTGGAATTAACCATTACTATTTTACTATTTTAACCAATTCGTTTTTTTACTGATAGATATATGCCAATATATTATGGGGTCAACATCCAAACCAAATTTTCAAACTCTTCTGAAGTTATGGCTGTGAATATAAGCACTTGTAGTCAGTATATTCACTGTTCAAATTGATTTCTTTGCTCAATTTTCTACTGTGTAGCACTATATTTCCAAAACTACTTCCACAATAGGCTAAAACATTAGTTGATCATCTCAGCAAAAGCCTGCATTGCACGCACGTAATGATTTCTTTTATTATCTCAGTATTATTTCCAACTCAGTACTCCAAGGAATGGGCTCACATGTTTAGTTACAAAATTAAATTAAGCGTGGCTTTAATATAAACATAGGACCACCCCATCTTCACTATATTATGCAGTCTCAGTGACCATAAAACTTGGTGACACTTTAATAATATGACAGCATACACGATTCCCATACCTCTGCAAGCGTTTTCTTGTAGCCTACATGCCCATTTTCCGTTGAGTGCACACGCTCTAATATATCATAAAACTTCTCAGCTGTTGCCACTATGCGATGATGACCAAAGACAGTTTTGTCATTATCATTCTGTAATATAGTTTTGTGAAGAGAGGCACAAAAAACCATCATTTCTTACTCTTTGCTTGGCTGGCAGACATAGGACATTTTCTAACTTCAACTCTGGATAGTTTCATAAAGCAAACTTCTTCGTTTTAATAACCCAGAATTTGAAGGAGTTTGAAACATTGCTCAGTCTTTCAATTCCATTCAAAACGTCTATGATTTTCTTAGCCTTCTCCTCTGATACTGTCTTGCTTGTAGTGGTGTGATCAAAATACTTCGTTCTGCAGAACTTTTCGAACAGCTCTCTGTGACCTTCTTTCGACATACTGACTAGCTAGCTAACTCGTTGAAGCTCACACCTCGCAAGCACTATAGGAACCACGAGGCCTGAGCTAGGTCTCGTGAACCACCAGGTGTGAAACGAAATTACGTCTTAAATCGCGTGAACTACCAGGTGTGAAACGATAGTAGGTCGTAAATTGCAAACTCGATCGCACCGCGTCCTCGTTCGAGCTGCGCAATTTATAAATTGTTGCGCATTTTATGAATTCACAAAATGCGCAGCGTAATTTATAAACTGCGCAAATTCACAGATTGCGCCTAACAATAAAACGCGCGCAATACCGGGTGCCGTTCAATTCCGCGTCAGTTAAATCATTGTATAACCGGAATTATACACACTTTTACGGCAAGTATACCAGGAATGGTAGGATCATCACTAGTTAGCAAATACCAAAACCCTGTATTGCACGCATTTTATTATTCAAAACACGCGCATGCTCAAACCGCGCATGGCCGGTAGTTGCAAAGACAATGCAATTTTCTGTACTGCGGTTTTTCAAGTTCTTGCAATGCAAAGCGTCATGCGCTATACAAGCATGTATGTGCGCAGCTGTTCAACAGTGGATTTTCAGTGACAACTACTGACTCACAGGACTTCAAGGATGCCTACGCATACAACTTGACAGCCACAGAATATTACAGGAGTTTTTAAAGAACTGCGCATACTGACACATTATTAGCGCATGACGCTTTCCATTGCAAGAACTTGGAAAACCGCAGTACTGTGGTTTTCCAAGTTCTTGCAATGGAAAGCGTCATGCGCTAATATTGTGTCAGTATGCGCAGTTCTTTAACTACACCTGTAATGTTCTGAGGCTGTCGATTTGTATGCGTAGGCTAGCTTGAAGTCCTGTGAGTCAGTAGTCGTCACTGAAAATCCACTTATGAACAACTGCGCACGTACATGCTTGTATAGCGCATGACGCTTTGCATTGCAAGAACTTGGAAAACCACAGTATAGTACTGTATCTGTAATTAGTATCGCGCCAAACGTGACGCATGCGCATGAAGTACTTATTCTTAGTAAAGCACACTGTGAACGTTGATACTGTGGCCATGACTGCGATCATCTAGCGGGTTAACAATCCAACAGCATATCAGGGAGAGCTACGTATGTAAGCTGATGGAACACGGAGGTGTACAGTATGTGAACGTCACGTTGCTGTAGATCACGTGATAGTTTTGAGTAGTGTGGATCACGTGATTATAGTGTTGGTGAGGATAATCCTGTAATTAGTGAATTTTAAGTGGTTGGCGTAAAATCTTCCCTTTATGTGTAGTGCATATAGTGACTCCATAATGCTTTTTACGCCAATGACTTTAGCGTAAAAGCTTGTCATTAAGTACTTAATGAGAAGATTGGCGTAAAATCTTCCCTTTAGGTATAAAGAAGTGATTGGCGTAAAATCTTCTCATTAAGCATAAAGAAAATTTTTCACATTATACGCTTATGTATGTATGACCCCTGTAGAGGAGCATGGTTTTGCTCTGCATAAGGGTGCCTTCCGTGATGCTCTCTGCTTACGCTATGGGTGGCTCCCATCTGGATTGCCAACCCAGTGTGTTTGTGGTCAAGGATTCTCTGTGGACCACTCCATGAACTGCCCTACAGGTGGCTACCCCACCCTTCGGCACAACGAACTTAGGGATTTTACTGCTGCCATCCTGTCAGAAGTCTGTACTGATGTGTGTGTTGAGCCCCCTTTACAGTCTGTCTCTGGTGAAACACTCACATACGCTACTGCAAATCGTGAGGATGGAGCACGATTGGATGTTTCAGCTGTTGGGTTCTGGGGTGGTCACCACCAACGGGCTTTCTTTGATGTTAAGGTGTTTAATCCAACTGCTTCGTCATACCGTGCTACACCAGTGGCTTCATTGTATCGGAGATTTGAAAAGGAGAAACGTAGGAAATATGAGCAGAGGATTAGGGAGGTTGAGATGGGTTCATTTACCCCATTAGTCTTTTCAACGTTTGGTGGAATCAGTGGATGTACCAGCATCTTTTACAAATGTCTAGCCTACTTACTGTCCCTGAAGAGAGAAGTTCCCTACAGTAGCGCGATGTCTTGGCTACGTTGTCGCATCAGCTCCTCGTTGCTCCGCTCAGCGATTGCGTGCCTTAGGGGGGCGCGCTCCCACAGTGGTTGTCCCATCAGCCATAGGGCACTTGACCTTGTACTATCAGAGGGTCGGGTGCCTTCCCCCTAATTATTTAAATTGCTCCCTTTAATCTCAGTCCAATTTTTGTCTAGCACTTCAACATCTAGTGCTAGGGGTGGTGGCAAGGGGTGCTGGTTACCCCGGGAAAAAAAGAAAAAAGAAAAAAAGATCGGCACACTGACTACAACCTATTCCACTTTTTTTGGTTTTAACACTTTGGCATTAAAGCCCTTTTTCTGTCCTTTACTCTTACTTGTGACAAACCCAATTAAAGCTCTGTTGACGATAATCTTCTAGGATTTCAGGAAAGGAATAAGCTGGATCTAATATTTTTCGTGCATGTGCATGATCGCCTGCAATGAGTGTCAGTTGCCAGTCCCAAGTGACAAACAGGACTAGTTGTGGTCATAGACCTAGTTGTAAGTGACTTCAAGTTTAAAATAAATAGCTAGCTGCACTACAGTATGAAATGTAGTCAAAGTCATGTATATGAATGTGTACATCTTAAAATTAATCTCTTTTACAGTCTGAAAGTAAAAAGATCCAACTCATATACAGTTGAGTAAGTTGTAACTTCTGTTTATAAAACACATACATAGCTAATGCTATTATTATGTGCTTTTTTATCAGTCCAATAACATAGTGTGTGTGGTCCACTATTTGATCAAATTATATTATTGCTTGACAAACCATGCATCCTATATTATTTTTATTTTTCTTCTACCAGTTCCACATTATTCAGATGCCTCAAAATCTAGTTGCTTCATACCGAACATTCGCTTGTAATATGCATAGCTACTTACATTATTTACTTTTGGTCACTATTATTTCTTAAAATAAGATCATATTATAACCATTTCTCTCAAATTGCTTCCAGATTCAATCTCATTACAACTATTAATATTTTTCAAAATTTTCCTGAGGACTCCAGACTACCTACAGCTATATAGTTGGTGAGAGAACTCCCATCAGCCTTAACTATCATGACATGAAATAATTAATAGAGCACAAAATACCGGCCCATGCACACTTCAAATAAAAAATTTGTTTAGTTCAACTTCTTCTCTCCTGATCTCATGTTAGCCACTGCATGGGACTTTCAAATGAGATGTGGATTTGAATGTGGAATTATGGACTTGGAAACCACTTGTGAAATTAAAGATCTTGGTGTAAGAGTAGACAAGGACCTAAAATATCATGCGTGTACATGCAATTATCAGGGGCGGTTTTAGGGGGGTTTCTGGGGTTTCCAGAAACCCCCTCTGAAATAGCGCTTGCCCCTACAATTTTGTCTGGGTGATAAAAATTACAAAGAGTTATACATACTGACAATGATGATACTGTATTATATTATGGCTTTTTCTATTGGTCAACTTCACAGCGTGCAAAACCACATAGTGACCTTTTTTTTTGGTCTTCAACTTGCAGCTAGTGCAATTCCAGAGAACCAGAAACCCCTTCTGAAAATTTCTAGATCCGCCCCTGAATTATAGCAAAGCCAACAACTTGTTTCTATAAGACATTAATTTTTTTCAGACATGATATTCATACCCGAAGGCTTCCTTTTCTTTTACAAAGCTATGTGACAGAGTACGATAACACAGTTTGAGGCCCTTATTCACAGATATGCTTAAGATTGAAGAGGCCAGCGGTAAAAGGGGACAAGTGCCATTTGAAAATTTTGGATGGTGGGCATTAAACACAATTTTGAGACATAAGGCCACATAAACTTAATTATTAGTTTCTCATCCCCACCCGCATCGCCATTTTTCTTACCTCATCAAGGATTTTTTGCACCACTGGTGGCTAAGGGATGCCAATTAACACCTTTTAGTCTTAGGAAAATTGCATTTTGAGTCATTTTAGCTGCTAATTCAGCTATCTAGTTAATAAAAATCTGCCCTCCTGCACTGCTATTTTGAGTACAGGAGGATGAGAAACTAACAATTAAGTTTATGTGGCCTAATTAAATTATTGTAATACTTGCTAAAATTGATTGAGACTGCCATAAACTTTCTTTTCTTATCTAATTTGTCAAAATGACAGGGTGGCACCAAAAGGCATAGCCTGTACAAGGGTGCTTCCCTAAACACACATTACAAAAATAACACTACAACGACAAAGGATAATAACACAAAAGTACACTAGTTATATACAAAGAAAAGAAACAATAGTTACAATAAACAAAACACACAGAGAGAGACTTAAAAAGCTATGTAAAAAAATATGATAAATGGTGCGACGAAAAGAATTTACAGATTTGATAGTGAGTGTATCAAATGATACAGTGTTCCACAAAAATACAGTATTCACAAAAAAAGAATAACGGTGACTGTTGATAGAAGATAGTAAAGGTACAATAGACAGTTCATGGGCTCTGGTGCAGGAAGTATTACAGCGATAGTAATCATAAAAGATAAGAGATGTTCTATTGTTGAAGATATCATACAGTGTTGACACAAACAGATAGTTGCGACGATCGGTGAGACTAGGCCAGCGCAGTGAATTAACATAATCATCAGATGACTTACTCCATTTCCTGGAAATAGGATCCCACTGGCTTCCACATGCCCACCTAGCAGCACGACGTTGTACAGATTCTAGGCCAGATATATCACGAGCAGTATGTGGACTCCACACTTGACAAGCGTACTCAAGTAACGGTCTAACTAAACACTTGTAAACTACAGATTTTGCAGCTGTGGTAGCTTCCCATAAACTGTGACGTAGATAGTTTAGTGATCTCCTGGCCTTGGCAGAAATAACTTTACAATGATGAAACCAAGATAAGTTAGATTGAATGTGAACTCCAAGATATTTAACAATAGAATTCCACAAGATGGTGATGCTGTTGATGTTATGCATAAAATTGATCAGTTTCCTCTTGTTTGAAATTAAAAATGCCAAACACTTAGATGCGTTTAGATGTAGCTGCCACATGATTGTCCAAGAATAGATGTTATCAAGATCTTGCAGCAGTAACAAACAGTCAGCAGGACTTTTTATTTCTCTATACAATGCAACATCATCTACAAATAGTTTTAAAGTGGAGTGGCTTACAACATTCTGCAAATCATCTATGTATAATATGAACAGAAGGGGGCCAAGAACAGAGTCTTGTGGCACTCCTGATGTAACAGGGAGCCAGTTGGAATAGCTACCATTGATGATCACTCGTTGGTATTGGCAAGTTAGAAAAGATCAAATCCACTGCAATAACTGGCCAGTGACACCTAAACAATGAAGTTTAAGAATAAGATGCTCATGAGGTACTGAGTCAAAAGCTTTAGCGAAGTCCTAAAAGACACAATGAGTGGTGCTACGACAATCTAAACATGAACTCCAGTCATGTATAACAGACAACAACAGGGTAACAGTAGAACGGTTAGCACGAAATCCAAATTGATTATTACCGATACACCCTGACTTCTCTAAAACAGTTACCAATTTTCTGCTAATAACTTTCTCCATTACTTTCACTACAATGGATGTCAAGCTGATAGGTCTGTAGTTATTTACTAGACAACGCTCACCTTCCTTGTATATTGGAACGATATTGGCTGTTGTCCAGTCTTTTGGGAGAGTTTCAGATGACATTGACTGATTAAATAATTGACTTAGCGGGTCACTGATAAATTCTGCAGAAAGTTTCGGAATGATATGATCTGGACCACATGCTTTACTGGTGCCAAGGCTGGTTAACTCATAGTAGACGTCTTCAGGCATAAAAGCCACTGACTGGATGACAGAAGATAAGAATGTTAAGGAACTCTGTAATGCCTCTAAATTGGAAGCATTCTCATCAGTAAAAACAGAATAAAAATATTTGTTAAACATATCAGCTTTAGCACAATCATCAGTAATAATGGTATTTTCTGAATGAAGAGGTGATAGACTTGCATGGTGATGCTTCACTGAATTGACCCAACTCCAGAACTTCTTGATGGTAGAAGACTGAGAAAGGTCAATGGCTCTCTTCTTAGTTTCATATCTTGTCATAGTATGTATCAAGTTGCTAATGGTGCGATACTTCAATTTGTTAGCAGCTGTAGGATGTTTACGCCTAACGTTATATAACTTGCTTTTTTTATGTATCATATTTATAGTAGATGGACTAAACCAGTGTTTGAGTTTTCTGGATTTTCATTTAACTTTTGGAATAGTTGAGTCAATGGCACACAGAAAGAGATCTTTCCACATAGACCAGGACAATTCAATGTCACCATCATGATCAATAACATTCCAAGGAATTCTAGAATTAAAGTGGGTTAAATCAATATCACTATAGTTGTACAAAAACTGTGTGTTATTTGATATGAAGAAAGCACTGCAGACATTGAAAAAGAAACAGCATTATGATCGGTATCAGGTAAACTATCACAAGGACTGATGAAGGAAACATGATCTGGATGTGTAGTTAATACTAAATCTAATATGTGATCTTTACGGGTATTAAATGGAACCAATTGGGAAAGGAAACAGTCAGATATGACCTCACAGAAAATGCTTGCATCAGGTGTGCAAGGTGAAGGAGAGACAGTGGTCCAATCAATGTTTACTTTACTTTTAAACTCTGTTGTTTACTTAGTGGCAGCATTATTCACATGGTTAAAACAAGCCGTTCTAATTTTTAGAAAATGGAAAATCTAAAATGGCACATGTCCCCTTTTCCACTGACCCCTTCAATTGTTACAGCATGCATACAAGCCACTAGACTTGTAGTCTTGTTGTTGGCATTGGTCATTGTACTTATAATATAACCTGGTCTGACAAAACCGGTCTTATAGCATTTCCATTGGTAACTTATGATCATGACTTTCCAATTGTTTTTATGTATCTACTGGAAACTTGGCCACAGTATTGTGATATGAAAGCTCACAAAATTTCAAAGTGCTACCATATTCACAGGACAAGATATCATTTTGTCAAATAGAGTTAATTGGAAAGGCTGTAAGACTGCATTGTTAGACCTGGTCACATGTATATGAAGAATGTGTTCCAAGTCTTCAACAAGAATGTAAACCCTGATCCTAACTATTTGCTTCCTTGACCTAAATAAATAAAACTGTTTTTCGAGGCCTCCTGTGTCTATTGTTATTGAAGCTTTACAGTGACAAGCACTGAAGGTCTGACAGCAACATATGCTGCAGCCTTTGGATTACCTAACCTGGCAAACTGGAACTGGAAAACCTGATAACAGTACTTGGCCTAGCTAACAATAAGGTGTAACAGAAAAGGGCCAAAGAAAGGAAAAAAATCCCTCCTACCACTAGGATTTGAACCGCAGGTCACCCAATGTCTAGTCGGGGCCACACTCAGTCTTCCTCCAAGACGGCTGGGTTTTCTTCCTTTAACCCAAAGTATTTATTGTTATTGAAGCTTTACAGTGACCAGCACTGAAGGTCTGACAGCAACATGTGCTGTGCTGTGTTTATATCACCTAGTTATTATGACGTCAATATTAATGATTGGTTGTAAGTCACTCCATTTTTGCAGTGGATACATGTCTGCATGTGTAGCTACGTAGCCCTAATAGTTACGTAATTGTTCCCTATAGGTACTATTGCATCAACATACTAATTCATACATGAAACATCATAATATAGCAATCTGCTGAGTTTTGATCCATCAAAAATTCAAATCATTTAGTGGCTGGGGCCATGTCTCCAGTTCTATATGCATCCAAAAACTCACTGCTGCTGGAAACTTACTTTTAATATTCAGCTAGCTGTCCCCAATAATGCTGCATGATCAGGGCCGGATATAAGTTTTAACAAAGGGGCTTCTGCTTTGCTGATTATTATTGTAGCTACAGCCTACCATGCAAAAATATTCGAGCTGTATAAAAAGGGTGCAGCCTTTAAGAAACCTGGGTGAAAAAGTTGTGAAATCATAGGTGGAGGCCATGAAATGGCTGCAATGATGTTGATGATAACAATGCAAACATTTATTAGTGCTAAAGGTCTGTAGGACACCTGGTCCCATAGCCTGTTTAAAGATGACATAAATATATCTGCCCCAGTTGTCCGCAATCACTGCATGTCAAATCTGTATGCTAATTATGCAGAGCTATATTGTAGCCATTCAGATTTGTATGTGATGAAAATATGTTTGCAGTTTGACTTGGCGGATTCTGTGGCTACTTCAGGGGTGGATCTAGGATTTCAGAACTAGGATTTCAGAAGTGTGTGTGTGTGTGTGTGTGTGTGTGTGGGGGGGGAGGGGGGGGAGAGGTGCTAACAGGGACATTTATGATGGATGGGTAAGAAAAATTAACACATGCATGGTAGTTACACAGTGTGGAAATTTTACAAGTTAAGTCTACTGAGATTGAATTTGGTAATAATTTTGACTGAAAGACGATATTTCACTTTGTTGGAGTGGCTCACAATGCTTATATAAAGCAATAATAACAAAGTGACATCATTATTCCTTAGCAGTTGTAACACTAGCTATCACATGAAGGGCATGCACAGTCAGTAGCTTAAGACTATTTTTCACATCATGATCTTCACAGAAAGGGAGAGAAATGGGTATCAGCTGCACATGATTAATACTAAACAAATTTGCAATTGTGCTTTGTTATACTTTATACAGTTTCATGGCTCAAACTATAATATTGTAAATGCCCAAACAGTAAATAATGGGAGGGCTTGTGTGGTAAGTGTCAGCATAAACAGTCAGGATGTGTATATAGCATGCTCAGCTAGAGATTCTGGGGGCATATACTCCTCCATGAATTGAAGTTTATTGCAATCTGTGAGCTGTTTTTAACCAAATGTTGTACTGTAAGGTTGTGAAAAGAGGTTGATTGATTGATTTGATTTATTATTTAGACTCCAGCAATTGGCTATATATAGCCACTCTTCCTTACAATTAAGAGTTAAAAAAGAAGCTACAAAACAACAAACACTCACACTACACTAAAGCTCACAAAATACAAAAACACATGCACATACACAAAAATGCAATAAAAATATCTACAGAAAATAAAAATAAGAAATTACAATTTATCTAACAAACACATAATTATATAATAATCATTACAGGTTGAAATCTGAAAAAAATTCAAAGGTGGGCATGAGGTGGAGTTAAATCAGAAACAATTTAAATTAACAAACAGAACTACATTAATTTTATTGTTTGGATTGTTAGGCAATGTGCAGTAGTGGACTGTCAAACAGAATAAAGAGTAGCTATAAACTGTATGATTAGACTGAACTGTATAAGGCCAATGGTGGAGTAAAGAAATTTTCAGATTTGATCTTGAGAACATTTTACCACATTATAGATATTTAAAATGCACATGTTCATCATTTTGAATTTATATAGCCACTATTCTGTGGTGCAAGTTGCTATTAATATTTTTACAACTATAATATTATATTATAGTCTAAAGTCATTGACATACAACTAAGTTATACACATGGCCACATGTACAATTAACCCTCCTGGGCACACTGACAGTTTATAAATGCTGCAGTATGGTTTGAACTAAAAGTTGATTTTCAAGGGGTTTGGGGTCAAGAAGCTGTATATTTTTGATGCTGATAGCACTAAAATAACATAATATGATGCAGCTGCTTTCAAAGAGTTTGATTTTCAGTTTACTTTCACCAGGTAAAAGGACAATTCCCTCCTTTAGAATTACCTATGATGATTTATGCTGCAGTCTTTGGATGTAAAAGGAAGATGAACAGTATGCTTTCATTGCTTATGTCAATAAAGAACTATATATTAATTATACACAGTAAAAAAAAGTAGTGAATACTGTTGCAAATAATGAGCGTCACTGGAAATTCTTAGTGACAGTCACTAAAATGTACAGTGACGTTCACTATTTGCCACTGTATTCACTACTTATTTTTTACAAGCTAGAAGAGATAGCTGTATATGCAGTGGTCACATTTTGTTTGTGCTATAACTACAATTATAGAGAGATTTAGCATGGAAGTAACTGTAGCTCTGTTAACTTTATGGAACTGTTTTATTTGCAAGAGGAAGCATTTCAACCCAAGAATCAAGTTTGTACCTGAAAATACCCACTCTAAACAGAAGAATAGATTTTCAAGAAGAATTATTGAATTGATGTTTCAGCACAGTAAGGTAACTACAAACTTTAAGCAATTGGTATAGCAAGATGATTGGTATAGTGATAAGATATATATAATAATATTATATATATATATATATATAATAATATTATATATATATATGTGACTGGATTTGTGAAAAGGTACCTTTTTCACACACAAAATTTGACCCATTTGTTGAACTATAAAGGTTCATACAGTAAATTTTTGATCATGGCATAATTGCTTGAAAGTTTCAATGAATGTAGCTACACTATCTGGCTACATTTTGATACTAAGCACAAGTTAATCAGTGTAAGGAGTCAAGTGTTACATCATTTGTTTGTTGGCATGTCAAATGTGTGAAAAAGGTACCTTTTCGCAAATCTGGTCACATATAGTGAGCAGCTAAAAGCACAACTCTACTCAGATAGAATGATTATAAAATAATCTAAACCAAAACAGTCAAGCTGTAAAAAAGAGTACGGTCCCCAAAAAGGCCAGGGTGAAAAAGATGTGAAATCCAAGGTGGTGGCCAACAAATGGCTGTGATGGTAGGTCAATGGCAAAAAATTTACTGATGACAATCCAGGTGAATTTGTGTTGCTTCCTCCAAGTTTCACTAGGATTCGGCACAAAATACACCTGAATTATCATTATTAAATTTTTTTGCCATTAATCTACCATCGATATCACAGCCATTTCTTGGCTGCCACCTTGGATTTCACATCTTTTTTCACCTTGGCCTTTTTGGGGGCTGCACTCTTTTTTTACAGCTTGACTGTTTTGGTTTAGATATCACTTCTTTTTGTTTTGCAAGCCACAAAGCCAGCCATAAACTGGCTTTGGTGCTTCCTTTTAGCTTGTTTTTTTTTTTCCTTTCTTTTCACTGCAGGAATTGTGGAACAAAAGAAACAATTGTGTGCATGTATACCTTTTTGTCAGGTTAAATATTTGTATATTTAACATTGAATGATTATCACATAGGCAATAAGGTGACTTCTTACATAACTGTAGCTGAAACTCTCATCTCATTGTTGGTAGTTGAATTCCTTTCAGGGTGACTTGTTTCTAGCTGAACTCTTTACATGGTGATTTGTTTCCAGCACATATTTCTACAGGGTGATTTGTTTGTAGTTGAGGGTTACTTGTTTCTAGCTGATCTCTCTTCAGGGTGACTGTTCTATTAAAGTATCTCGATTTCGCACTTGCTACACCGAGTTGGATTTTGTGTTATAACTCTGTGGCTTTAAGTATTCTACACCACTGAAGAGCTTTTCTAAGATAATTACTCCATCTGTACAGTGATTTTCAAAGCATAACTCCAAGCGGTTTTTCTGGTAGGCGTGGTAAGTAGTCGTTTATTATTATTATTATTACTAGGCCCGGGGCAAATACAACCAAGTGCAATTACCAACGGGACAACCTACCAATAAGGCAGTGCATGACCAGTACAGTGTGTGCATGTTGGCACATAAATGCAATTATAATACATATGTAGCAGGCCTTAAGAATTCATACTGACCAACAAACGTTTAATTAAGTCTAGGATATTAATTTATGTATCTGTACACAATTTGTGCCCTCCTCATGTGATACCAGTTGTTTAAATGAGGATGGATCATGATGATGGATTAAGACATGGCTGGAGTTGCCAAAGGCAGACCACAGTGATATCTGGGACAAAATAAAGAAGCTGAGTATTTATCCCCCACACTTATATATGTTGCTCATTGTATATATGTGGGGGGCTGAAGCATCCCCCTCCAAAATTTTACAATGAGCAAGCTAGGAAGCTTCTAGAAGCTGTAGTACAAATGCAGTTGCATTTTATGCACAGCAATGAAAAGATGGAAAGAGCAAGGGGAATAGCTAATCTTATCCAAGAATTACTAAGAGGGGTTCATTATTATACTTTTGGTGTAAGTCTTACCTTGTAAACTGCTAAAATCAAAATACTCTAATAGAACAGTGAACTACTCTAATAGAACATCCACATTAAAACTATAAATTTCAAGAATTTACTAGAGTGTAAGCTGAAATTAAACCTATTCTTCTATACCTGTGCACTGCTACCATCACCATTAATTGTACCAAACATCCTGCTATATACCTATCACTTTAGAAAGATTTATACCTTTAATGTACTAAATTATATAAAACATTATTAATTATTGAAAATCTATTCTGAAAACAGCCTTTTCTGTCAAATAGTTAAAAATTTTTTAGGCTCTGTTACAAACATGATTCTTAGGTTGAAATGCTTCTCTTGCAAGTAAAACAATAGTCACTCTTATTATAATAGTGAATTTCTTAGCATTTATAAAGTTCACAAGGCCGCAAAATCTGAGAGCTGTTTGTTTCTGTTTCCCTTACTTAGTCATATCCCATTCTAAATCTAGCAGCTTCTGGAGTTTGCACTATCAAATCCCTTGAAACTCATCTTTAAATGTGACCGGATTTGACAAAACCAGGCTTCCACACACATCCAATTCCTATACTTTAACTGCTTGTAACTTGCTCAGTTAGCATGCTATTGCCGTACAATTTTCAGACAATTCTGTGTGCTAAAAAGGGGTTAGTTGTGGCCAAAAACTAGTTGTATTTGTAGACTAGTTGTAAAACAATTATGCATGGTGATCAGGCTTGTTGTAATTACCCACCGACAGTAATCAGTACAATTACAATTATTTTTTGAAGCCAATCTAATAATTACGATTACTTCAGTATGTAAAATAATGATTAATAATTACAATTACTTTTCAATTACTACTGTACGTTGGGGTACAACAATAACCTACAATTCTCCAGCATTAATCTTAAGGTATATTAACTGTTCAAACTTTTTTGGTAATAGTCTACTTCTATTTGGTCTGAGAATATTGCCACTATGGCTGAATACACACTCAAATGGTGCAAATGTTGCTGGAACTCCCAGCTATTCTTTGCTACTGTATTGTACTTAAAATGGGGTATTTATTTGCTTTAATATTCCAAAATTTTAGAGGGCTTTCATCCTTTGTAAACTCTGTCTCATCAGATATGTTTAAATTCTTCCTCTACTATTGAACATTATGTACCTCATGTGTATCCCATACTGTACATAAAATGTTAAACTATATGGTTAGCAAATATATGCCAATAATTCACTGCAGCTGCATGGACCACATGTCATACACATGGGATTGTGTACATAATCACTAGTCAAGTTATGGGGTAGTACTTTTATATAGCATAACTTTGATTCCTTACATTAATTTTAATTACATAATGATTATTGACTGAACAACTAATTACAATTACAATTACCATTACTTTTATGCTCAGTGAGCAATTCCAGTTCCAATTCTGATTACTTGAAAATTGCTAATGATTAGTAATTAATTACAATTACGATTACAATAAGCCTGATGGTGATGGATGGATCCATCATTTTAAAAGCTAGATTGAAATAGCAACCTGCACCACAGAACAGTGTATGGTTATATATATTAAGTAGATCCAATCCTGTGTTCATATATTCTCCTTGACCTTACATTCAATTAACTATACACTCTTTATTCTCTTTGACAAGCCACTATTACACATTTTCTTAAAATCCAATAATAAGAAACAGTGTATAATTCTGTTTTTACTTCCAACTGAACTCATTCATCTTGTACCCACATTTGGTTAAAACATAGTATATTCTACGGTACGTTGAATATGCTATCTATGGTTAAAAATAGCTTCTAAATTCAATCTTGTGATAGCAAAAATTTCCAGGGGAGTATGCCACCAGGGCCCCCTAGCTGGAGAATTCTATACATGCTGAGTGCACATGCACTCCACACAGTGGTGAGTCTACTTACCCTCTCCACTCACACTTACCCTCTCTACTGTTTGGACAGTAGTTTGAGCAATGAGACTGTAAATTATGCTATACTTCAGAACACTTAAATTGATCATGTGCAGCTGATACCCATATGTTTCCACTACTAGTTCTATAAGATTGGATTTAGCTACTGGCTGTGCTCTTTAGTTATATTGACAAACTGTAGGGGAATAATGCATAATATAGTATCACATTAAAGAGTGACATCATTTTTCACTCAAAATTACTACCAAATTCAATCTCAGTAGGCCAAATTTGCAAAACGTTTCTGTGGGGGCATGCCCCCAGACCCCCCTAGATAGAGCATACTCTGCATGCTGAGTGTGCGAAGCACACTAGTTGTATCAACTTTCTTGCCACATATATAAGTGTCCATGTTAGCATCCCCCCTTCTGAAATCCTAGATCCACCCCTGGGTCACTCCTGGTCGCTAATTTTCTCCTGGTCTTTGGAATCATGGGTGTGCTGCTGTGCGTTATATAGAATTACATGTTCATTCAAGCCATCAGCATGAACAGGTGTAATTATTATACGTTTGTGCCTTTGTTCACCAGCGAGTCGAACCCCGGTTAGTGCAAGTTCACAGGCCTTGTAGTTTTCCCAAACAATTATTTATTTCATTTTTTAATGATCTTATTATTATTTATGATGTAATTTTAACCGCATTTCGTATTATTCTTAGTACTTGGTTGTATAATTATTAGACTTTACAGCATATACAAGGGCGAAGTGACATAAGGAAGGAGATACAAAAAAGAAAAGAGTGTATGCTGATGGTCTGGCAGCAACCTGTGCTGCCAGCCGTAAGATTAATTACAATTAAACTACTTAACTACTTACAAAACAGAAAACAAAAGCTTTACTTACAGAAAAGAAAGAAAGGGAAAAAAAAGGCTACTTAAATTACTTATTCAGGAGTTATATAAGCACATTTATTACAAGGACACAAATAAGAAAAAGTACAGGGATTATCAGGGTTGAAATGATGAATAACATTGTTCCTTGGTTGGTAAATTATTTGCTTGTTTGTTGAAACGGAAAGGGTGCAATCAATTGGGGGTAGGGAGTTCCAGAGCCAAGCTAGTCTGTAGAAGTATGAATGGCGAGTAACATTGTTTAAGGAAAGTTTGTGTTCTAACTTGTTGGAAGTTGATGACCGAGTAGGACCTGTAGCAAATGTAATATAGTCGTGAATATTAAAATGTGTAGATGGTGACTTCAAAGACTTCAAGCAAAATACAATATCAAAAAGCTCTAAGGTGTACATCAATGGCAGTAATTAGAGTTTAACTAGGCGATCGAAATAAGAAGAGTGATAATCAATTTGGTAGATCTTCTTTGAACCTGTTCTAATAAAGTATGTCTTTTGTTAGGTGAGGCCTCCAAACTGGTGAACAATAAGATAACTGTGACCTGACCAAGGTTAAATAGAGCTTTTTCTTAGCCATAGGGTTATGTAAATTACCAAAGGTCCGTCGAAGTAAACCCAAAATTTTGTATGCTTTAGCAGTTATGTAAGAGATGTGAGAGGTCCATGTCAGGTCTGAAAGATATAAGGACTCCTAGGTCCCTTTGTAATTGCTTTATAGGAATATCAGAACCATCTAGGTGATACTGAGCATGAAACTCACATTTAAAACTCAAGTAGTTACTTTTTATGGTGTTAAAGATTAAATCTGTATCATGACTCCACAGTGAAAGAAAGTCAAGATCTAACTGTAAGCGAATAGTATCTTCCTGTTGATTAATTCTATTGAAAACTTTGGTGTCATCGACAAATAAGTAACATTTAGAACTTCGAAGATAGAGAGGAAGGTCATTAATGTAAATTAAGAATAACAGGGGGCCTAGTATGCTCCCTTGTGGTACACCAGAGTAGACTGATAGAAAAGTTGATAAGGTGCCATTTATACACACACACAATGAATACGATTAGAAGGATAACACTTGAACCATTGCCATAAGTTACCTTGTATGCCAAGGGAGTGTAATCTTAACAGCAATTTATTATGGGAAATAGTGTCAAATGCTTTCCTGATATCGAGATAAATAACATCTGTTTGAGAGTTTGATGAGTAAATGTTGTCTAGAAAGAGTAGAAGTTGTTGTAAAGGAGATCTACCTTTTATGGCTCCAAATTGGGATAAAGATAATTTGTCTGTAACAAAATTGATAATTTTATTAAAAATTATTTTTTCTAATACCTTGCCTATGTTACTTAGGATGGAGATGGGTCTATAGTTCTTAACTGATGTTTTGTCTCCTGATTTGTAGACAGGTACCACAATATGTATTTTCCATGCATTCATTTGAGATGCTGAAGGGGCTTGCTCAAAAAAGCAGCACATGATTTTAATATTAATGGTCCAATACCATTTATTCCAGTGGCCTTGGAAGTGTCTAGTGTTGAAAGAACTGTGTACACATCCTGTTCTGATATGAAAATTCTAGTAAAAAAATCAGAGGTTGATGAAGTTATAGGAGTTACTGTATAACTGGGGATGATCTTGTGAAAATGGAGTGAAAATATTCATTGAAAAGACAGGCTCTTTCAAAGTCACTTTGAGCAGTTGTATCGTCTAATTTCAAAAGGTTGGGGATACCTGAGTTTCCAGTAATTCTTTTGATATAGCGATATACTTTGTAATTGCTAGAGATTGTTGATCATTGTTTCCTCATAGTTGGTTTTGGCTTGTGTTGTAAGATGCTGTAGGTTCTCAGTAATGTTTTTAAATTTACTTACAGTATGATCAGTGGGATGGAGTTTAAGTATTCTGTGTAGGGTTCCATCCCACTGATCATACTGCAAGTAAATTGAAAAAACATTACTGAGAACCTGCAGCGTCTTACAACACAAGCCTTTTTATTGCTTGATTGTGTAATTGTTACACACTGTTGGTCTTTTTGTTGTATCTTCCTGGTTTTTAGTTCAATTTCTTTCAAACCACAAAAGGTTTGAGGTTCAGTAGTTAACCTATTCACGCACCAATTTTCAGCTTCTTCCTATAAGTGGTTTATCCTGTAGGTGTGACAACATATTGGTGTTATTGTTTGTGAATTATTGCTAATACCTCTTTGCCTGTTTATCGTATTCCAGCCAAACCTGGTACTATGATGCGCCTTTATGCCCCCCTTCTGTGTGCCAAATGTCAAGGCAATCGGACTTGGAGTTCATGTTTTATGGCAGTTTTTGTATTTGTGAGAAAAGACGAAGAAAAAAAAACGAAGAAATTAAGTCAATTTTTGAAGTCGCATATCTCGGGAATGCTGAAGCGATTTCGCTCAAATTTAGTGTGTGGAGTTGGCGGGTGTGTCCACAGCAAAATTATTGTTTTGTAAAGGCATTTCATTAAGCATTTCTTCTGCTTACCTCACTTACATACGACCAATTTTGGAGTATGCCTCTACTGTATGGTCCCCTTATGTCAGAACTGATATTGCAAGACTAGAAATGGTCCAATGCAAGGCTGCTCGTTTTGTCTTCAACACATTCTCGTCATATATACTCCAGTGTGACCTCCATGTTGTCTCAATTAAACTGGCAATCACTTGAAGTAAGAAGAACTAATGCCATCATCACCATGTTTTACAAAGTTATTATTTGTATTGACTTCTCACAAGATCTCCAACTAGTATTGTCATCTACCCAGGGCTACTTTACAAGATTCATCAGTTTACCTGCTAGAACTGATTAACTCTTTTTTTTTTTTTTGACATGTCAGACACTTGTTTTTACAAATTAATAAAGATAATAAATACTTAAACAGTGGGCAGAAAGGAAAAATCCTGGGAGGATGGTATTGTTGCCATTACAGAGGCAGCATTGCCATGTTGAACATAAATGGCAACCTTCTGAATCAAAAATTGGGTGGCTCTATTATCACCAGACTGTTCCATTACCTGGGAACCTATCCACCTCACTAATGAGCGTGCACATGATCCCCAAGCACCCAGGGTCTCAACACATAAACGGGAGAAGTGAAATGATGGAATCAGAGAAGAATACTTTCTGAACTTAGCTGACTCTGCAGAGTTTACCAGCCGACTGGTACCACTTGCAGAAGTAGATAAATTAGATGGGGCCAGGGTGTCTGAACAGGTAAAATCCCAGAGCAAGGGTAAGCCCCGTGACCAAGGAATCAAAGACTTGCCATCTGGCCTCTTACCATCATTACAACACACACCGACTGGCTCCAAAACAGCAGGTACACCTCCAGACACCAGAACATGACAAATAGTTTCATTCACCACAGCGTGCTGAGGAATACGGCCTCCACTACGCTTGCAAGACAAACCGTGAGTTTCAAAAACATCAACTTTACTGCCACAAACACTCATATTATCATTCTTTTCTCCCACATTCAATTCGACTTTAGAACTCAATACTTGCAAACTTAACCAATGCACCCTACTTAAGGGTGCTCTGTACAGTCCATGTACAGCTCCCATGAAATTACCATAACTCACAAATGGTTTGGGCAAGTATACTGTACTTTCTTACTGGATATAAGCTAACACTAGAGCACACTTTATTCCAAACTCAACTGCTAATTTGCTGTAGAATGCGAGTTATAATTTTTCCTTTTAAACTAGAACTAGTCTTACAGTTTACACACTAGAGCCTTGATACTTTCATGATACACTATACAAAACAGTACAAACTATTGTGCATTTTTATTTTTGTCTTTTAGCTTCTCAATCATCAGATACTCAACTTCCGGTTAACTTCCGGTTTGACACTGCCACCAATCTTTCTTTTCACTTCCATGCTATTTGTCACCTGAAGTTGCTATCAAAAAACCGCAAGTGCTCTTTTTTAGCAAAATTACTACAGTAACTCATCCAAAATTTTCATGCCTTTTGGGTGAAAAATGACAGACTAGTTCTATTTTAAACATAAGAGTGTAGAATAGCAAGGGGCATGCCTGTTGCCTAACACACAGGTGCTAAAAATTCAGTAATAAGTCACAGACTAATTAACGACCATAATATTTCCATCAACGTAAAAGATAACCTGTTTGGCCATGTGACTTGGGAAGCCTTACACAAACTGTACAGAGCACCCTTAAACACATTTTGTCACGCACTTCATCTTTGTAGACAACAGTAATTTTAAGTTTACATCTTTTTACATGCACAGAACACTCAATTATGAGGTATGTACATTAAACAAATTAAATTAAATTAGGCAGCACAGAGCTACGGAGGTACAAAAATCTTGTTTTCTTTCTTCCTGTCAATATACTCACGGTCGGTTGCGCCTTGGCTTCTTGGGTCACACGATACACTACCGTGTGTCTTGATATCCAAGAATCAGCTGGGATGAACAAGTTATGAATCAGTACATGTATAGTCCTGTGATGTTATAAGTCATGTGAACATGATTAATTGTACTGATGTTCGGAAGGTCAGTCACATGACAGTGCATGATACACACTATAGAATCAAACTGGTAATGTGGGTGACATTTCTCTCATTTGTATGTAGTGTAAATGAAATGATTAGTAAATATCAATTTTGTTTTGATGCATCCATGTGCTGCAGCTGATATTTTGACAATGTAATATTATTGGTGAGGAAAAAAGCTATGGCTCCAGAGGTGTAGCTACTTAAAACTGATTAAAGCTTTCTTGTATGAGGAGGAGTAATCTTATCTTGTTACTATTGCTACCATAAATTTAGATTACACGCTGACACTACTACATTGCTTTACAGATCTGTACGGAGTTAAGGGTGAAAACCACATGAGTTCACAGAACTTTCAACTATTGACTTCACACCTTTAATTAAATCGATAATATACTATGAACCCATAATATTATATGAACTCTTGATGAATTGCATATTATGGGGACACACCTGGCTGGAAATATTTTCAGTGATGTGATGAAAGTTCATGAAACGGCAGTGATGCAATAACATGTGGTGGGCCTAATGGTTGATATAATACAAAATAGTGTCATCAATGATATCATGGTTTATTATACAGGTCCATAAAGCTCAAAAGGTTACATAAGTAATTACCTTTAAATTCTTGATGTTATGCTTATGCACGACTCCTGATGATATTAATAATTTCTGAAAAAGAAGCAGAATCAACTTGGTATAGTACATAAATTGTGCATCATATACATATAGGTAGGATGACATGGATAAGTTAATTGAATCAATTGTGCACTAGAATTATATTGATTCAAAAGTAAGCATGTCGACCAAAAATATCAACTAATTGCAAGTTGATATTAACCAACAATTAGTTTGGTTAATATCACCTTATAGTAGCTACAACTGATTGTACATTAGCGTTCAAACCCAGTCGGGTGATTGCCAATTAACAAATAAATGAAAGCATACATTTAACCAAAAGAAGTTATTTTAGTAGTCTTTTAAAAGGAACTGATGCATTGTGATTTTGCAGTGCATCATTAAAAGGTATAGATATTGTGATGTGTAAGCAATTGGAAATATTTGGCACAATGGTGAGATAGCAGTGCATAGGTGAAGAAGTTTAATTTCAGTATAGCTACACAGTCTTTGTTCATAATAGTTTAGAAGAGTTTTAAATACTAATATATATATAATTTTGACCAACCGTTGTGATTCCTTAGTTCTTCCCTTCTTATTTTTCCATTGCCCATATATGCCAAGATGCAATGCTCCTGTAGTTTCTATTAGCCTTCTAGTTATTGGAGAGTGTATCCTCCTAAATCAGGGTAAGATGATATTTAAGGAAGTTAATGTTACACTCAAGCGATCATGCAACATATCACGAATATGATTTGATTAGCTAGCACATTAATAGGAATAAGGTATGCACTTTTAAATTAATAAGGATAATGCATGAGCAACAATGTGCTCAACCAGATACCACGCTTCTGGTTCTGGTCGTATATGTATGCACTTCCTGGCATCAAAGACTTAGTAAATTAGATCAACCAGTGGGTAGACAATTTACATGTAATCGTACTTCATTGAGTTTGCATTGGATTGCCTCTTGGAAATCATAGCTTATATTGTTGGCGAGTTACTGGCAATTAAAAATAGGTTCAAGTGGACACATGCATAATATAAACACACTATTGAAATATTTGCAAGCAGAGAACACCTACCAGGGAGCTTGCTCAATTTCCGAATTTTTCATCAGCCATTTCATTCTACCACTAATTTGACCTCTCCCACCATCTACAGGCCCTTCAACACTATATATTTTCATGACTGTAACTACTTGTTGCATATATCTTACACACATGGGTACATAATAGGCTTCCCATGCAGCGGCTAAGGTCTTATATTATACACCTATGAAATCCCTTTAATCACTAGATTGTAAGGGGAGCTAAAACTTCTGCTGGCAAGCACAGGGATCTAGAGGTGAGTGTTTAGCATTAAGAGTATAATTGTATAAGTGCTGTAGCTAGATAATAAAATTAAAATAGTAGTGATTAGTGACATCACTAAGAAGTTAGTTCTATACTCCATACAAGCACCAGTTGCTTGCAGACCCTTGGCATACTTGCTATAAAGTAATAATACATAATAAATAAATAAATAAATATTCATCATTCTAGTATAGCAGGCTGCAGGCTCCTGATAGCCCTTAGCAGCAAAATCCAACCTTAGACAGCATTAGTAAAACTCAGTCCAGTGTTTTAGCTCACTAGCCAAATCCATGCAGTGTTATAGTTAACACCCTTTACAGTCATCCATCTACACGAGTATCAAGCAACTAGTCGCAACTAACTATAGTTGTATGTTTTAGGGTTGCAGTATTCGACTTTAGGGCATGCGTCTAATATAGTTGCCCCATGCATTGTTCGACTTTAGGGCACTCGTCACTAAGTTGCCCCGAGTACCATATAGCCTGGGGGATATTTTTGCTGATTTTGCATTGTTACCAGCAAAAATTTTATCCTTGAAATATTTAGACCTTCATATAGTTTAATACATTTTGGGAGTGTTTGCAAATCCGCAAAGTTTTTATTTTTAGCAACACTGCTTGACCTCGAATAATTTGCCCCTTGAAATATTTAGGCTATACGGTTAGGAATGCGACAAGTATTATTACTATTAGCACTTTACAGTGACTAGCACTGAAGGTCTGACAGCAACATGTGCTGCAGCCTTTGGATTACCTAACCTAACAAGAACTGGAGACTTTAAATGATTACTTAACCTAGCTAACAATAAGGTGAAAATAGTAGCTATTAGTGTTTGGGTTAGGGTCGGGTTCAGCTTTTGTTTACTGTCGGTTCAATAGCTGGTACGACTTATTAAACTGACTTTCGGTTCAGTATCCATTGCCTAAATAAAACATCATCCTTGCAATATCAGGCTTTAATATACTAGGAAGTGGTTACTGAACTGAAAGGTTTTTATTTTTGCGTCTAGTAGTTTCCCCAAGCATTCGACTTTAGGGACCATGAAAAATAGTATTAGCGTTAGGGTTGGGTTCAGCTTTGGTTTCTTCTTCACCTTTATGTTATGCTCTTCTTACTATACTGAGACCACTACTTGAGTAACACATAAGATAGAAAGGTAAGGGAGGTGGTTAGCACACTTGCCTAAAGCTCCAATAGTCCAGGGTCTGAGTTTTGTGGTTTTTTTTTCGTTTAGTGACCCTTTTTGTCTAAGTTTTACTGTCAGTTCAATAGCCAATATGGCTTATTAAACCGACTTTCGGTTCAGTATCCACTGCCAATATACTAATACGGTGAGTGGAGCAATCAGCTCAATGTTCTGGGTGGAAATGTTTTTTAAATATCTATCTGCATGCATCATGAATACATATTTACTGTGGTAATGATCATAAATGATGCATCATCATGATGTTGCACATGCAGGGGCGGTTCTAGAAACTTTACTTACTGGTTTCCAACAAAAGCCCATTTGGGGCGTGGTCCATTTCTTATTTTACCTAAATATGAATAAAATCACCTTAATAAATCGTTTCACAGTTAAATCTTACCACTCTCAGTCTATACAGAAAGATTTGATGCATTATAAAAGAGTTGCAGAAGTCACAAATGCTTAATCGATAATTATTTTTAGAGGCGCTCAACAACATTCAAGGCTTGGGAGAAGCAATTTTGTGCTGCAGAGAAGTACTTTGATCATTATAAAACTATCTTTTTAGTAATGCACCTCGTTTTAGACTTAAATTTCGCATACTAGTCTATTTAATTATTTTATCGTTTAAAATAGCTGACTGGTTTCCGGAAACCGGTGAAACCCCCCTTAAAACCGCGGCTAGCTCAGTGTCAGTAGCTACATCATAGATACTGCTACATGTATGAATTGAGTAGCTAAACGTGGGGAAATTTATTCAGGGGATTATAGGTGATATCATGTATGATCTATCCTTAGGTAAATTACTTTACGTAATTAACAATAGTATAATAACTCTGCAAATGATGCTTTTATTCATAATTAGCTATAGCGTCAGTAGCAGTATGCTTGTTTCACCAAGTAACAGGCTTAATTTGCATTCACAAGATTCGGTGATGATTGCTTTGTATTCAACGTGTGTGTTGCTTATAGCTACTAAGGTAAGTGCACCTAACTCCGGACAGTTTTTGCTTTCGGTGCTCTATCTCCGCCATGCAAGTAAATTACTTGATCCTTAAAATATGGTGATAAAGCCTATCCTATGGTGCATTGGTCCTGCAAGTTTCATCAAATATCTTCATCCGTCGAGGAGCTGCGCTCCAAAATTCAACCATGTGTAAATTTCGCGCATGCTCCTAACTCCGGACACTTTTTATCATGCCTGATACAGCACTACCAAAGTTGATTTCGAATTTTAAACACCGCCACATTAAACTTGCATCTATTTCCCACCTCATACTCGATTTTGAGAGTCATAGTACCTTTCGTTGCCGAGTTATGGGTATTTCAAATCTAGGTGTATTTACGCAAATATTTATGCAGCTTCAATGAGACTGGCTCTTACAAAATCGTCTATAGCAAGTGTTTGGCTGATTGTTTGCAAACGAAACTTGGTACAGTGGTACATCATAGTTGTCCCTCTACACTGTATTAAAATCAGCCAGATAGCTCTTTGAGTTTGGGGATAAGCAGTGATAATCGAAGAATTTTTGACAATTTTGTTACACACTGCAATAAATAATCACCTCGTTTAGAAAAACTAGCCGGACTTTCAAGCTGATTTTAGGACCACAGCATCATTGTATATGAAGCATTAATCACCTAAATTTTCAAGTAAATGCTGTAGATACTTTTGGAGATATGATGCCAAACATTGGAAGTGTCCGGAGTTAGGAACTGTCCGGAATTAGGCGCACTTACCTTACTTTTTTCGTTCGTCAAAGTCGTGTGGTACCCAATGCTAAAGAGGAACGCGCTGCTATTCCTGGCCGACTACTGGGAAACGGACAACACCACTATGATGGCTCATATACACGGCAGAAGGAGTTGTCTATGGATAATTTTGGTATGGATAATTTGTGGATAATTTGGATAAGTTGCTCTATGGATAATTTGTGTATTTGTGTACTTGTATGTGTGGGTGGTGTAGTGTATGCTATTGTCTTGCTTTGTGTTTATCTTGTATATTCTTGTATGCTTAGTTAGTTGTTGTTGTTGGTTTTGTATCACTCAACAAGGAGGAACGGCATTGTGCCGAGTGTTGTGAGTATAAAATAATAAATCAATCAATCAATCAATCAGTATGACCCATTAGCTAGATAGCGTGCTGTATGTAGCTAGTCACAATTATAACTACGTAGAAACCTCCATACTACATTAATTAGGCCAAACTACTTAGCTAAAATTAATACGTTGCTTAAAAAGTTCATCCTTCATCTGTAGTTACAGCCGCGGTACTGAGCAGCCCTATATAGTGAAAAAATTAAATCATTAGCCGTATCAATGTACTGGAGAATACTTTTTTTAAAAATATAGAAAACATACTGAGAGGTAGCTAGCAGTAGCTGATTAAAAAACAAAGAAACAGGACAATCCCTAATATAGCTAAGACCTGAAATTTGTCAAACACAGATCTCATTAGATATAGTACATAGTCTATACCAATAGAAAAACTTTATTTATTATTAGCTACTATATGCGTTAACTTCCATTCACCAGCAAAGACTTTAGAAAATAGTACAGTTACAATACCTATAATACAATTAGATCTACAAAATGTTGATCGCTTAATAATAGTCAAGGGAGGTAATTTCTTTTTGTTATGGTTTGGTAGATCATTCCAGATTTTACAGGTGTTTGGTCCAAGTAGGTGCCGTCAGTTCTTGCAAATGGAACTGGTAAATTGTTATGTGAGATCTGGTTATAATGGTGGATGCTGCTGTGTGTTGATAGATGAGATTATATCACAAAGTGGGACGCATGTTAAGTTATAATCTTTAAAAAAAGAAACATAATGATCCAGAGTTATATCTACAAATTTCTAGTTCTTGCTATCCAAGTTGATGGGTCATGTTTGATACTTGATACACTGCTGGGTACGATAGAATTGTTAGAGACAAACCTTGCAGCTCTACGATTAATTTTCTCTAGCTTTTCTATATATCTCTTCTTTGCTATGGTGACCAAATTGCACAGTGCATACTCACACTAACAAAAAAATAAGTAGTTTCTTTGTGATGTTGGTTTACTTTAAGACCTTCATTAAAGAAAAGACAGTGTACAGCTAGCTTACACTATACATGTGATGTATAGTGAATGTGTTTGGACCACAGGTTGTACAGTGACACCCAAGTACTTACAGTTCTCAACTACTTCTAGTGGGGTATTGTGCAGGTAATAGTCAAATGTGATCTTATGTTTGGTGGCTCTTGTAACCTTTAAGATGTATCATATGTATAGGTACACTGAATTTGAATAGCCATGTACTTTCCCATAATTTATAAATACAGAGATTTTAAAATCTTCTTGGAGTTGCTGAACATCACTCACTGTTACGACTTCATTTTATAGCGTAACATCATCTGCAAAGAGGCGGACTTTACTGTGTTTTATGCATGGATTATGACTAAGATAGGGCCCAGAACAGTTCTCTGAGGAACACCAGATCTATTGCTACCAAGTCAGATAAAACATTTATTGTAACTTTTAACCAAGATTGCATGGGAAACCACGTTGAAACTGATGCTTCGTCAATAGAAAAGATACAAGCCATCTATAAACTGTTTTAAGGACGTTTTGTTAAACCATCTGAATTTACTTTGATTTTGTTTTGTATCTGTGTGTTATACTCCTTGATGGAGTCCTACACAGTAATAAATAAATAAATAAAAATAAATAAATAAATGTGTTCCAAGATTTTATTAACTGGCAATAATTTTGAAGAGCAGTACTTTCTTGTTTTTTGAAAACAGGCATCACATTTCTAGTCATAGGGAGCATCACCTGATTTTTTCAAATATATAGGAGCTGTGACTTCTGCAATTTCCTTCAGAATCTGGTACTTAATTTGTCTGGGGATCTGATGCTTTAGGTTTTGGAGTTGGCTATAACACTATACCAGGTGTGGTTATATTGAATTTTCCCATAATTGGATGTGGATTATAGGATCTTTGATAGGTAGCAGGTCCATTGGGAATTGAAAGCCTTTTCTTTACTTTACTTTGAGGGCTTGTGCTCCATTATTATTCTTCTTCACTTTCTTGATAAAGCTCCAAAATCTCTTTGAGTTCATAGTAAGAGGGACTCGGTCAACCTTTCTTAATTATTTTATTTATTTTATTGATTAACAAAACTCTTAGGGGTAACACGCTAATGTACAATTACAGTGATAATTATTAAGTAAATAAGTACAACCTAAATGTGTCTGTGTCAATCTAATGAAGATCAAGATAGGGTAAGGAATTCCATTCAATGGCCGTCTAAGGGAAAAAGGAGTTTCGATAGATTTCTGTTCTTGATTGGTAGTGAGAAAAGTTTAATTGATGGTTAGCTCTAGTGTTTGTTTGGAAAGGATGGAGACGGCAAGTAGTGGTGCGGAACAATAAGTAGATTATTTACTAATTTGAATAAAAGGATTAGACTATTATTTTTGTGTCGATCTTTGTAGAGTTGGCCAATTTAACTGGTGTAGGATTGCGGTAATACTGTTGTGGTGGTCTCTTCGCCATGGGTTGTTTGTGACAAACCGTGCAGCTCTGTGTTAATATCTTTGGGAAGAGACTGTGCTTTAGATAACAAAGTTGATACATCAATGGTGCAGTTTAATCTAACCATAGTATTGGTTAGTTGACTTATCATGATACTTTTGAAGTTGCATGAGGTCTCGAACAGATAAAGGAGTGATACTATTCTCATCTTAATTCTGTACAACCTTTTCCAACTAAACATTTAGCTGTTCTGTCTGGGGTACCTTTTGTTTGCACCATAAATTACAACATTAAACTTCTCAACATCTATTTTTTAGACTTGTTGGTGGCAGTTGATTGTGATGGACCAGTAGTATCAGATACAGTAGTGATACTAGAGGTTGTGTGCATGGTCTGTTCAGGCTGTTGAGCAGTACTTTGAAGGAAAGTAGTTTTCTCAGGATGAGTGTTCTACTTTAAGTGCTTGTTAAAGCTTTTGATAGTGGACTTTAGTAGTTATTGTTCCTAAATAGCTAGGTGACAGCATGGGAAGTAAATTAATGGTTATCTAAACATTTTTTAAAGAGTTTGTAAGAGGTCAACACACTGCCTGTGAAGCCAAGCATGACATGTATTACTTCTCATCCCTCTATCTTTGGTGGAATCAGTGATGGAATCCAGACAGACACGTTGATGAATGTGATTGCACAAGGGGCAGTTGCCATAGTAAAAATAATTTTGACAGTTTAAGTACAATGGTTTTCTGACCTTTTGAAGCATTGTATATGTTAAATGAATATTGACAATAGCATAATTATGTATTTGAGGTTGAAATCTTCAGTGTCTGTGGCTATGTAGTTATTCTTAGTACTTGGTTCAATGGCAGATCTAGGATGGAGCATTTGGAGCAAATTCCCCCATCACCTGGAGGAGCCATACTTCTGATTAAAATACTAAACTTTATGTCAGGCTAAGATCAGCATACAAAAACATGCACATTTTACTAGCATTTATTACAAATTCACCTGAAACCAAAGCAAACAAAACTATGAAATTGTCACCCAGCACCTTCATGCATACTAAGTGCCTCTAAAAATAATTATTGTGTTGCTGTTGTTTAAGACATTCAGAGACTTTACAGCCATCTGCAAGGGCCAAAATGGTAATATCAACAGTGAGATACGTACTACTATGAGGTGTATTATTTGCTGTTTCAAAAATGCAGCAGCTAACAAGATAGCTAATCTGCTCTCCCCTACCACCTCAACTTGGCCTGTTTGTGCCCCTTCCCTTGCCAGGTCCTGGATCCGCCCCTGTGGTTAATTGTACAAACCTGAAAGTTGACAAACTGTTCCAAAGTCTGATGATACTTGGAAAAAGGACGCTTAAATGAATTTGTAACTGCTTAAATTGCAATGGATGGCTGGCTCTTGTAGGATTGATGTCAACCAAGTTTTTGTCTTATACATAATAGCTAATGGCACAAAATTCGAACTTTTAAAGTTGTAGCATCCTGCAGAGGGCAGCATTTTATATATTTAAAAAAAGCAAATGCACAACTCAACAAGCCAAGCTGTAAAACGGGTGCAGCCTTCAAAAGCCTGGGTGAAAAGAATGTTGCATGGCAGCAAAGAAATATTTTAACATTGGTGCACTGTGTACATTATTTTATTAACAGTAATATCGTTGCAGCCATTTCTTGGCCACTACCTTTGATTTCACCCGTTTTACAGCTTGTATGAGTATCACTTCTAGATTTCACATAGCTATGCAATTTTGATCAGTAGCTATAGCTAAATGATCACAAAAGGTCAAACAGTTAGTGTAGACTGTGCATGGAAAAGAATAGATGCATGAACAAAGTGGGGTATTTCAGTTTAAAACAAATACTTTGATCAGTTTCTTTTGACTTCATACCCACTAGTAAACCTATGCTATTAACAAATCAACTTCTAAGGCTTCTTTTGAGGTTGAGGGTGCTTTCTAAAGTTGTGTTTAAGTGAGCATTTATTAGGGATTGGTAGAACATAGGTGATCTCTATAATGAACCATGCACTACTGTAGTTCGGATTTATTTAACGCCTATAGCTACTTTTCATATTATATCTGCAGGACTCAATATACAACTTTCTTAGCTTGTTTCTAACTTATAAATAAAGTTAATTAAGTCTGCAAATGTCGTTATGAGTAGCTATCGGACTGTAATCTGTGAGTTATCATTAAAATGTAGCAAATTGGTAAATGGTAGAGGTACATAACTTCCATCTATAATCTAACACTGATCATAACAGTCTGTTTTCTATATACTCAGTACTGTTTGCCAAGTTATTACACACATAATTGGTATAATCCTTTCTCACAAGTGATCATCGTGTGTTTCAATTCATCCTACATTGTAAGAAAATGAAATGCACTGTACACTTACTGAACAGTGCATATAAGAATAATTTATTTTAAAAATAAACCTAGGGTTTATGCTTAGCTACTTGTGTGTAGGCTTGTTGTTACTATTTGTTCAATGTTACAGTTGAGGTTCCACATAGCCACGTATCCACCACACTTTTCACTTCTGTTTAATGCATGGTTCCTTAAATTTTAAATACACTGTTTATTTGTTATTACTATATACAGTATAGCAGTGATAGACTGTTTGAACATATTTTCTTCTGGCTGTTGCGTGGAATGACTGCTGTATAAAGTCATTCTGTTGTTGCAGCACCACATTATGGTAAGTCCAAATGTTACTAAGCAGCCTGGATGATCTATATGCAAACTGCAGAGATAGCTATTCGCATATCGAATCTAGTTACGTAGCAACAAGTACACAGAAAAAATTGGAATTTTCAACTAGAGTAGGGACCATAACACATCGATAAAAAGTACTGAAATAAGCTGGAGTAGTGCACAGTATTAATTCACAGTAAAACAATAAGAAGTGTTATATCCCTACTGTGCTCAAGATACCATAATGGAAATGCACAGTAGGGATATAACACTTCTTATTGTTTTACTGTGAAGTAATATCGTGCACTACTCCAGCTTGTGTCAGTAGCTTTTATCGATGTGTTATGGTCCCTACTCTAGTTGAAAATTCCAAATTTTTCTGTGTACTTGTTTGTTAACTTTTTTTGTAAATAATAATTATGACTGGTGAACCCACGCATACCGCATCTGAAATGGCACCGCGCGCCCCAATTATCGCCTGAAAACTGAAGTATCCATTACGCTTCATTGTCAGCTATGTTCGACCTGTTACGCAGCATTTCAAATCAAGAACTGTTCGAAAAGCACCTCTGCAATCCACGCATACCGAAAGACATGGTGCCATGCGCTCCAGTTATATAATTATCGTCTGAAAAGTGAGGTATCCATTATGCTTTGTTTGTCGGCTATGTTCAACCTGTTATACAGCAGTATGAATCAAGAACTGTTTGAAAAGCACCTCTGATATCAAAATAGCCACTATGATAAATATGGACAATTTCCGTTACGAAGGGAAGCCATCATGTGCTATCGCCAAATCAACACTTTTCACTGTCAGCAAAGATGAATGGGACACGAAGGAGGACACTGGTAAGTCCACGAAGAACGCATTGTACATACTGTGGTATACCAAAAGGTACCTGTCGGTCCGAAGTGACATCAAATAGTGAAAACATCAAGCCCGTAGCCTTAGCCGTTATCGAGTTACGCTTGTCTGAAGGCATCAGTCAGTTACTTACTTACTTACTCAGTCAGTAGAAAATTCCGTTAAATAAATTATTTTTAAAATTCCGTAGCAACTTGTTCAAAGCATTTCAGGTTGATCTGAAAGCTTGTTTGGGCTTAGTTTCACCTAACCAATACTGCCTGATTGTCATTAGGGGAAATTGAGGCTGTTTTTGGGTGATATTATTTCGTGGGCCACACCTACTCCTTTATGGTCCCTACTATATACTACTATCGTAGTGTATGATATAAATTTAATAAGAAAAAATATGGACAAAGTAATGATTGATAATTACCCCAAAAAAAATTTTGGTGACTGTACATGTGTAACTGAAGAGTTGTTGCTGTATCACCAAACTTAATGAACTCTGAGCTAATAATTTCCACAGCTCATATACATTCTAATAATATTGAATTATTTACTTCAACTGTTATTTATGCTTAGATCTCACTGACTCAATCAAACCAGTTCATAGCATGATTCGACTTTGCATCCACTTCTATGCTATCTATCAGCATGATTCCCCGAGATCATTACAACTACAAGAAATTGCCTTCTTCACTGAATCCTTCAAAGATGTGGCAGATAGTATATTTCTAGACACTATCCGTGGTGACAGTCCACCAAAGGAGAACATTTGGAGCTTTGGGAATGCAAAACCACTGCAGAACAACCCACTGAGCATTGATCATAGACCATTTCAATCTCTAACAAGTCATGATGATGGATACCAAAGCACAGGTGACTTACAATCTGGTAATGGCAATGTCTGCTATAGTAGGGTTGAAAATCATCAACAAATTGGATTGACCACAAACAGCTTTGCTGGAGGCAATGCAGAATGTGATAAAGTTAATCTTGGTGGTATTCTAACTCCAGCAACTGGAACATGCACTCAAAGGAAAAACTATGTTGCATCAAAAGAAAACACAATAGCTTTGAAGAATGTTCATTCTGTTGCAGGCTCTCATAATAAACCATCACTTCTATCAAGTGTTACATCTGGCTTAGGTACTGCCACTGCTACAAATTCTTCCTTGTATACATGCAATGCAATGGACAATTATACATGTACTGTAAATACTTCTCAGACAAAAGATAATACAACCATTACTAAGCCTGTTGCAACAACTGGACTCTCCAAATTGGAAAAAAGCAAATCTAAAGAAGAGCCTGTTGTTTATGCAGCACCTCCAAAAACACCCTGCTATAATAAATCAACTTATACGGTTTTAATAAGGGACAGTGTTAGGGTAGTTAATACTAAGGTTTACTCATCACTACCACTTCATAGCAAGTATATGGTGAAGGAGAGGATACCTGGAACAAACAAAGTCAAGCTAGTATTAAAATCATGCTGTGAAAGGTTTGTAGTAGCTACTATATCATAAATACAGTACTGCAGTTTTGTTAGAAACACAGTCTGGACATAGCAAATTTATTTTCTATGACTTCTTAATCAGTAGGTTTATATTAGGGATCATGGAGATTTGGGTTTTCCTAGCCAAAAAATTCAACCAAAAACCAGCTTCACAACTCCATCCTGGCACCTTGGCAGTATTGGTTAGGTATAACCAAGCCCAAAAGTGCCTTCAGTACGATCCTAAAGGCTTCCAATAAATTGTTACAAAATTAAAAAAAAATTATACAATGGAATTGCCTGCCTGCCTGCCTGCCTGCCTGCCTGCCTGCCTGCCTGCCTGCCTGCCTGCCTGCCTGCCTGCCTGCCTGCCTGCCTGCCTGCCTGCCTGCCTGCCTGCCTGCCTGCCTACTTTTTTTTTCTATGATCCCTAATTGAACTTAAAATTTCTAATTTTTCCTTTGTATATATAAACAGTACTTTTACTGTAATGCTTGCATTGATCATATACATGGAGTGTCACTGTGATCAGAGCCTATAAAGTGTAGATATTATATATATACACTTTTCAAAATACGTACAGCCTTACAACTTAATTCCAACCACTGCATGCATACCTGATATTCAGTTAATTTATGTATGTTTAGAGAGAGAATAAGTTGTGCACTTTATCTCACTCAGTTCCATAAAAGAGTCAACCAAGCACCTGCCACAGTCAAATGATGATGAAGAGGTTGATGGGATTGGCAGAGGAGTTCACCATTGTGAGAATTGCAAAAGTATCGGATTCATTATTTATACTGTAAGTATATATCATTGTAACTGTAGTAGAATGATGCTAAAATAGAGCGGTGCAACTGTAAATCCCTTGATCATGATATGCATGCTGTGTTATGCTGTCATTGTGAGTCACCAAAACTGAATATACATATCTTTCATATTTCTGCAGTTAACGTGATGTATGTTACCATATAGTGTGATAAAAGGTTCAGTGGTAGCATAAAATATCCTCTACCAAGTGGAAGAGCTATAGACAATAAAATAGGAAAAGGAGGAAATGGATTTATTTTTGTTATTTATCACGAACGAAAACAATATGCAGTTAAAAAGGTACATACAATAATACACAGGGGGCATAGCTACATAAATATTGTCTTTACTATTAGACAGTGTACAGACCCAATGAAGTCAATGTTCATTCAGCATTAAAGCATGAAATATTCTTCCTCTTGTGGCAGTCATGATGGGAGAACGACATGAGCATCACTCTGGGAGATTCTATTGTTTCCATTTTATGCCCAAAATGGACTATGATTTGCGTCAAATATTATCTGCTAAAGAAGTTGGATGCCTGAAGCATCTGTATGTACACTGTTCCAAGGACCCTGCAAGATTTAACAAAGCCTTTGAAAACACAAAGTATATTCTCAGAGAAACACTCAAAGCTCTAGCTTATTTGCATTCCAATGGATATGTTCATAGAGATGTAAAGGGTATGTATCTTAGTTTATTGTAGTAATGATTCATTTTTTAATTTGCTCACACAGCTAGCAACATAATGATCAAGATGAGGTGCAAGTGTAATCCACTCTATTGTAATTGTAGTTCAAAATTCCAAGTCAAACTAGGAGACTTTGACTCTGCTGGTACTGTACCAGGACTTGGTATAAAAGAGCCTACTGACCAGATGATCAAGTTTGCCTCCATCCTGCCACTAGGAACACCAGGATATCGGGCTCCTGAGGTAATTCCTGAGTAAAGATAATAATCTAATGGTTGAAAACTTTGTGGTAGCTATACATACATGTGTGACAAAGAACCTGCTAGTATAATGTAACACATGTCTGAATGGCTTGCTTGAGGGACAATATCTGATTTTCAGGAGGATATTTAGTGAGGTTTCCTAGGGCTCTGGAAATCCTGAAATTTAAAGTTGTATGTAGCGTCATACTTGCAGCAGGAACACCTAGGTTGGCAGTACCAAGTTACAGATTAAATGGGAACAGGTCAAGATATTATAGATATAGCCTACAATTTAACAGGAAACTTAGTAAAAATGGATTAAGGAGAAAAAGGCATTGAAAAAACATTAAAGTTTGAGATACTCTAATAAAGCAGTCAGGTGTATTCTAATAGAACAGTTAAAACTACTCTAATAGAACATTCATGGGAGAATATTATTAACTTGAAGATTTAAAGGATGATTTAGAAGTTTATATCTTGAGTTTTCATTTCAATTTGATAATGTGGATCACTAACTGACCAGCCATAAACCACATTTATAGGACTTAAAGAGAACCAAACAAAATATTATTGAAAATAGTTTATACTATCGATCCATGAAATCATAAATCTATAATATAGTAAAATTTGAAGCAATTTAGTGATGTTTTAGTGGTTAGGGGCTGTGCCCCTGCACTAAATTCAATGCTAAATCTGAAAACCACCTGGATTTGTCCCTGATTTGTTGTAAGCCTAAACCACTATTTAAATGATAAGCAGCACTTACTTTATAAAAATCATTCACTTTAATTTGTACTGAATCATTACAAGATTTAAAGAGTCTACAGTTAATTTCAAATCAATATTTGGCTTGTGGTATTGATATAATGTAGGCATCTGTGAGGCAACAGCAATCAAGTCATTAGAGTATGGCCATTAGAGCATGGCCTGGCTACTAAAGCCCAAAGTTTGATGCCAGGTTGTGCCTGGTTTTTGCTGTTGTTGTTTCCTTGAGCAAGAAACTTTACTCACATTGCTCCAGCCTACCCAGCTGTATAAATGGGGACCTGGTGTTAACTGGGGAAGCAGTCTACCCAGCTGTATTAATGGGTACCCAGTATTAACTGGGGCAATCTACCCAGCTGTATATATCGATAGGTATGCCTGGGGAAGGAAATGCCAAACTGTCCTTGCCTTGCACAGAAGGTATAGAGCATTGGTTCCTTAGCCTTCTTATGTGAGACTTTGGTGCAGCCTCAGGTTACTAATAATAAAGTGTACATCTATATCCCAGAAGAGAGCTCTCTGTAAGTGCTCAGCTGTTTTGGTAAAAAATGTATGTCTCCTGTGCACACACAGGTAAGCTTAAAGCTTTCAAAAGAAGATTGCATTTGCGGCCACTTTAAAAACTATGCTGCTCTTCTGTGACCATTATAAATCATCATTATACAACTAAGTCTACTAGTGGCTGTAGTAATGCATTGCATCATATTATACAACTGGCCATGTATGAAGAGTTATTACTTGTAGCTATACCTTTAGTCTCCTTTGCTTGTTACAGCACGGGATCAGGTATTAAATACAAATTAGCTGAGTTTCCATATCCTTGGGAAACACAAGTAGTAATCTTTGCAGAAGATGTAAGATTTACCCCAATGCTGTTGAACATAATATTATATTGTTGCAGATTGTCCAGCCATTGCACTGTTGGATTGCCATCTCGGCAGTTCACTAGACTATAAGTTTAAGGCTTTTTACTTGTGCAACAAATGAGCACAAAGGTATGTTGGTGGACTAAGAGGAGATGATAATGGGCTAAAATACCCTGCAGCTGTGTACTAAATCTAGCGCAGATTAATTCTTTGGTCCATTTTACCTTAATCATCTCCTTTTAGTCCACCAACATACTTCTATGCTCATTTGTTGAGAAGACTTTAAATTAGTCCCTGTGTGTACCAAAAGGATCAAACAAGTGTCCTAGCTGTTGCTCACTGGTTGCAAAGTTCACTTCTGGTGTCATTGAAGCATCTGGTGGAATTACCAATGAATTTGAGTAGGATTGTAGGGTGATGGCATGTCAGGGTACGTATTCAGTCCACTGCTGCAATACTATGAGTGGAGTAATCCACTCCTCCATTCAACAAAAACTCTTGAGGTAGCAGGCCAGCAGCTGTGCCAAAGTTTTGTAGCTGCATGACAAGAGATCTGGTGGACTTCCACCATAATACGGAGCTTCACTAGCTGGCAAGAAATTTGGTAGTCTTACTTTAGTCTGTTAGTGTTCATCTGACCCTAGCCTTGTCTTTGTTAATAACCCTTGTTACATGGGCCAGCATGACATGACATTAAGTAGACCCATGAAACCCTATCAACACCATATACAGCAGATACTGAAAATGCGACCAGAAAATTTTGACAGCTAGATATAGAATGTTTGTGCTTATGTATAGTCAACTATTTTTCTTATCCAATTATGTTTCTACATTTTGCTGTCTTCTGCAGAGCTGCATTCCTGTAAGTTCCACTAAAGTAGCATAATATTGGTCTTTTGGAGGCTTGTTTTAATCCGGGATGGTATAATTTGGTTTGTTTAATTTTAAAACAACCATTTGCTAAACAAACCAAGATCCTACATTGAAAGTGGTAAATATTATTTTATAAGTTTACTTTGATATTACTTTGATATGTGTATATAAGGTGTACAAAATTTTCGCGATGTACTGTGGGACAGTGTGAAATACATACTTTACGAACCCTTCACAAAGTACATATATAATATTTGAGACTCTGTCATTCATCTTCATCTTGGGCAAAGTTACCATGATATATGCCATTTTTGGTGGATTTTGCCTCAGAATCATATTATACAAGTATAGAAATATATCATTGGAGGCTAATTTAAGGGTTTATAATTATGACGTTTCATTGACAATTTAATACGGACCATAAAACTAACTGGTGAGCATGCATGGTGGTCTGTAGTTTTATACTCTTTGTCTCATGTTGTTTGGTGCATGCACTATTGATAATGACCTGACAGTTGCATGCGTTTGATGACATGATGATGCAATGGTTTGGTAACGCTGGAGCATATGATTGTGATAAAGATGATGTAAGCTCACAAGTTGGCATACAATATGCAAAGAAGGGTAAAGAGTGCAGTTGAGATTACAAGACTGGTAGCCAACACATTAAGATGGTATTCAAACAATCTGCATATATTTTCAAGATTGGAGGGAATTTTCAAGTTAAGCTGTGCTGTTTAAGATCATCAAACTGACATAGAGTATGCAACTTGATTTTGAGTGACAGTGTATGAAAAGGTGTTTAACTTAATATAATATATAGTTTCTTATAGTGGAGCAGTTTGACTGGTATCACAAGTGGTGCAATAGTTAAAGCATTGTACACAATACAAAATTACAGCACAGAAAGGAATGTGCTGGTGCATACAGCACAAGGTGAAACCATTTCATATCTCAAAGCCATTCTAGTACATTTTCTGGCTTTTATTATAGGCAATGCTTAGCTACAGAGCATTTTTTGAGTCTGAACAATTCAGTTTTTACAGTCTATTTAGGGCCTCATTGAGAAATTTAAGTCTCTATACATATATATCTGCTTCGATGTTTGCCAACTGTGGTATAATACAAAGTAACTATTTTAGTGTTTTAATAGCCACAAAAACCATTGGAGCAACAAAATAATCTGTGAAATTTAGTACACTTGAAAATACCTCTCAAATGGTTCATTGTATACTTTTATATTTGTATCCTGTATGTAGAATGTGCTACATACACTAATCTTGACGCATTATTTTTATCAGGTATCCATGCACATCACCCTATCAGGACCTTATGAAACACTGTACACATTTGCTGTTGACATGTGGTCATTTGGATGTCTGTGTTTGAATATTTGTATTGGGAAGACTGCTGCTTTGAGACAAAGGGAGGTGAGATTGATTGATTGATTCACGTTCAAATGTATATATGTACTATTTTATTGTGTATTAACCCATGTACAGGAAGCATCATTGCTACTATCCAAAATTCAGTTATGCTTCAAAGAACTTTGGCAAAAAAACAACAAAGGTGGGCATTTGATATACATTGATTATGTACATATAGGAATTTTTGACTAAAATGTATTTTTGTATACAGATAAATGAGCTTGAGAGTACCCTACCATTTTCAGAAGATTCTCAATTGCTTGCCTTAGTGAGGTCATGTTTGCAAGTTGATAGTACGCAAAGGGCGTCTGCCGTGAATGCACAGAAGTATCTGAAATAGTACCAACATCAGAACATCTGTAGAAACATTGCTGCCAATATCACTGTCTGTAATATGGTATGCTGTGCAATTCTTATAGCACATACGTTAGTGTTCATACATGCATTTATTTCATCCCCTGTGCCCCTATGTATAGAAATGTTACATTTTAGACTTTAGAAAAGATAATATAAATAGCTGTAAATCGAAGCACATTGACATCTTTAACGCAATGTATAGCTGCTATACAGTTTTTCAATATTTTTATGTTCAATTTAAGTAGTTGCAGTTTGTAATCATTAGAACTAAAGACTGAAAGAGACTGGAGTGCTTACCACAAAATGAAGAATTTAATTAAAAAAATAACAGTGTGCACCAGATATACACTCAAGTAAACACAGATATATACACAAGAACAACACATGCAGGTACACATGCACAAGTGTATACTATACACACCATTGGTATACTTTATAACCTAACCATATAACCCTTACCTGAACCTACCTTCAAAAGCCGGCTCCAAATCAGTATATACTGGATCAACTACTAATATTACTGTACTCTTATCTAGGGCTATCCATTGTGTATAGCTACCTGTATCCTACATCATGCTTTCTGTATAGTGCTGTTAACTCTTGTATTGATTTTGTTTATTTTCACCATAAATGCTAAGTATTGAATGCTCACTATCTCTAGTTTTGGCTTCATCATTCCCATTCACAATACAAAATAGTAACCTACCTGCTGCATGTATTTTTGTGTCAACCACCTTGTGTTTTGAACATCTTGACTTATGCAAATCTGGAAGATTCTTGTTACCATCGAAATGTTACCTACTGTTTAATTGTTTGTTAGTACAAATGCATTGCAATTGTCTCTATGTATTGCTCTCCATCCACTAATCCTAAAGCTGCTCTTGAAGAGCTTACCTCAATCTTAATGTCACTTTCTTCTGCTGCAAAACAAGTGATTTTGACATGTGGTTTTTATATCAATTTGCTTTCTACGTATCTCAGGCATTCAATAAACCTTTTGTCTGACTGGTCTCATGACTACTTATCTTTCAATACCAACAAATTAATTTAGACACCTTTCCTTTAACACAGAGCTTACCACTTCTTATAACATAGACGATTCCTTGATAATGTCTAGCAACACCCATCGTGACCTAGGTATTATTTTATCCACTGACTTGTCTTGGAAAGATCACTACGATCACATTTCATCCAAAGCTTACAGAACACTTGGATTACTTAGATGTATATTCAGCTGATCTATCAACATTACAACAAAGTGAACCCTCTATTTAGCACTAGTTAGATCCCAACTAATCTATAGTTCCCCATTGTGGCATCCCTACCTTATCCAAGATATCTCTGCTCTTGAAAGAATACAGTGCCGAGCCACCAAATATATCCTGAATGACTACATCTCTGACTACAAAACATGCCTTATCAAACTCAACTTGTTACCATTAATGTATACTTATGATCTATGTGACATCCTGTTCTTTATTAAATCAATGAAAAATCCATCCGATCATTTTGACATCTGAACCTTCATCAAATTCTGCCACCATTCTACCAGGTCTTCTTCCTGTAACAAACTTGAACATGTTTCACATCATCTAACAAACAAAGAAATTTTTATTTCAACAGACTACCTAGAACTTTCAACAGCCTACCTTTGACTTAACTAAACCATTTCTTACCATCAAAGCTCAGTTAATCCAAATTCTATGGCAGCATTAATTTTAATGAAGAACTTTAATCCTGATAACTTACACAGTCTTCATTTTTCTTGTCCCTGCAGCATCTGTTCTAAACACCCCAAACCACCAAACTTTAATGCACACAATAGTTAGTTATTATAAGTAATTAAGTACATAACTTCAGGGTCTGGTACTTGTTACCAGATTCCTTTAGTGCAACTTGCTCATGCAGCTATAACTACTGTTTGTATCATTATGTATTTTTAACATTGCACTATAAAGCTTTTTACTACTACTACTACTACTTTTGTCTGACTTCAGCATGCTTATCAGCCATCTCGTACACGTCACAATGCAGTTATAGATTATGTTATTGGGTCATTCCATGTCAAATCACCGAGGAATTGTAGGGTCACCTCTCGGATCTTGACAAAACTTGGTGTGTTTGTAGTACCTATGGTGCTCACCACCCATACCAAGTTTTAGCCTCTTACACCCCACAGTTTCTGATTTATGACCACAAATATTTTGAACATTTCATGAAAAATTGGTTCATCTTTAGTTACAAAATCAACTGTAGCTCACCACTGTGTTAACATTTTCAAATACTAGCTGTGTTAATATTTTCAAATAAAATTTTCACAGATTAAAGACTGTTAATTCATCTTTCAAGTAATCCATAAACTATGGGATATCGTTTTAATTAAGGTTTTAAAAGGCTCTATTAAAAATTTCAATCCGTAAAATTTAAATTTCAAAAAGTGCTGCTTCAAATTATTTGAATTTTATTTAGTAAATAATAATTGGGGTTATAGTCTATTGTTGGTAATTTTTTTTGTGGTGGGGCCACAGTGGGTTCAAGAGATGTAATTAAACATGTTGTGGTATGTAGTGGAATTTTGTTTCCTATTATTGCTACATGTATATGGGAGTGTACACCTCTGATATCCACTCCTGATAAGGCCATGCCAATTATTTTTTCTTATGCAATGAAGGTGTCCAAGTACAGTGATACCTCATACCTGTATTAGTGACCACTTGTATTGAAAGACAACCTTTGTGTGCAATTTATTTAGCTGGATTTACTGTATGGGTAATTCCATACCAGTTCACCAAAGTTTTGATCCCTCAGAATTGGACGAAATTTGGTGTGTGGGTAGCCCAAGAGGTCATATGTGTCCCTACATCCATTGCTTGTATGGCTTCCCTGAAATGGCTTATTAAATACTCTATTTCTGCTGTGATTGTGACCATTCAAAGCATCATAACTTGGGTGTTTTTAAAATGAATTGTACCACTTTAAAGCTCAAAGAATAAGCTTTCGTTTGGTATATTTAACAGCTTAATTTGATGAAGTTGATAATTAGCTATGTCTCCTAATCTTTGACCTTTGCTCTACCAAAAGTACTGATTAGAATTTTTTGTGGATACTTGTCAGACATTCACCTATTACAGGTGTAGTTGCAAAAAGTTTCAGCTTGGGGTCTCTATGGGATTACCAGATATATAGGTAGCTAGCAGTGTTTATGGTATTATAGCAGAAACCGTGGCGTCCGTGGGGGTGCTCTTGGGTTAAAAATGAATAGCGAATAGCATAAATGGAGAAGGGTAGTGAATGAAGTGTCAAAGATATGGAACTCATCTGAAAATGTGGTCCAGTCTGGGAAAACCGGTCTTATCGTCTATAAAAGTATCAAGAAATGCTGGTTTTAAATATTCAGTGTGCTGCAGCTCACCAATAGATGAAACTATGAGTACACATGTTTTACACTAATTTCTTACCTTCCAGAGCATCCATCGTACAAGTAGCCAACAGCTAAGTTTCCTGCCATTTAAGATAGATTTTAAACTGAGATTAACTGTATCAGGCTAGCTCTAAAGGGGTGGGAGGCAGGGGCCAGAAGAAGGCAAGGGGTTATTTGAAAAATTAAAGAGGAAGGTGCAGGGATGGATTAGGTCAAGTTATGGGGCATTCAGATATCAAACTTGGCTGAAATGAAAAGACATTTGTAGCAAAAGTCTTTATTCAACACCACAGAGCTACACAGGTCATCCCTGTGGTGGCCAGAACTCCGTTAAGGCCCCAGATCACTTGTACGGATCGCCACTGTGTTTGGGAAAAGCAGCCAGTAAAAACTGAAGTTTGCTGATTTAGATGATGAAATTTGATAGTTTAGCTTTGTGTTCTTGGTGATAAATCAAATCTGCTGCCACGGGCGATAAGACTGGTTTTCCCAGACTCAGTCACATACATATAACCATGACACTGGATAGAAGTAAATTGATTTAGGATAGCATATGGCATCACAGCACAAGCATAGACTAATTATGTATCAGTTCCAAAGCCACATTCCTGTCAACTGAAAGTAATGAAATGGCACTTTTAATCCACCTGCAGCTCTCCATTGCATTGACTCTCAATGTTCTTAATCACATGATATTACAACATTCAAGGTCTCACAAGTGTGAAGTAAGCCGTTACTTCAGCTTTGTGTGATGTAGGCATTTCAAGTAACCAAATTACTTTACATGTACCTTTTCATACATGTTAAATGAATTGCGTATTATCTAACAGGTATGCATCATGGTAGCAGTGTTTAGTAGGGCTCCTCCTAAAATAAACGGTACTCGTGTGCACCATAATACCACTGTTATAAAACCATCATAGAACAACCTTTATGGAATAGTCTTAATTAGGATCATTCCATGCCAAATCACCAAGGAATCGTAAGGTCACCTCTCGGACTTTATGAAACTTGGTGTGTTTGGAGTACCTATGGTACTCATCACCCATACCAATTTTTGGCTTCATACACCACATAGTTTCAGATTTATGACCACAAATATTTTGAATATTTCATGAAAATTGGTAGATTAATCAACCCACCAATGGCACCAAGATCTACTATGCTGCTCATGAGTTTATGTCATCATTTCAAATTGACTATACAACTTCTTTATAGTAGTGTAGCATTTTCATCTAAAGTGAACTGGTGCTATTACTTTTTTACAGCTAAACTCCAAAATGTTTTTGTTTAAAAACAGCTGACAGTTTTTGAAGTTTTGAAAATTACATTATGTGGGTTGCACAGTGGAAAAATAAAATGTAGGTTAGCTTGATAGCCAGGACTCTTATTAATTGCCCCAATTAACAATACCAAAAGAATTAACAATATTTATTTAATGGTGCACATGCATGCACTCATACAGTACCTCTGGACAGACACTGGTATACCCTCCTTAGAAAGAAATGGGCAATCCTATACAACAAGTCAAGAAAAAGCGAAGATCTTGAACGAGTACTTCTGTACTGTTTTTACACCAGACAGAAATGATGAAGACCTGCCAAGCATTGGAGACTCTCCTTTCTCAAGTATTTCTAAAATCAATTTACAAGCCTCTGGAATAACTAAGCTTCTAAAAGATCTCGATCCATCAAAAGCTGCAGGACCCGACCACATCCCTGCTAAATTTCTGAAGATGTTTGCTGAAGATTTGACTCCATGTTTGTTCATTTTGTTTTCAGCTTCCCTTAAACAAGGCATAATCCCTACAGGTTGGAAAAAAGCAACAGTATCACCTATTTTCAAGAAAGGATCACGATCCGACCCAGCTAACTACAAGCCTATTTCACTCACTTCTTTATTATGTAAAACTTTAGAGCACATTATTTACTCACATGTGATGGGTCATTTAGAACGTAACAATATCCTCTCAACCAATCAGTTTGGCTTCCGCCAAAAACGCTGTGCTGATCTTCAACTACTATTAACCGTCCATGACTTAGCATCCAGGTTAAATGACAATGCACAAACTGATTGCATACTGCTGGATTTCAGCAAGGCTTTCGACAAAGTTTCCCATAAACTCTTACTGTTAAAGTTAAGGTACTACGGAATTACCGGAGAGACAATTAACTGGATTCAGTCTTTTTTAACCAACCGTAAACAGCAAGTTGTTTGTGATGGTTCTATTTCAGAAGCTGTCAATGTTACCAGTGGAGTACCTCAGAGCTCTGTATTGGGCCCCTTACTGTTCCTTGTTTTTATAAATGACTTACCCAGCTGTATCAAATCTACTTGTCGCCTATTTGCAGATGACTGTCTATTGTATCGCCAAATTCACTCTAAGCATGACTCCGATGTCCTACAGAATGATTTACATTGTCTGGAACATTGGGCAAACAAATGGTTTATGCAATTTAACCCAATTAAATGTGTTGTTTTAACAATTACTCACAAAGTGCATCCAAATGTCACACACTACACACTGTATGATCAAATGCTTACCCATGTACAGGAAGCTAAATACTTAGGACTTACATTAGACAGTAAACTTACCTTCAACAAGCATATTGAGTGTATCTGTAAAAGAGCTAACTCTGCCCTAGCATTCATAAGAAGAAACACTCATTTCTGTCAGAGGAATATTAGAGTTGATGCTTATTGTACATATGTCAGACCAATTTTGGAGTACGCAGCTTTTGTTTGGTCCCCCTATACCAACATTAAATTAACAAATTAGAATCTGTTCAAAGGAGAGCTGCTAGATATGTAATGTCCAATTTTAACAGATACAGCAGTGTTAGTGAAATGTTATCAACTTTACAGTGGGACAGCTTGAAGAAGAGATGAGATATTCAGTCTCTATGTGTTCTTTATAAAATCTTAAATGGTTTAATAGATGTTTCACTCCCAGAATGCATGATTAAAAACTCTCTTATCACTAGAGGTCACAACAAAAGATTTGTTACAATATCTTCAACAGTTAATAGCTATAAGTACAGCTTTTTTCCACGAGTAGTCCCTCAGTGGAATGCTTTACCAAGTGTCACTGTCAATGCACCAACTCTACAACAATTCTCTACACTTGTACACCAGTGATCTCTTCAATTACTTAATTACTTATACTTAATTAATTTACTTACTTAATTACTTACTTACATTCTAATTTAATTTGTAACTAATCATTGTACTATGCTCATGCATATGAGTCTTACAATTATAAAATAAATAATAATACATTTTTTACCTAGCGAATTCGGAAAGTATGTGGAAAATTTACGGTAAAATGACCATGCCTTAACAAGGGGGTGTCACGTCGGCTCACGCTGTAGGTAGATCTGCGACCGCGGTCAAAGTCTTGACCGGGGAAAATTTCACCTTGACCCTTGACTTGCAGCATTTATCGTCTTTGACCTGTGACTTGAGCATTTCTTGTCGAACTTTTGACCTACAGTTATTTCTCTATTTTCCTATACGCACCTGCGCTTGTAACCTAGTATAATATTTTCTTAGTGCGTGCTACCAGCAGCTGGGAGAGAAAAATCATTATAATTACGGCGAAATGCCTGTTGGAGCTTTAAAACATCTTCTTAGAGATCCTTACCTCTTGTGAGTTACGTATAATCCCATAAACTTGATAATAGCTACGTATAGTTTTCGATTGTGGGTTTCGAACCTTCCGTATCGTCTTGACCCTTGACCCACTGTAAGAGCTATTTAGTGGCCTTGACCGTTGACTTAGAGTTTGACCGCGGTCGCAGATCTACCTACAGCAAGAGCCTGAGTGACACCCCCTTGCTTAAAAAAGGCAACCCGTCTATAAAACCGGAATCGAAACGGGAAACGAAACGAAACGAAATCAGCCTAGTCTAGTGGAGGACAATCACTACATTGTGCACAGTTACACTATAATATATGTACGCACTGCCTGTTTATGCATCAAGCAAGACTCCAGGTGGCAGATTTCTCTGCACGGCGCTTATCGATTAGAGATATCAAACGCCTGCTCCTATCCGAAGCGTCTGGGGACTCTACAATATAGAGAAGTTCTGTGCTTGGGTAGGTGAGTGTTGATTGTCCCTTAACTACTTTCATAAGAGGTGTGCCATAATAGCCACAGATGGCTTCATCCCTCTCTTAAAGGCATGGCTTCAGACTCGTCAACCCACTGCAGCCAATCACAGGCCTGCCAACCTAGGAAACAGAAAAACCTTGAGACTTGGTCTTGACATCCAGAATGGACTGCTGTATCTGCACATTGTTATAGGCAGACACAGCAAGTTGCAACAGCCCCTCATGCCCATACAATGGGAAGGTAGGCCACCTTTACCATGCAACACACATATACATGCCCATCTTCATATTAGTGTAGCGGCACAACCAAAAAATTGTGCACTTTTTCATAAAGCCATGAAACTTTCAACATAAATAGTAGTACTCAATACATGTAATTTTAGATATAGTGTCATCGCTGAGTTGACCTTTGGTGACTTTTACGGCCATTTTTTGTACAGAAAATTGATCATTTTTGTCTTTAACTCCTTGGGGCAGTAATTAACTTGTTAAAACATGGTACCAAACAAAAGATCTTGCTGATAGAAACAGCTTGGCTTTTATTTGAAGTCAATAGGTGATTTCATTCTGAAGTTATGAATATTTTTATTAGCTGCAAAATTTGATATATTTAAGTATAATTATCTGCCCACAGGTAATTCACACCTCGAGGGCAGGTAAATTTATCAAATTTTGTAGCTAGTAAAAATGATTATAACTTTGTAATGAAATCACACATTGACTTCAAATAAAATCCAAGTTGTTTCTATCAGCAAGATCTTTTGTTTGGTACTATGTGTTTAACAAGTTAATTACTGCCTCAGGATGATAAAGACAAAAATGATCAATTTTCTGTACAAAAATGGCCGTAAAAGTCACCAAAGGTCAACTCAGCGATGGTACTATATCTAAAATTACATGTCATAAGGAGTACTATTTATGTGGAAAGTTTCATGGCTTTATGAAAAAGTGCACAATATTGCCAATTTTGGGGGCTACGCCGCTATACTATACCTGTGCCAAAAACAGCCCAGCTGTAAAAAAAAAGGCGAGGCCAAGAATGCACACGTACATGTTCATGGAGTAACTATAACCAAAAGACATGATAGCAAAATCTGGCCAAGAAAGCATTTACAGTATAGGCACTTTTATGCATTCATTTTCTATATGCTTCGCATTATCACATCCAACTAGCTGTACATGTGTGCTTGCAATATAAACAAACAATACTACTGAGATGATAAAAGATGATCACACTGCATTGTTACCAAAATTAATTTAACTAAAAATTTACAATTGGTTTCTACTTGGCCATCTTTTTATTTTAATATACAGTGCAAAAAGATGGCCAAGTAGAAACCAATTGTAAATTTTTAGTTAAATTAATTTTGGTAACAATACAGTGTGATCATCTTTTATCATCTCAGTAGTATTGTTTGTTTATATTGCAAGCACACATGTACAGCTAGCTGGATGTGATAATGCGAAGCATATAGAAAATGAATGCATAAAAGTGCCTATACTGTAAATGCTTTCTTGGCCAGATTTTGATATCATGTCTTTTGGTTGTAGTTACTCCATGAACATGTACATTCTTGGCCTCGCCTTTTTTTTACAGCTGGGCTGTTTTTGGCACAGGATATCACTACTTTTAGTTGAATGGAGAACATACAGTTACTGAAGATTGGCTATTACTTATATTACATAGGAGACACTGCATGCATGCATGCATGCATAATACAGGCCTGCCAACCTGGAAAGTAAAAAAATCTTGAGATTTCTGTACCTTTATTGTGGTATTGCAGTGTGTAGTAAAAAAAACTGGTAGATGCCATGCTGAGACCAAAAAAAAAAAAAAAAAAAAGGTCTCGACTTTTTAAACTTGAAATCCGTGACATTCGCGCTACAAACCGTGAGAGTTAGCAGGCCTCAAAATCCGTGAGATTCGATCTGCTGCCCTTGAGCAGGGTAGTGAAACCGTGAGACTCACGGTAAACCCGTGAGAGTTGGCAGGCCTGATAATAACAGCTTCAGTATCAGATTAGCTAGCTAAATCAGTAGCAAAAGCTTCAAGTTCAGTGTTCAGAAGCGCTACTAAAAGTGACTTGCTAAGAGAAAACTCGTTCAAACCGTTCAAATTTCCCTCAAGGACTCACGTGATATTTTGCGTGATGTTTCACGTGAAAATAAGAACCGGGGATATAGTGACAAAGTCGAGGCTACCATCTTAATGGCTCTTCCTGAAGCGGTGGATTGGTGATATAACTAGTCTGTGTGCGTAATAAGTGGAGGCGAATCGGCTGCGAGTTGTTGCTGAATATATTCCTTGGAATGGACATGAAGGCGCTGAATGCATCACACTATTCTCCCAACGAATTGCCAAGTAAGTTCGTGTATAAGTCATTGTAAACGGATATAAAACTACCGTCGTAATTTTAGACAGGAATCTCCCACGCCATAGTAGCTTCCTGGGATTATTATGCTTTTGTAGGCCAGATCTGGCTTGTCCTAGCAGCTGTGTGGGTCAGACCGCGAACAAGTTGAGCTGAACCCTAGTGAGAAAACAGCTAAACATGAAAGATTTTAACATTTCAATCAACCAGATGGTTGGTGATAGAGCAGACAAATGCTTCCATCAACAGGGGCGTAGCCAGGACTTTTTTGAAGGGGGTTCGGATTTAAAGTGGAATGTCTTTAGTTACGGGGAAGGCCTGGGTGCTTCCCCTAGACCATGTTTGGACGAAAATGATGCATACACAAAATGTGCCCTTAGGCAGTAACATTAAAAGGTGCTGTTTATGCATCTAACTAGCTAAAACCTACACACTGCTGTTTATGCAGCTTATAGAAACTATAAACCTAGCTGTTCACTTCCAGACAGCATACTGACAGCCAACTTCAATTTCCTAGCACACGGAAGCCCTCCACACTCGAGTCCCTTAGTTGGTAATACTTCTTTCCAGATACATTATTCTCGGCCGGTCCTCCTGTTGATGGTCAGCAACTTCAGACTTGGCTTGTACTCCAATGTGTTCGAGACATCACGTGCCCACAACATGTAACAAATAAACAAACCATTCGTCAAGTAAATATACATCAACAATTCACAGTTTGTGCTAACCTGAAACATGTATAACATGACCATTCAAATTTATCAGCTGCTGCCTTGTAATATGTCTCAACCGACCATTGAACAGTCCTTCGCCATTTCACTCGCACCATTTCAACCATGCATCATGTGCGCAATTGATCACGTGATGCAATAGATATGCTTTTCAATGGTTCAGCATTAATGTGATGCGACCCTCAGGAGTAGTACAGAGGAGCACCAGTGGGCAAGTAGCTACCGGAGAGCTCCAGGGCTGTAAGATTTGGTGTGATTTTTAATTTTAAAAAATCTGCCCCTGAAAGGGGAGTTCGTCCGAACCATCCGAACCCCCCCTGCCTACGCCCCTGATCAACAGTTCAGGAAAGGCAATAAGGCTATATACTTTTATGGCTTCCTCTAATGTATGGTGAAATCTTTGGCTATAAATAATGTGTCAGGCATTTGAATGATTAGCAAGTAAGTCAATGCTACAAAACTAATAAGTTAATATTTTTGAGGGCTCAGCTCAATGCGTACATACAGTATACCATAATTACTATGCATCAATCGATTGATGTGATGATAATATGTGCAGATCTGAGACAACCATGGACCCTACTATATAGTAACTGGGCAGATATGTAGAGTTATGTATACTCTGATATAATTGTTGAGTGTTGTAGTTTGCCAATGGTCAAAGCTAAATTAACTATTTTAGATAGTTTTTTTTGTGATGTTGAAAACTCCAGTTAGGGCCAGGCAATAAAAGATTATTTTTCAAAACAGGAGAGGAACATGCTTAGGCCCGCAAGGTACAGGCTTAGTCTACTTACCCCAGTAGATGCACCATATTATATCTATATATTAATTCTCTTCGCCCACGCACGTGTTTTTCGAGCACTGATCCGTTATTCTTGATCGGATTTCAATCGGATCGCTACCATTCAATTCTAGAATTTGAGACAAATCTTATGATCCAGGATTGGTGGCGATTCGTTGAACTACGTAAAATACCCTTTAAACCACCGTAACTACCCGAGGAAGACACGAATTCGTCCATAACTTTCTTGAGACCCTTATCGTGTTACCAGCCTTCCCCATCCCCCAGCCTACACTAGACTTTTCTCTCCCCTGTGGCCGACAGAACGAGAAACGTTAAAATCGAGGCCATAAAATTTTCAAACACAAACTCCTCCCAGGTTTTTCCCCCGATTAGCTTCAAACTCGCTAAATCAACTACCCGTCCAAAACAATGTGTCATAAGGTGGTTTTCGTGTCTATCATTACGTGCTAACCTTGGTTGCGAGATACTTATCACTTTCAATGGCCATTATAAGTTTACGATACGCGTATACGGCATCCCGGTATACACGCGTTGCCAATAGAAATCAGATGACGTCACGGTTAAAATTTAATATCTAAAAGCTTACATTGAGATAGGATCAATCACTTTTTCATGATTTAACCAATCAAATCAGCGAATTTGATCATGTGATCTGGTGTGTACGCTAACATCCGGCAAACACACTCGCCAGTATAAAAGAAGAGTTTTGTAGTGGGTGTGGCCAGTCCACGACTACTTGACAGAGACTACACACGAAAGATTCATCGGGAATACACAATCTGCACCCTGCTGCGCTCATTACAAGGATAGACGTCCTGAGGCCTACACCGTTGTGCGCTAGACGAAGAATAACTACAGCGACATGAAGACAGGCAGGAGTCAGGGAAGCTTAAAATTGAGGATTACCAGCACACCACTGCAATGGAGAAGGAAACAGTCAATAAAGGAGAGTTTCTTAGTGGGTGTGGCAAGTCTACAAGCGATGATTATTTCTATCGGGCTACTGGACAGAGACTACACAAGGAAGACTCTCCGGAAATACACACTCTGCACCCTGCTGTGCTGTCCACTACAAGATAGACGTCCTGAGGCCTATCCCGCTGTATGCTAGACGAAGTATAGCTACTGCGACAAGTAGACAAGCAGGTCAGGGACTATAGACAGACCTAAAACGGAGGATTACTAGCAACAACAGTGCAAGGGAAAATGAAACAGTCAATAAAGGATAGTTTCATAGTGGGTGTGGCAAGTTAAAATGGGATGATCACTCCGACCAGGCTGCCTACAATGACACACTCTGCACCCTACAGGATGACACCTTTGTGAACAAGGAAAATTACGTTCAACTACTCTAATAGAACATACATCTACCTTACTAGGCGATGAATCGTGGGGACTATATTATCATTTAGTTGCTATTGCAGTCTTCAATGTGTAGGGAGACACGGACACATTTTCACTCCTTGGTAACTCAACAGGGACAGCTGAAACTTCCAGAAGCTCTACTGAGCAACCACTCTTCGTATGAAGGATTCACCTGGGCTATGCTGATATACAACTCTTCACATATACTGGTGTTGACCTTGCTCAGTGCAGCCAATTAACTTGAATACCGTACTCAATACTGTACTGCATACACACTGTCATGTAATAAGTAAACAACACAACAATACCATGACTAGGATGTAGAAATGAAACTCCAATTCAGTTACTCATATTGACAAAACAATCTATCTGAATAATACCACTATATGTGACAAATGCAACTTGAATTAGAATATAGCTCATTGTGGTAATGCACCAACCATTGGTCAACTGATCCTCATGCCACACTCAAGCACTTTATGTTAGTTCATGCAACATCATCCAAATGAAGTACAGAGTACATCCCAATTGTGGTATTTGTCTGCCGCTCAAAACCAATTTTATGTATGTGCATGGTTGTAATGGGACCTGCATGAGTACTGCACAGATGTGCAGAAATTCCAGTGCACAAGGCCAACTTGCATTATATAAACTATAACATCAGTCACTCTTTGTTCATGAAGCCAACAACATTATAGCTAGATTTTAGTGCCACACACAATTGAAGAGATTATGCATGCACATAAGTAGCTATGTGTAATGACTTTGTTGGTATGTAATGATGTGATTACTTCTTGATCATTAGTAATGTTCAAACTTTAAGTGTATTCACACAATAGCACACAATTGTCTTAGTATCACGCACATTTTGCGCGGGTACACCTAGTATATATAATGCACTTATCAATGTATTGCCCTACTACCCCCCTTCGGGCATATATAGGGCTATGGTGGGTACAACCGAATGTTAAATGCCCCATGATAGGACAAACCTATTGTGTCAAATCCCCACCATTGGCTCCAGTTGCAACGTGGGAGATTTGACAGCGTAGAAAAAATACTTGGGTGCTTAATGAATGAATGTCAAATGCCCCATAGTGAAGCAGCAGTTTCATGTCAATTCGCCTTGTAAAGCCCCTACATCCAAGGGGGGTGGTAGGGTAACACATTGGTAGGTGCATAATGAGTTTGCATCATAAACCTTGTGTTGAAATTTAGTCTGTCTTGCTTTTTTCAGCTAATGTGCTTAGCCTCAAACAATCAGGACTGGAAAAACTACAAATTGTCTTCTACCTTTATCTATCAACTATCCAATCACTGCTAGTTTATTAAAATTTCCTTTGCTGTTGTGTAACTTGTTTACCATTATGCTGTAACCATTATGCTGTAACCATTAGTCCCTCCTAGTTTATGTGTCTCCTAGCAACAAAATTGTTATGTCAACAATGTAGGTGAGAACCACAAAAGAAGTCAAGTATTATACTCCAAAATTGGTCATCAATTGCTGCAATATGCTGAATACATCTTGGGAATGAGATGTTCACTTTAACAATAATCATAATAGTGGAAGTAAGTGTTTGTTGACATGTTAATCTGACTATGATTACATGTTTTTAGTTAGCTGTGCCTTACCATATTGTATCCCTTTCTGTATATGCAGGGTGGATACTGATGTTGTGACTGTTGGCGGGTGAGTTTATGCAATGGACAAATCACACAAATGGTGAAGAAAAAATAATATGTGGTACCAAGACCCCACTACTATATTATGAACTCTTGGTGGTACTTCTGCCAAACACTAGTGTATCTGGCTTCTTGTGCTATTGTAGTCTTTTTAAAAAAAAATTTTTTATAGGATCATTATAATGTAAATGTTTACTATTACAATATATCATGCTATCATTAAAGAGTTTCTATAATTGTGGGTGGTTGTATGAGGGTCTACAAAGTGCTGTGTCTGAAAGGTGATGCGCTGATACTGGCTTTTTTAAGTCAACACTGCTGGCTGAAGTTTCACAGGCACTGAAGGTCTGGGGCGGGATTAGAGACGTGCACGGGTAATGTAGCAGTAAATTACTTCAACTGTATCACTACAGCAGGTATGAAACAGCTGGCTATAGCTAGCTATGTACGGCCCTGCATGGGCCGGAGTCACGCTGACGAGTCCGTGGCGAAATTAAAACAAATCAGTGACTGCTCACAATTTAAACCAAGAGTTGACAGCACAGTGTCTATCAAATCAGCCAGTTCGCTATGGCCAATGACCTTGCTCACTTCCACACTGTTTGGGTTTTGGAATTGAGGCGGGCGCCCACACCTCGACGTCATGGCGGCAAGTTTGAATCTTCAAAGAGCACAAAAGCGATCTCATAAACTAACGAACAACTCTTAGCGAAATTAAATGTACAGATACATTGTGTAAAAAGCCCCTGATAGCCGCAGCCTTTTTACAATACGACTTCATGGTTGAAAGAAAATCGCTTCAATGGGATGCGATGATGAAGAAAACGAAAAAAAGAACGATGCACATTTGAATAAATAATTTAATTAACGCATGGTAAATGGGTGGGCGATGGAACAAACTACTCCAACAATTCGCCTGACTTTTCGTGTGGTAGTTACTCATTATACAAAGGTTACATGCCCCTGGTTTCGAGGTGGCCAGGAATCTTAGTAAGCCTGAGATTTCGCCACGTAGATTTTAAAAGATTGCGTAATCAATCCCTCATGTAAATGACTCACAGTAGTGGTCGCGTGTTTATTATATTGTGGGCGCGCGCTTTGTGCTTTTTGGCCTCGCGACTCACTACCGTGAGTCTTGATGGGCATCAATATAGTATCATGAACCACGATAGTGGGTTCATAATAGGGATCGCAGTGGAATTTTTGAAAATCCTAATAGAGCAGTCACCTAAAACCAGCCTTAGAAAGCAGACTCAAGCATAAAACAACCCTCAGAAGGCTTATTATCAAACACTGAACTCAGAAAAATTGTGATATAGCAGTAAAAATGGTCTAGACGAAATTTGAAACATTCAAAAATTGCAAAATTTACGTGAATTGTTCATATTATTATTCATAATATTATTATTATTATTATTCTTAGTTATTATTATTATTATTGTGATTTTGCTGCTGAAAGACATGGATACAAACTAGGGGGTTGGTATAAAACTAAACTAGACTATATAAAATACAGCAGCTGGTGTGCTGATAAGAGCTATCAGCACCCAATTATAAGTTAAGATTACAAGGGAGCAACTAAAAATTACAAGTAAACTAATTAATTAACAAAGGGGTAATTGGGGTGGAACTACACCTGTGACAAGGACATACAATATGATAAGTACAGTAATTATTGTCATCAAAGTTTGAAGTGAACATGGTCCAGAAGATGTTGTTTAACTGTCTCTTTAGTGTTGCTATAGATAGATCTAGATTTAAAGGTGGCAGTACATTCCATAAACGTGGTAAACGGTTAAAATAAAAGTGGCGGGAGGTACTATATTTCATATAATTATGAACTAGCTTGGAATGGGTTGATGATCTTGTAGAACTGTTGCTGTTAAAATGGACCCACTTGGAGATGTCAAAGTGTAAAGATGGATTCTTGATGGATTTAATAAAAAATAACAAGTCATTTAGTGCATAAGTAAACATGAGGGGAAGCATCGACAACTTTAATAGTCTAGTTTTATAGGATGAAGTATAATCATTAAGAATGTACTTTGTGGCTCTCCGCTGAACCCTTTCCAAAAGCTGGATATCTTGAACAAGATTGGGTCGAGCAGTACATAAGTTGAGAACGCACCAAGGAGATGTATAATTGTTTCTTTGTCAAGGTACAGTTGGTTGTAAAACTACGACGGATTAAGCCTAGCTGTTTGTAGGCTCTGGACACAACCATATTACAATGAGCATACCAGGAGAGGTTGTAGGAAATGATTGAACACTTATGTATTGTGGTATTGTAATAGGAACATTAATTAGAATTTGTATGATCACGTGCGTGTTATAGTGTGCTGTGCGTGTAGCGTGTCATTTGTATCCTGTCAATCACGCTAGATCGAGTCGTTCTTCCCTGGTGTGCGAACCTTATCCCCGTCGTCAAGACATACTTTTGGTGCTGTGACCTACTACGGTCTGTTATTCCAACCCCAGTCTCAGAAGTCGTTGTACCGTGGCAATTCTAATTAACGGTACCCCCAAAGGCAAGCTCAGTGTCTACTGTGCACATTTGTTTGTTGCTGTTGTTTTAGCGGACCGATGGAAGAACTCACTCGACTACAAGCCTCGCGTAAGGCGTTCAAGGGACATGTCACCCGACTACACAGTAAGATCGACGAACTAATGAACTCAGAATTTGACGATTACACGATCACATCTCTGACCACTGCCGTCGAGCAAATCAAGAAGAAGGGTGAAAAGATAGCTCAAGTGGATGAAAAGATCGCTACATTGATCGAAGATGCAACGGAACTCGAAGTAGCCATACTTGATGCAGAGGAGTTTCAGGATGATATTATTGACAAAATTACCAGAGCTCAAAGATACATAGAGTTAACCACAGCAAAGAAGTCCCAAAGATCGCCATCACCGCCAAATACTACTCCACAGTCAAACCCTAGTAACTCTCAGTTGGAGAGTGCAACTGCTCAGCTGGAAGATATACATCTAACTCAGTCAAGTACAGTGGAATCAGAACTGGTGAGTACTGTAACAGCATTTAGTGATAATAGACCATCAACTGTGCCATCAAGCACTATCACCCCTGCAGTAAATTCATATGTTACTACAAGCAATATCACTGAGACATGCAGTGCACAAGTCATAGTGCCCACCCTCCCAATGTTACCCAAGATACATAATACTAACATGGGGCCACCTCCGTTGATATCAGCAGCTCCACAATATGCAGATAGTATACCCCCACAAAGGCCAATCACCTCAACCTTATTTGGACCTCAGAACTTGTATGAGCCACCAATTAACATGCAAAACCAGATTAGTGCTGGGTCAACCTCATCAGCCCCTAGAAGTGTGTATGAGCCATTTGCTACAGTTGGCCACAACTTTGCAGCTTCAGTGACACCAATGAACCACAATGCTCCATCACACCAGTCTCAGATGTTTGCTACCAGTCGTCTCCCAAAGCTGATTTTGCCAACATTCTCTGGAGACCCCCTTACCTGGCAAACATTTTGGGACTCCTTTTATGTGGCAATACATGCTAATCCTAACTTGTGTGGCATTCAAAAATTCAGTTATCTCAAGGCACAGCTTGAAGGAGATGCTGCCAGAACCATTGCTGGCCTCCCCCTCACTGATTCAAACTACAACCATGCAATTTCCTTGCTTGAAGATCGTTATGGCCAGAAGCACAAGATCATACTTGCTCACATGCAAGCTCTCTTGGAGATGTCCTCTCCTTCAAACAATCTTACCAGCCTACGAATTTTTTATGATTCCGTAGAGAGCCACATCCGAGGACTGTCATCACTCGGCAAATCCGAACAATCGTATGGCGACTTACTAATTCCGATCATTATGGGAAAGCTATCTGTGGATATCCAGTGGAACTTAGCACGGGAGCACTCGAACTCTCCATGGAATCTTCCTGATTTAATGGCAGGTATCCAAAAGGAGATTAGGATGCTTGAATCTGGACTGTATGACCCACATAAGACTATGCCGAAGTCAACAGCAGCTGCATTACATTTAGGTTCTCCAGATCAAACTGGCAAGAAACAAGTTCACTCTGATAGTAAAAGGAAACAGCAATGTGTGTTTTGTAAGAAGGCTCATTCTCCACATAATTGTGATGTGGTAACTGATTGCCAGAAGCGGTTTGACATCGTCAAAGGAAGTAACTTGTGCTTCAACTGTCTGGCCCATCATAGGGTCTCCCAATGTCCATCTAAATTCCGATGCAGAAAGTGCAAGAAAAAGCACCATACCAGCCTTTGTAACAGTGAAGTGAAGACCAAGCCTGACGAATCAAATTCTGACAGAATGACATCTGATGCCACGCCCACAACCACTGCTGGACTATTAACACCGACATCACAGGCTCCTGAGAACGTCAATTGTTTACTGAAAACTGCAGTGGCTCCCATCATTGCTGGTAACATCAAAGCTCAAGCAAATATCCTTTTCGATGAGGGAGCACAACGATCATTTATTTCAGCCGACATGGCTAGTGAGTTACAAATTACCCCCACATCCACAGTTGATATCGGTGTAGCATCCTTTGGCACTACAGCCACATCTAATCAGACACTTGGAATAGCTACAGTGGAAGTGCAGACAGCATCTGGTGAGCTAATTCCTATATCTGTTCTAATTGTTCCGTCAATTGCAGCTCCCATCCAGAATTTAGTGTCCACTGCTGTCTACACCATGCCACACTTACAGGGCCTAAAGCTTGCTCATCCAGTTACCTGTGGAAGGAATTTCACCATTTCTCTATTAATTGGAACAGATTTCTATTGGAGCTTTGTTGAAGACCACATTGTCAGAGGCAAAGGCCCCACTGCCCAGCAGTCCAAACTCGGGTACTTGTTATCTGGGCCACTACCAACTGCACTATTTGAATGTACATCATCTGCCCTCCTCCAACTCACATCAACCATGACCACACAGGAGTTAAAGGTACCCAACATTGAGCAATTTTGGTCAATTGAGGCAGTTGGAACAGAAGCCAACACATCTCCAGATCTGACATTTCTTCAACAGTACCAAGAATCATCCATCTCACAAACAAGTGAAGGCATCTACATTGCAAAGTTTCCATGGAAAGTCAACAAACCTGACCTCCCATCTAATTTTGCCACCTGCAAAGGAAGAACTCTTACCCTATTGAACAAGTTGAGAAAGTCTCCTGAACTTCTACAGCTGTATGATGGTATCATGAAAGAGCAAGAGCAGAGAGGATTTATTGAGAGAGTGGACAATGATACTGCCGATAATGTGCACTACTTGCCACATCACCCAGTTAAGAAGGATTCGGTGACCACTCCAATCAGAATTGTATATGATTGTAGCTGTCGTGGAAGTGGTAAGTCAGCCAGTTTGAATGACTGTCTCACAGTAGGACCCCCATTTTTGAACAATCTCTGTGCCATCCTACTGCGTTTTCGTATTCATGCCTTCGCCCTCTCTACTGACATAGAAAAGGCATTCCTCCATGTCAAGCTGCACCCATCAGATAGAGACTTTATCAGATTCCTGTGGCCATCAGATCCCCAGAGTGCTGATAATGAATTCCAATCTTACCGTTTTACAGTGGTTCCATTTGGAGCCTCCAGCTCCCCTTTCATGCTTGGAGCAGTGCTGAATCTACACTTGTCAAAATTCCCCGATGAAGTGGCAAAAGACATGCGAGACAATATCTACGTAGACAACATTCTGTCTGGGTGCAGTACTGAAGAAGAACTCCTAACATACTACTCACAATCGCGAGATCTGATGAATCAAGCCAAGTTCAACCTCAGGTCATGGTCGACAAATGGCAAACACCTCCAGGAAATTACAAGACAAGACAAAACCAGCGATCCAAACACTACCGTAGGAATCCTGGGGTTACGATGGAACACAGCTACAGACATGATTTCACTTTCTGCAAGAAAGCTTCCTGCTGTAAACACATATGTAACTAAGAGAGATGTACTGCAGGCCTCATCCCAAATCTTCGACCCTTTAGGGTGGATGACCCCAGTGACAGTGAAGGCCAAGATACTGCTACAAGAAATTTGGCAGACCAAACTCACATGGGATGAGCCTCTCCCAGACACAATCAAAGACCGGTGGACAGCCACTCTAGTTGAGTTAAGAGAACTACCAAACCTGCTAATACCAAGACTATACTTTCCACACAACCATCCAGGTACACGAATTGATAACATTTTTGTGTTTGCAGATGCCAGTACAAAGGCCTATGGAGCTGTGGTGTACCTCAGCAGTAACAACCGTGTTTGTCTTGCCATGTCAAAGAACCGTGTAGCTCCTATCAGATCCACTACATTACCAAGATTAGAGCTTATGGCAGCTGTTACTGCCACTAAACTGACTGAATTTGTCTGCTCTTCAATTCCACAGGAGAAACAATTGGGAGTGTACTTCTGGACTGATAGTCAGATTGTCCTTCACTGGATACACAAGGGCACCAATCCTAAGCCATTTATCGCACATCGAGTCAACGAGATCTGTAAAGCCTTTCCTGCAGCCACTTGGTCATTTACACCCTCAGGTGATAATCCAGCTGACCTTCTTACGAGAGGATTATCTACTGACCAGTTGAAGTCATCAACACTATGGACACAAGGCCCTGGATGGTTGCTCAACAGATCTGCATGGCCTACTTGGACACCTACCAGTATACTCCACATACAAGCAGAAGAAGCTTCTCCTAGTACCCCACTTGTGGCAGACACTACTGAAAGTGAGCCCTGTATACTATCCATTATAGACATATCTCGATATAGCAGCATTAATCGATTGTCGGCTGTAACTGCTTATGTTCTTAGATTTTCCAACAACCTCCACAAGCCACAGAATAAGATTTGTGGAGCCTTGTCTAGCTCTGAACTGGCTCATGCCCGACGTCATATAATTAAAGGCATACAACACATGACCTACCGTGAAGAACTAACTTATCTACTTAAGAAGCAGTCCAAATGTCCAACATTGGTGAGACAACTTCGCTTGTTCCTGGATGACAACCAGCTACTCCGTTGTGGGGGACGGATTCATAATGCTCCCACATCAGAACTTGCCAAGTTCCCAATTCTTCTGCCCATCAACTGTTCATTCACTGACCTCATTGTTATGGATACCCACACCAAGCTCCATCATGGTGGCGTGAGCATTACCGTCACAGCACTACGACAGGTGTATTGGATACCATCAGCACGTCAATATGTGAGGAAGTTATTACGACGCTGTGTGATCTGCAACAAGCTGATGGGAAAACCTTTCAGAGCTCCAGACCCACCGCCACTCCCCAAGGTCCGTGTTTCTGAATCCCCTCCCTTTACAGTCACTGGGGTGGATTTTACTGGGGCACTGTATATCAAGGACAGAGAAGAAGAGACTAAGGTATACATCTGTATTTTTACATGTGCTGTCACACGTGCGGTACACATTGAAGTAGTCTGTGACCTATCTGTGCAAACCTTTTTGTTAGCCTTTCGTAGGTTCTCCAGCCGCAAGTCTCTGCCATCCACAATGATATCAGACAATGCTTCAACATTTCTGGCGGCGGCGGAGGATCTACAAAGGTTGTTTGAGTCAGAGACATTGCAGAAGGAACTAGAACAAAACAATGTAACATGGCGTTTCATCCCCAAACGGGCGCCATGGTACGGTGGCTTCTGGGAGCGAATGGTAGGTCTGACAAAGCAAGCCATCAAAAAGACACTGGGAAGAGCGTTTGTCACGCTCAAGCAACTTGAGACTATTGTTACAGAGATTGAAGCCATGCTAAATGACCGACCCTTGACTTATGTCTCCCCAGACCTTTCTGACCCAGAGCCACTCACGCCTTCACACTTGTTATATGGGAGAAGAATCCGCCAAGTGCCGCATGTCTTAAACAAACCTGAAGAAGATCCAACTTATGTCAATGGTTCCAGCATGAGTGATAAGGTTGACAAACACTCAGTAGTAATACAGAAGTTTTGGAACCGTTGGAAGACCGAATATTTAACATCTCTAAGAGAATTCAACAAGATTTCAGGCCACAACAAGGAGATAATTAAGGTGGGAGATGTTGTGATTGTGCACGACGAGAAGCCGAGAATGCAGTGGAGGCTAGCTGTTGTAGAAGGTCTCATCAAAGGAGGAGATAACTTGACCCGTGCAGCTCACATTAGAATGGGAAACTACAAGACAACTCGCCCAATTGTCAAGTTATATCCACTGGAGGTCTCTGACCCACATCAAACAAGCTCTCAGGGATCCTCTAATAATAATTCACAAGAATCACACTCAGTAGATAAGTCCAGTGATAGATCTGCATCCTCCAGCAGTCAACGTGTCCAAAGAAAGGCTGCCTCTAAGGCATTAAGGAAGATCTCCGAATGGAGTACACTGTTAAGCCGCCCCCCGGAGGATGTAGGAAATGATTGAACACTTATGTATTGTGGTATTGTAATAGGAACATTAATTAGAATTTGTATGATCACGTGCGTGTTATAGTGTGCTGTGCGTGTAGCGTGTCATTTGTATCCTGTCAATCACGCTAGATCGAGTCGTTCTTCCCTGGTGTGCGAACCTTATCCCCGTCGTCAAGACAGAGGTCAGTAGACATCATGATCCCAAGATCTTTAATCAGTTCTGTCGATTCAATATTGTTATTGTTGAGGAAGTACTGAGCTGTACTATTATTGTTGCACCAAAAGTGTAAAACAGCACATTTGGAGCAATTAAATGATAAATAATGCAACACGGACCAGTTGCTGGCTATGTTAAGGTCCTTTTGTATAATGTTGAAGTCTTCAGCAGTCTTAGCAAGATATATTACATCAATGGGAGTGGATAATTCATGGGCTTCAATTACAGAGTTGATAAAGAGGAGTAGTTGTTGTAATGATGACCTGCCTCTAACAAAACCAAATTGTAATGGTGAAACAAGCTTGATTACTTTGTCTACTATCTTGTTGTACACTAATCTTTCCAAAATTTTTGAAAGAATACAAAGCAGTGAAATTGGACGATAATTTTTGATGTCTGTCTTCGGACCTGACTTGTGTATGGGAACTATAAGATGAGTCTGCCACTCACTAGGAAGAGAGCATGAAGTGATGGACAAGTTAATTAAATGATGGACAATAGGAGTAATTGGACCAGCACACTGTTTCAGTACCTCAGGGCTCATGGCATCAATCCCAGCTGCTTTACTAGCATCCAAGGAAGACAGACATTCAAAAACTTCCTCAGGTTGGATATCAATTGAGGACATAGCAGGTATGTCAGAAGGGTTGTCTGCAGTCTGTGGTTGGTCCATAAAACTTGGTAAAAACTGAGTGAAAGTATTTATTAAAACCATTGGCTATACCAAGATCATCATTACAAGAATCAGAGTCAAGCGACATGGCTGCTGGAATAGACCGATTGTTTTTAAGGCTTGAGATAAATTTATAAATTCTGTTGGAGTTTGATGAGGAATATTGTTCCACTAGAGAGGATTCATAGGCTTGCCTTGAAGATGTTATGAGCTGTTGTAGGTTTTCCTCAGTTGATTTCAGAGTAGATTTATTGAATGTGTTCTGTTGGATTACGTTTAACCTTTTTACGTATTGTGTGTAATTTGTTCAGATAGTGTTGTATTTCTGAAGTAAACCACTGGGGCCTATTGGGCGGACGTTGTTGTTTCTTTGGGATGTACTTGTCCATAGATTCATGTAATAGGTCCTTCAACCTTGCCCAAGCAATCTCAATGTTATCAGAATAGAAAATGGCATCAGTGTTATTGAATGCAATAAATTGATTTAGGCCCAACCAGTCTGCTTTATTCAAGTTGTATGTAAGTTGCTTTCCATTTCTAGAGCTATGATGGTGAACAGAAGCACAAATAGAAAATGTTATTATAAAATGGTCAGATTGTAGTGGAAAATCAGTGAGAGGATGAACGACTAAGTCATTGATCAAGTCAGTATCACTGGTGATTACTAAATCCAAAATATTTCCATGAATATGTGTGGGCACAGTAACATGCTGGAACAAGTTGTGATCAATTATAAGATCACAGAGGCGATCAGAACTGTCAGCAGTAGAGGCAAAAGTTTGCCAGTCTATATCTGGAGCATTAAAATCACCGAGTAAAATGACATCCCCTGAGCAACTTAATGTTGTGATATAGGAGTAAAGGTCTTGAACATGATCAGTTTTATAATTGGGTGGCAAATAGACAGCACAGATAATTAAGTTATGATGGGAGTGAACTGAAATTGTTACTATTTCTAGATTGTCTGGAGAAGCAAGTTCAGTGGTTTTAAAGGTAGATTTCACTGCTAGCATGACACCCCCACCTTTGGAACAACAGTCTTTCCTGTATATGGTATAGCCAGTGGGGAGAATCTCATTGTTGTAAATGTAATCATGAAGCCAAGTTTCAGATATTACAATAAGACTAAAGTCTTGCGTATATATAAAAGATTGAAAATTTCTCAGTTTGTTAACAATACTACGTGAGTTCCACAAACACGCAGTTAATTTCAAATGCTTGCTAATTTGATTTACAGGCAACAAGGTAGTAGCACCTCTGAGGGTGCTACCCAGACTGGTCATTTGACACAGAAGCAGCTGAGTTAGCAACAGAAGAAGTGCCAAGAGATGAGTGAGTAGTATCCATATTTTGAGCTCGGACTGATACTATTTGACCTTTACGTATCACTATGTCCCACTCACCAGCATCTCTGCGACTATGTAGTTCAGCTCTTAGATTCTTCTGTTGTTGTCTTTCTTGAGGAGAAAGATCAGGGGTGATGAAAACCGTACGTAGTTGATCACTTTTGCATTGGCGAAGGTTTTTGGCTTTAGAAAGTAGTTGTCTCTTAACCTGAGAGTTGCACACCTCTACCTTAAGTAGGCGTGATCTTGACTCGACTGGACGACCCAGACGGATGGCATTGACTACTTCCAGGTGCTCAATTCCTAATTCTTTGGCGAGAGTGTAGATAAATTTGAGACCATCTTCTCTTCTTGTGGACGCTTCAGAGTGAGTGGATTCTGGGACTTTATGAAAGATGAGATTAAGCTTGCGTTGCTCGCGTTGCCTGTATTCGTCAACTGCCCTGAGAGCCAACACATCTGGAGCTGTGACATTACTAGTAACATTGATGGCCTGTGGAGAGTCAACAACACTACAGGATTTCGTTATCTTACTTAAACTGTTTGTCAAACTGGTTAATTGAGACTCCAAGGCTTTCAGACGGGACTCTATCTCACATTGTTGGCCTTGTGGATTCACTTGCGGGGATGTGGCATCCTTAGGATGCCGCAAAATTGTGGGCTCACATTTTGCACAAAACCAGTGCAGTGAATTAAATTCATGTAAAACAGCAAACATTTTATCACAAACGTTTTGGCATGCACAGCAATACCACTGCTCACAACATTCACATTCCAACATTTTTTCAACAGACTTACTGCATTGTGAGCAAGTACAATTATCCTCCGCATCATCGTCTGCCCTTGTAACAGTTAGCTGCTTGACAGTGGCTTCACTGGCGTCATAGGGGTTAGGCTGCTTCTTCTTGCGCCTAGTTTTAGGCATTTTTCTTTGTAGTGCACACCAGACCGCTGCGAAAGTGTAGAAACACAGACACTAAGGTAGGGGCGGGCGTTTCCGGACAAACTTTGCATGTACTTCAAAGAATCGCTTGTATCTTCTGTAAACCAAGGCTGTTTTTAATACTTTTGGGCTATAACGATAGCCAATAGATAGGCGTATCAACGTGCAAAATTTCAGCCCTGCATGTTTACTGTGGCTGCAGAACGAATGACGTAAACTTAAAGTTTCAATTTTTGTAATAATTTTGTGGGGCGGGGGTTTCCGGACACTATAGTTTTGTGTTCATTTGGCAGGCTTGGTGACTGTGATGGCTCGTATTAATACTTATAACGATTTTCAATTATGTAAAGGTGTATAAGAAGTAGAGATATATAGTTTAAAATGTCAGAAGTGAATGATTTAAATGCGGATTTCAGGACGGATTTGAACCCCAGACGAAAAATCAACAAAACTCTCGACAGAATTAACACTGTTGTGTATGGACTCAGAAAGTCTTCAGCAATATTTGCAGATGAACTGCTTCCGAGAACTCGGCTTTCTGCAGAAACCAGCACACCAATAGTGGAACCATCGCCCACAATCATCATTGTCACAGCCAATCCATGCCTCAGGGTGCTCATCATTATCATAAAGGCAGCCGCACTCCTGGCACTTATTTTCATCCACATCTGCACTGGCTTCTGTGAAATAAGGAAACTGTGAGATCGTTGTACAGAAATTTGTTTGCATTAGCTATATGACACTAATAGCACATACCTGCAACTTGTTCCTCACCTTGACACTTCTTCGCTTTTCCTTTGCTTTTGCCCTTCTCCTTGGTGCTGTTTTCCTCTTCTAGAAGCTCAATGAACTCATCAGTTGTCAGCACTTCACCTTCAAGACGGATTTTCAAATTGTTTCTCTCCCCAACTTTTGGCTTATGCTTCTGTATTTCTAAAATACCAGCGAAGTACAATGTAATGCACATCTTCACTGTGGGAGTTGTGGGCACCATTTCATTTCCACAACTGGTGCATGTAACTTTTGTTGTACGTTGCTTTGGTGGATTGACTGGATTGACCTTGTCAATTTGTTTGTCTTGCTCTGGTTCAAGCTCTAGTGCTGGTGCAGTCATGGGCATTAGCTTTTGCAGCACATGCTCTGGAGAGAATGGAGTGAGACCTGCAGAACGAAATCCGCCTATGCAGTGTTTTGGCATGAAGGATGTTTCCCACAACTTGGAAATTAAACTTGGGAAAACCTTTGCTGGCATGTTCTCCTCTGGTTTCCAGCTTGTACTGCTTAAGGATAGCTCGCCATGCATTCTTCAATGGTGTAAATACTCCAAACATCAAGAGGCTGGAGCAAGTGTGTGGTGTTTGGTGGAAAGCACATAAGCACAACTTTATTGGCTCTAGCTTGATTAATTAGTTCTATGCTGATGTGCGAGTAGTGACCATCAAAGAATAATACTACTGGTGCAGTTTTGGTCAAATGTGCCACAGCAGGTAAAAACAACTTACAAAACCATGATAAGAAGTTGCTTGCATCCATCCAACCTGACTCACTTATACCACAGACTGCACCTGCAGGACCACCCTGCATCCATCTCTGATACATGTTTTTCCCCTTGTAGAGAATAAATGGTGGCAGCCTTTCCCCATGAGCATTACCACCACAATGCACTGTGATATACTGCCGACCTGATCCACCTCCAATCTCATGGACTGTCCTCATTCCACATCTTGCTAACAGTTTCTGGGAGGACACTGAAGTACAAAAGGCTGTTTCATCACAGTTCCATAGCCTAGTAGAAATAGCCTCATCATCAATTTGTAAGCGGTTCTTGGATAGTGCCTCCTTCACCTTATCAAACCAAGCTCTCAGAATCTCTTCATTCCCTGCTTGAGCCCTTTTTAAGCTTAAATGCTGAGGCTTCCTTTCACTGATCATTGGCCACCTTCTCTTAAAGCGTTGTCACCAATCTTTTCCAGGTACTCCTCCATGAAAGGGATTCTCAATACCATTATCTTTCAGGTAGTCAAATATAACTACTTCAACCAGTGCACGAGTTATTCCAAACCCTATCTCAGCAAGTGCAATGCATGTCATGGCAATTTCTCTCTCTTCAGACATGGTCAATACAGTCAGACCACCAGCTCCAACTTTCTTTACAATTCTATGTAAATGATCATGCAGTGTACTGGAAGCCAAACCATACTTCCTTGCTGCTGCATGAGCAGTCAATCCATCCGTTTTACGAACCTCAGAAAGTGCCTTCTCAATGTCGTTCCCACTATAACTCTTCTTCATGCTAAATAGCTATTGAAATTGCCGCGCAGAAATTCAAATTCATTTTGTGCGCATGCGTGCATGCATGTTTACAATACGAAACAGCGTAATGCTCGGTAATGCTACTGTGTGCAGTGTTTGTAACAACTTTACAGGCTTGATACATCACAAACAATGATTGCTAAGTGTAGTGGATACCGTTATTCATGCTTATTGGGTTTAATTTTGTCGTGAGGGTTCTCAAAAAAAGTTTTTGAGCGAAAATACTAATGCATCTTTTAGGAGTTCGCAAGCCCCTGCTACAGTCAAAAGCGTTTGGAGTCTGTTTATACCACTATCGAAGAGAGTAATGTTACAGCATTGCTAGCTCCAAATTTCAGCAAAATCGGTTTCGTTTGTGTGATGTAAGAGCAAGTTGACGATGAAATATCCGGAAACCACAGCTGTCCGGAAACCCCCTTACTTACCTTACTGTAGCTAACACTTGAGTTGTCACTTGCCTGGAGTGATACTTTCCACGGGTATCACAAAGACGGTAATAGAGAATGAAGCGGAAAGGGTAAATCAACAAGAGAATAGTGAAGCTCCAATTATTTTGTTTCACTCGTGTACAGCCCAAAGCTTCCATTTTTTCGTAATAAAAACTACACAGCCTTACTCACTGAGTCCTTCCGCGTGTCCATGACCCATTAATTAACCCGTACTCCACAGATGGCTAACCGGCCTCCACCTCGATAAATTTCTCTAAGTTCTTCGCCATTGCCTGTTGTTCCGTATACGGAAAAAGCCGTAGAAGAACAAAATTACGGGATCTTGTGTGCACAGGGATGCGTGTTGTTCGACTATAGTATTTATAACGTTAATAGATGGCAGATTGAAGTTGTGCAGCACTCTTTTACCTTACAAGATCGCCATAATAGGGTCTCTAGTAAGCTTCCCGTGTTCGCTACGAGAAGCCGTTCAAGCGCGCATGCAAGGCATCCGTTTATTCTTCTTCCTAGCCATCACAGTGAGTGCTTTGTTTGTCCATTATAGGTGGAAGATAAATAGTAGCGCTGATATCATGGCTGCTTTTCACAAAAAAAAATTTGGGTGGGGTGTTTATTACAACCCTATACCATTTAAAAATATTTTGTGGTCTAACCACATGTCATCAACAACCCTCCCATAAGGTATCCATGTCATAAACAAATTAAGGGTGTGAAGCCAGACAGTCTTATATGGGAGGATTGTGTGCTACTGTGCTTATGTCACTATAACTAGCTACTGTGTACTTTAGCACATTCTCTGATCAGCTAGTGACATTAACAGTTGCAAGCATTTATGAACACGTGCTAACCAGACTTAAATTTGCTGACTATACCTATGGTGTTCCACTTTATGACACACTGCTGCTAGCCGGCTACACCTAGGCTTTCCAGGGCTAGAGCCCAGTCTAAGTCCTGGCAATTGGAACTCAATATGCCAGTTTAAAGTAGTCTTGCATGGGTATCACTGCCAAATCCCTGGTAATCGTGTAAGACTGGCTACGCCCTGCACTGGCCACTAGTATAGTGACATTGTGATTTGTACATGCAGACACTGGCATAGGAAGACTTCGGCCAAGCCTAGCCATCTCCTCTTATTTAGCCTGATTAACACCAACTCACACGGTTGCTGCTGCATGCAGCCTTGCATGTTCATATGGGCAACTCGTACATTTATACAAAGGTGTTGCTACAATAATAGCACTATAGCTACAATGTATAGCTATCTCTTCACTACCTATTCTGCTAGACAACTCTATACCTATAATGCACATGCTTGATGTATGCATCGTTCTTCACTTTTTTTTAAAAAAATGGACTCTACAGGAATTATAACACTAACAGTTTGTAATACCATTCTTATAACTTGTATCATAGAGTTTCATTCTTTTCCTTCTTTTAGAATATACACCTAAGACATCTTGTTCTTCTTCAAGTCTCCTGTGCTGTCATCAACACTGTCTCCTGTATGATAGGTGCACAATCAGTAATTCTTCTGACAGGTAGCTAGCTTGTATAGCAGTGTGTTTTCAGCAATGGCACAAAGTGTGATGATGGTGGCTGAAACACTGAGTAGACTATAAGAATTAATATATCCTACTTTATTATTTTGTGCGTGTACAAATCAGAATGAAAATACAGTCTTTATCATAGGTTACAAATAAATGTTGCATTAAGATATCTAGTTAATGAGTTAACCTTTTAAACTGAAAAATCTCTGTTAGCTTAGGCTACACTATAAATTATAATGTGCCAATTAACTTATAATCCAAAAATGGATTTGGAAAAAAAGTACACAAACTAGACCTATTAAAAATTTAAAATAAGAAATAGGGATTGCTAAAAAAGCCACGAAACAAGAAGGGATTGCTGGGGTGGTAATGTAAACCACAAATCCCTATTTTGACTACCTATAAATGCTCCATTTGAGTATAGAGTCAAAATAGGGATTTGTGGTTTACATTACCACCCCAGCGATCCTTTCTTGTTTCGTGGCTTTTTTAGCGATCCCTATTTCTTATTTTAAATTTTTAATATGTCTAGTTTAAAACATGTTGTGCATCACTAGCTAATCTATGCATGGAACAGGTAGACCTGCAGTAAATGTGTGCACGAGCATTATTTCACCAGCTAGCTAAATGTACTAACTTGGAAGCCACTGTATTGAAACAGTTACTCTTTTATTGCTGTGAAGTTGCAACACATAACTGGACTATGGAACATTCTTGATATAAGCCACTAGGTGCTTATAATATCACGTGATGACTTAGAGATGTGTCAATTTCATCCTAGAGGCTGAAAGTAAATACAATACTCCAAACACATACCATTTGTATAGGCTATAAACCCAGGAAAGCAGGTGATCTTGTATGGAGCCTCTTGTGTGACGCACAAACCAAGCGCTTCAGGGTTGGTATTCTGATCAGAGTTCTGACCACTTACAATCAACTCCAGATCTTGCTCCAAATACTCTCCAATGTATTGGTATTGAATAGAAGGCCGAAGGCGAATTCTTGCCACAATGCCCGCTTTTATAATCACGTGATCTTGCCTCTTGTTACTTCTACCACAATTACGTACGCGGGGAAATCCCCTGAGAAGTGGAAATGGCTAGGAAAGGGCATTCTGAGAGCTTTGGCTCTGGCCTGAGCTTGAAAGTGAAAGAAATCCGGTGAATTCTATGGTGATGATCCGTGAGAATTGGTAGGCTTAACTAAAAATCCGTGAGTTTAGAGCTACTGCTTGTGAGACCTTGAGCTTGGTAGTGAAATCGTGAGTCTCACAGTAAATCTGTGAGGGTTGACAGGCCTGCAATCTTTACCGTATTAAAACGGTTTGTAGCTAATGATCAAGTAGTTATTCCTAGTCACTCTTCTTATACACATAAAAGTGGTCAAGGGACAATCAACGCTCACCTACCCAAGCACAGAACTTCTCTATTGTAGAGTCCCCAGACCCTTCGGATTTTTTTTTTAAATTTTATTTTTACAATTCAATTAATGACATACGATAAAACAGGACATAATAAACAAAAAACAAGACCCTTCGGATAGGAGCAGGCGTTTGATATCTCTAATCGATAAGCGCCGTGCAGAGAAATCTACCACCTGGAGTCTTGCTTGATGCATAAACAGGCAGTGCGTGCATAGTGTAACTGTGCACTATATAGTGATTGTCCTCCACTAGACTGTAGGCTGATTTCGTTTCGTTTCGTTTCCCATTTCGATTCCGGTTTTTATAACTATCCATTTTTGCTGTGTCAAACGTCAAACGATACCTAACGGGGGAACCCCAGGAGTGGGGAAATCCATATGAATTACCCTATAGCTACGACTGCATAATCGGGATCACCTCGCAACATAAAAGGAGCAAATCAAGTGGATTGAAATATTGTTAGTACTGACAACAGAACTATAGCTTTTAAAGAGTGACTATTTCGACCTATATAGTAGACTATATAGCTACTCTCCCACTAGATATACTGTACTGTACACGTCCCTGCACTGCACGATGGTAGCGCCTCGCTCTTTAGTTTGCAAACACTCCATTTTGTTTGGTGGCGGTGCTCTCTTGAAAAAATGTTTGGTGTACATCTTGGCAAACTGGTACATTTTTCTGACAGTCAAGGATTTATTTGGCGGTGTACGGAGTGCAAGCGGAGATAAACGAGGAGATAATACAATTGCAAGGCGCGCATGCTCTGAAGCCTATCCGAGTACAAATACTTCTACACTTCAATCTATGCTGACTAAAAGCTATGATGATTGCCATAGTGAATATCTGCCAAAGTCTCAACATGCCGGCCAGCAAAGTGCACTAAAAACCAAGACGATATCATCTATAAGATTAGTGGAGCTATGTGAGATTCTCATCTGTTGTAACTGTACTCCTGGACCAATACCACATGTAGTCTTTCATATTGTACCATTCGTTTGGAAGAAATACTCTTCGTGGAGTCCGTGCTATCAAGAATACTACAAGTGGGTGTCTTTTAATATTGTCCAATCCATTATCTTTGGAGGTGCTATTTTGAAAAAATGTTTGGTATACATCTTTGCAAGCTGGTACATTTTCCTGACAGTGAAGGATTTGTTTGGCAGTGTACAGAGTGCAAGCAGAGATAATACAAGGCGCATATACTCTGAAGCAAGTCCAAGTACAAATACTTCTACAGTTCAATCTATGCTGACTAAAGGCCATGATGATTGCCATAGTGGATATCTGCCAACCTCTCAACATGCACAGCAAAGTGCAATAAAAACCAAGATGATATCACCTATAAGATTAGTGGAGTTATTTGAGATTCTCCTCCTTTCTTGTGACTGTATTCCAATGCCACATGTAGTCTTTCATACTGTACCATTTGTTTGGAAGAAATACTCTCCGTGGAGTCTGTACCACAAGTCAGTGTCTATTAATATTGTCCAATCCATTATCTTTGGAGGTGCTTTTTTGAAAAAATGTTTGGTGTACATCTTTGCAAGCTGGTACATTTTCCTGACAGTGAAAGATTTGTTTGGTGGTGTGCATAGTGCAAGCGGAGATGATACAAGGCGCATATGCTCTGAAGCAAGTCTGGGTACAATTACTCTGACAGTTAAAGGCCATGATGATTACCATAGTGAATATCTGCCAAAGTCTCAGCCAAATCTAAATGCACAGCAAAGTGCAATAAAAACCAAGACAATATCATCTATAAGACTAGTGGAGCTATTTGGGATTCACCTCCTTTGTTGTGACTGTGCTCTAATAGTCTTTCATATTGTACCATTTGTTTGGAAGAAGTACTCTCCGTGGAGTCTGTGCTATCAAGAATACCGCAAGTGGGTGTCTATTAATATTGTGCAATCCATCATCTTAAGTGGTACTTTTTTGAAAGAAAGTGTGGTGTATATCTTGGCAAGCTGGTACATTTTCCTGACAGTAAAGGATTTGTTTGGCAGTGTATGGAGTGCAAGTGAAGATAGTACAAGGCATGTATATGTATGTTCTGAAGCAAGTCTGAATACAAATGCTTCAACAATTAAAGGGGTTCAATCTATGACTAAAGGTCATGATGATACCCATAGTGAATATCTGCCAAAGTCTCGACCATATCTAAATGCACAACAAAGTGCAATAAAAACCAAGGCAGTATCATCTATAAGACTAGTGGAGCTATTTGGGATTCACCTTCTTTGTTGTGACTGTACTCAAATACCACATGTACTCTTTCATATTGTACCATTTGTTTGGAACAAATGCTCTCCATGCTATCAAGAATTCAAATGGGTAACTATTAATGTTGTCCAATCCATTATCATTGTTGAAGCTTTCTTGAAAAGATCTTTGGTAGACATCTTGGAAAGCTGGTACACTTTTCTGACAGTAAAGGATTTGTTTAACGGTGTGTTCAGTAAAAGCAGAAATAATACAAGTTGTGTAAGCTCTGATGCAAGTACAACAATTATAGTAGTTTATAAATCTAGGAATAAAGGCCATGATGATTACTGTAGTGAAAATCTGCCAAAGCCTCAACCAAATCTAACCGGTGCAAGGCAAAGTACACTTAAAACCAAGAAAAAAATTGCTATAGTAGAGTTGGTTGAAATTCTCATCCTTAAAAGTGCTTGCTGTGGCTGTAATCCAGTACTGCATGTAGTCTGTCATGCTGTTAGTACTATAGTACCATATTTGTGGACGAAATACAAAATTGAATTACATATGTGCTTTACATTTTCATGGCAGACTCATTCCAAGTCAGTGACTGCAATAATTAAGCACAAGCCCACAGGACTACATAGTGAGCAAAATGGTGACTTGCATATCTGTAATCATCCTGAGGCAGTGAACCGTGGAGACAGACCTCTTAAAAAACAATCTTTACAGAGTAATCTGACAATGCAAATGCACGCTGAGCTATTTATCAGCTCAGATGATGGGAAGAGTTGTAATGAAAGCACCTTTGGATCAGCTACAAATTGTACAGCTGTAAATAGTTCTAATTATAGCCATAACACTTACAGATCTCAGATAGCAGTTGGTTTACAGCGCTCAAAGCTTACAGGAGTGGAGAGTGTGGCTGATAAGGCAACTGATAAAGTGCAACTTAGTAAACAACAAACAACACTGAATAATGAACCACATAGCTATAGAGAGCCACGTGTGCCACCCAATGACCATTACAAACACCATAGCAGAAAAGACTGTGAACCATCCATAAAGACATGGAAGAGGGAAGAGCATATGCATACACAAGAACATGTAGCCTCATCAGGATATAGCAAGCCAACTTATGCTGTGTTGGTAGGTAGGACTGTGATGGTGTATGATACAAGTCGGTTTGCATCATTGCCAAACTGCAGCAAGTTCATGGTAAAAGAAAGAATAAAAGACTCTTCTGGAGCCACTAAAGTTAAATTAGCTCTGAAGTCTTGTGAGGAGAAAAGGTATATTCACATGACATACTGTTGGAGCAGCAATTGTAAAATATTTGCTTTCAGTATATATTTTTTCTGTGTTAGCTAAATGGCAGCCATGCATTTGTTCTCAGCATCAAAATGTATATGCACATGTGGTTGACAGAAGCAATAGTAAAATAATAATACAAATGGGATAACCAGCAGGTCCAAGCCTTTCTTAGAATTCCTCCATGAGGTGACAGACCTCACAAATTTCTTAATGTAACATCTGTAATGAGCAAATATAGTTGTTGGCTAGTGTCTGGCAAGTATGCAGAGTTATCATCATAATGTTGAGATGGCTTTTTATTCTGTTCTATTTGTCTGCAGGTGTTTAAATGATTTGTCAATTGTTTCTTATTTCCCTATCCCATGAATAAGTATAGAAGTAATAATAGTTTGTGACCCTCTAGTGTATAGCTAACTAAATGATTTATTATCATCATTGATTTGAGTTGCATACTATGCAAAAAGCAGTTACACATCTTTGCGCAATTGAAACTTTAAACGATGGAGGTATAATATAACACAACAACTATTTTTACTTATCCCTGGGACTATACGATTACACACAACAATGACATCATGTATTATGTACTGTTAGTATGCTTCCCAGGGAATATACCAGACTACATTTATTACATAATACATGTAATCACCAGTGATATTATGTAGCTATAACTGATTGTCCAAGGGACCTTCCCATTACAAAACAAGCTTATGTAAAAGGCATAACACATGATAACATAGTTGTATGTAATGGTGTAGTCCCATTGATAAGTATGGTTAGCTATGGTTTTTAAAGCTTAGATCACATTACTTTATAAGGCTGTATGTGGTTATTGTTTGTATAGCACCTGTATGCCAACTGAAGAAGAAAGAGATGGAGTTGGCAGAAAATGTAAAGAAGAAGAAGATGGAACTGGTAAAAAGCAGCACTTTCGAGAAAATACTAAGATTCCGGGCTGCATTATATTCACTGTGAGTGATGCTATCACTGAGGTATTGCTTGTCATTTAATTAATTTTCAAACTTCATTAGTGTGATAGAAGATTTTGTGGAACTATGAAATATCCATTACCAACAGGAAGAGCCACTGACTCTAAGATAGGCAAGGGTGGCAATGGATTTGTCTTCACAATGTATCATGAGCGAAAGCAATATGCTGTCAAAAAGGTTAATATTATAATTGTATTGCTACAATAAAATCAGTAACTGGATTTGCAAAAAGGAGTCATTCACACAGAGTCTTTGCATTACTTCTTTTTTCCCAGTAACATGCAAATTTTTTTTTCTGTATTCTTTAACTGATGCTGTTGCTCACATCTGACAAAATTTCAAGTCAATAGCTCATTTCAGTCTAAAGTTTTGAAATGTCAAAGTTGGTAAATCAGTTTGATGCATCCAGTCACATATTCAATACATATGTGTGTATTAGTCATTCAATGTTATTTTATGCATTTTTATTATAGACTGTTTATCGTTCCAATGAAGTCAATGTCCACTCAGCACTGAACCATAAGAATATTTTACCTCTTTTGGCTGTACTGATGGGAGAGAGACATGAGCGTCACTCAGGAAAGTTCTACTGCTTTCATTTCATGCCAAAAATGGATTATGACTTGAGGCAAATTTTGTCAGCTAGAGAAGTTGGTTGCCTAAAACATTTCTACAATCATTGCTCAAAAGATATTGAAAAGTGGCAGACAGGCTTTAACAATGTAAAGTTTATACTTGCTGAGACTCTTGAAGCCCTTACACATCTTCATAATAATGGATATGTACATAGGGATGTGAAAGGTGGGTAAAGTCACAATATAGTAATGGTATAGTCATGGTAATTATGTAAGTAGCCAGCAACATTATGATCAAGATGCAGTGCCGATGTCAGCCACTCTACTGTAAATGTAGTTCAAAGTTTCAAGTCAAACTTGGAGACTTTGACTCTGCTGGTACTGTACCAGGACTTGGTATAAAAGAGCCTACTGACCAGATGATCAAGTTTGCCTCCATACTGCCACTAGGAACACCAGGATATCGGGCTCCTGAGGTGATGTTGTATTTGTAGTGTTGTAGTTGGTTGATATGTGTATTAACTACAGGTATCCATGCACATCACCCTATCAGGACCTTATGAAACACTGTACACGTTTGCAGTTGACATGTGGTCATTTGGATGTCTGTGTTTGAATATTTGTATTGGGAAGACTGCTGCTTTGAAACAAAGAGAAGAAGCTTCTCTACTTTTGTCTAAAACCCATCCATGTGGTAAAGAGCTTTGGGAAAAGACAACCAAGGTAAAATTTCTTGTGAGCCATAATAAGCATTTGTACCAACTCTTGCTAAGATTTTTTTTGCTATGAATACCTATCACTGCTTGCAAGAAGTATGTGCAAGTATATATTATAAAGTTCATGTTGTTTTTCACAGATCAAAGAACTAGAGAATGTAAAGCCATTTTCTAGTGAAAAAGAGTTTCTCAACCTTATCAAGAGCTGTCTCCAAGTCAGTGGAGATGCTCGACCAACTGCACCAGATGCTGTTAAGGTCTTTAAACAGCATTTACTGACTAACTGACCTAAAGCATGGTATCATGGAGAGAATAGGGCCATGCATTTGAAAATGATTAGCAGCATCTTATATCGTGTGTGACGATCTATGGCCTTGGTGTACTCACTGTCGGTTCTTGAAAATGCCACGTAAAATGGTACCACGAATGAAAATATATATGAAAGTCTTTTATAAATGCTAAGGACATAACTCATTGCACAAATGAAATATAAGCAAGTGATGTAATAAATAGGAACAAACAGATTAGTCAAGAATATTGGGAGATATAACTCAATTTCTGGTGGTAAAATGGCGAATCCAGCATATGGCATTTGAAGGGCTTAGAAAATCTGAAGTGCCACATATATATGTACGGTATGATACAACAAATGTACAGAAAAGTATGGAGCAAATTTAAAAGGCACAGAGGCATCCTTTCCACAGCACTTTCTGCTTTAACATAACTACAAAAGGAGTTCATGAACAATTATCATTATTATTAACACTTTACAGTAATCAGCACTGAAGGTCTGACAGCAACATGTGCTGCAACCTTAGAATTACCTAACCTAATTTCAAGGACTTAGACTTATTGACTTGACTTAGTGACTGACTTAATGACTGATAAGGTGTAACAGAAAAGGGGCCAAAGTAAAATTGAGATACTCTAATAAAGGCAGCAGTCAACAACTCAAATACTACAGAACAAAATCTTTATAATCAACATTGGTAGTAACCTAAAGAACCATACATCTCATTAGTCACACAGCAGTAATAATATTTCACTACCCTGGATCTGTCCCTGTGGCATTGACAATACCACTGTAGTGAAGTAGCTTATGCAATTTACGACAGTGCTGTTGCAGTGCCAATTAGGTAGCTGGCTTGCAGTTGCAGTTGCAGTCCCATCGGAAATTGCTGTAAATCGACACTGGTGATTGCAGATACATTCAAGTGACTACATGACAGGAACTTATGGCAATCTTATTGGTAACTGCAGCTATGTACATTGTATATGTAGTTGCAACAAAACCACATCTGTAAAATTAATATTGGCATAAAGCTTGTTAATACAGGGAGTCAGAATCTTGCAACTAAAACTCTGAAGAGTGCAGAAGAAGAAATCCCAGACCCAAAGGTGACTTAATCCCTAGCAACATTCATGCCCCAAAGGAATCATATACTTGATATCTTCTTTGCGTGCAACCATAATATAATGATGGTGATGATGATGATTGCAATTATAGCACAAGAATGAAAGGAAACAGAAATACAATGTGTCACTATAAAAGGCAGCCTGTCAACGTGGCCTATAGTTACTACCATGCATGCATGCAGTTGGTTTAATCAGCTGGATTTCTTTAGCAGGCGATCAGAATCTTGACATAGATCTTGACAAGATAACAAAATTAATCTTGATAATTCTTGAACAGTCAAGATGACAAATCCCAGACTAAGTAGAAGAGCTACTATAGCTAGTTAAAAGTAATTATAACAATGAAATTGATGTGTACTGTAAATACTGCAATGGATACCTATTTATTTGCATTACGGTTTTTCTATTTTTTATAACATTTTTCATTATTATTTATATTTGTAAATAGTAACAGTGCTGATCATTTGTTTTGTGAAAATAGTTAATTGTGTTGAACTTTTAGAGTTCTGATAATACAGGGAAAACACAGAGTACCATATGCCTAAATTATACCAGCAATTACACTGGCAATTATTGAATATACACATCATGCTTATGCTCAAAATCATGTTAATATCAGTGTATGATGTCTAGAAATATTGTATAGTATGTACACATAACAAGATTACATGTCTATGCTCTGCAGCTGCATGCTTCATATAGTCTTACTGCTCTCAACTGAATTTACACACTGCATTATGACACATAATATATTGTGGGGCATACACACATGGCAAGACAGGCGAGTAGTATATAATAAGACCTCTAACTGCTAGGCTATATCTGTATTATTTCTACATAATGGCGGGGGTGAGTTTGACTTTATAATTAGAAGCTGTGAATATGCAGATGACACTCATTGGATCTCATGTGATCTGACTGTATTGCATAAGTAGTCTGACTGTATTGCATAAGTAGTCTGCAATAAAGTAAGAATAACTATCACTTATGCAGCAAGGTGGCTAAGGATGAGAAACATTTGGCAGCGCTAGCTGTGGACAGAGATGATTTATTCTTTTTAGTGGTAGAATGCTTTAAAGTCTGCACCCCTTTTTTCTTTGAAGACTTATGTATGCAATATAATATTTAAGTACCACTTCTCTCCAAACTTTGCAAAAAGGACCTGTTTCTAGGGACCCGCCGATTATGCTGGCATAATTTTGAGCATAATAGGTACCTAAAAGCATTGAGCATAATGCCAGCATAATAGGTTAAATATTTATACGATAGTATAAATTCTTGCTTGAAAAATGACAATTGCAAAATAAGATCGATATACTCTAATAGAGCAGTCAGTAACTCTAATAGAACAATCATCAAACTGACTGTTCTATTAGAGTATATCGATCTTTTCTCTTACATGCAGCAAGAATTAATTATTTGTGTTCCAGCCACTCATTTTTTTCTTTCTATACAGTGTTAAACTAGTAGCAAAGCATATGAACTAAGGCATGAACATTGAGCATAATCGAGCATAATAGGTTAATATTGAGCATTAATTTAAGCATAATAGGTGAATTTTTGAGCAGTGCAGCATAGCATAATAGGTAAAATTATGAGCATAATCGGCGGGTCCCTACCTGTTTCAGAATTTTTCCTCTATGGATGAACATTGCAAGTGTGATCCTGAGGCATACACAGTGGATTACCGTTCTTTATCTCCACTCTTACTTTGTATTTCCCTGTATTACCAGTATTATATGTATGTATAATTGTTTGTGTTATTCAGGGGGCCTGTTATCTTTAGGCCACTCCTAGAAAATTCATTGTTTCCCATTTCCCGCCCGCATGCAGATTCTCTTCCTGCATGGTCATTCATTATTGCTGTCAATATTCATTATTTATTCTGTGACTGCATAGGCAGCATAACAGTAGCTAGTTTAGCATTTAGAAAGCCCTTTTAGCTAGCTTTTCACTGTTAAAGTTCTTAGTTTAAATATTTCTACTGTATTCTTACCTGTAAGTTAGTTATGAATTTCAAAAAGTAGTGGAAATATCTATAATGAATAATGGATAATGAACTGCCCACCCACATGTATTTTTAAGGTCAATGAAATGGGAAACAAGGAATTTTTTTGGAGTAGCATTAGTGAAAGTGACTCGACATTAATCACTCTTAAATTGTCCAGCCCTACACTGGCCTACAGTATTATATTAAATCCAGACTGCATATAGAGTTGCAATGCATGCCTTCCATTACAGTAGCATCCCTGTTTAAAACAGTTCCATAAAACTTGCATTGCATTTCAGATTTTGAATCAGACACCTCAGATATACTGCTTCCTGCATGCATAGGCTCCCCACACTGTATGAATGGTGCATGCATATATCATCAGGCTGCGTGTATTAACAATGCAGTATGTTATGGTTGTAAAGCTCAGCATATTTACAAGCTATAAGCTACACAATATGTATGAAACTGCAGATGAGACACTTGCTGTAGTGATTGCTTCTGAACACATTGATGCTGTCCTATGGAAATGTGGATCTGAAGATTTGTGGACAGTAATAGTCCATCTGCTTTTGGAGGTGAGACATGCAGAATTGGCTTATTCCTGTTACAGGGTGTAGTCCAACCCTGGAGGACTAGCTAAAAGAGACCTCAATTTTTCTGGGTTGTTGGTATCTGTGAAGCAGTTGACCGCTGTTAACAGTCAAAGTAGTCAATACTATTGAACATTCGTGTGCATTCCAGTGCCAATATCCATGTAAAGCACCACAATGATGATATTGTTGATATTGAGCCTTGAGCTCAAGATCCAGCTGAGTCAGACTGAACATAGAGAAGCTGCCATGTGCATGTGATGTATATGTACATACAGTATATCTACAACTGCAGGTGTAGGTGACCTCCCCTTTTCACTACTTTTTATGCAGGCTATGTACAGCCCCTGATCAAACTTAAAATTCCTTCTACTTGTAAACATAATATTTTGTCACACTTACAGTACAGTCTGCCAGAAGAAGTTTAGGAACAACTATACACATATAAACAGTAAATAACATAAAGATGTTGAAGCATTACAATAATATTATGATGGTAGCTATTATTGCTTTCTTAAAACTTCTGGTTGGAAAATGGACATGGATTGGATATCACCCATTGCTTTCTTTTTATGCTCAAAATAGATTATGGATTATGCCAAATATTATTTACTAAGGAGTTTGCAATTGGTTGTGTAAATCATCTCTATGTACACTCATCTGTATGTTCACTGTTCAGAAAACCTTATATGTTGCTATGAGATCTATTAAGTATATTATACATTTGTCAAAATCTGTGTGCATAGTGACATGTATGTAGCCTCCAAAATTATAATCAAAATGCAGAGTCCATTAAACCAGCTGTTATACTGCAATTTTAGCTCCAAATCTGACGTCAAACTTGGGAGACCTTGATTGGGTGGGTACAAAAGAGCCTATTGACCAGATGGTTAAGTTTTCCTTCTAGGAACACCAGGATATCTGGCTCTAGTCACTGTAATTGCAGTAAAATAACAAGAGCCTCTTTGTTTGTGTAGAAATTTATGAAGTCTGCAGAAAGGCACTGTTTGCCATTTTTGACATTAGAGAGTACATATAATTGTACAGTATTAAGCATAACCACAATTACAGCACCATTTTGCATTGATTTGCATTACCATAATATACATTGTATTCTAAATTGTTGTAACTGTCTTTGATGTTGTGCCACCATCATTTAGAAGAAAATCGGCTTTGTGATAAACCAAATGAAGTGAATGAACACTGCATTCATTTAATAGCCATTAGCAACTACATCATTGTGTGCAGATCATCATTTTGTACAGATCATTATTGCATTAGAGCATCCAAGGATGCTGGAAGTGGATACATCTGTATGTGCATTTTATCCAATCGTTTAGCAAGTACATGCAATGATGTATTATTACAAGTTTGAATGCTATGAAATTCTATATGCAAAGTAAAGTGTGAAAGTCAGAAATTCTTTTTTGTTTGAGACCTTATCCAAAAATGTGTTCTGTGACAGCACCGATCGAATGTTTCATTCATTCTTACAGTTCATTGTTTATTAACATGTCAACAATCATTTGCTTTTATATCAACCATAATTATGTCACAATCATAAGCAACATAGCTGAGAAGCAGCATGCAAGACAGAAAAATGTATGCAAGAACTCCCTGTATTTACAGGCCTAGCCTTCTCACAGGTCCCTAGTTGGATAGCACTTAATATGTAAGAAAAGAAGTGTGTGCAGGAACCTGTAACTTTATCAGGAGCATATACCAAAAACATAAGCCTATGCATATTATTTGCTGTGCTGGTAGTTAGAACTGTAATGGTGTATAACAATCATGGTAAATTCCCTTTGAAGCCTATAACAAAGTACATGATGTAGCATGTAATGGGTATAATCCCAGGGAAATATTGGTTGGTTATGTAACTATATGTGGTTAATTAAAGTTTGTATAGCATCTGCATGCCAACTGAAGAGCTAAGATATGAAGTTTACAGAAAATCTAAAAAAAAAAAGAAAGGATGAATCTGGCAAAAACAGCATGTTCAATGCCAAGCACATTTATCAGATGAATGGACAAGACATCGTGATGAGTAGAATATAGGTAGACAACCTGTTGATTTTTGTTTTAAGTTAATCATACCCTGTATTGCTCTTTTATTATCTCCAAGGAAACCTTAACAAAATTGCTACTGATCTGACCCCAAATTGAGAATTATATAGAAATGTTATATTATTTATATGGGTGAATGTACCTGGAATGCCACAAAGCTGGTTTCATCTATAAAACATCTTACCCACTAGCAAAGATTAGAAGTCATCAATTTACTACCACTGGCATCTGCAATTATGATCTAGGCATAAATGAATTCTTCTCTTTTCAAACTTGCATTGTCATCTTCTTAGAATTCTACCCTAGAAATATGCAAGTGAAGACCATGTACTCTTCTGAGCTACGTGAACAGCTGGACTCTTCTCTGTAGCATGCTAAGTATGTAGCTACTGGTAGGGATGCATCAAACTTACCACACTGCATGTAGCTGCCTTTGAAACACACATGGTTTTGCTCTTTACAAATCAAGCTAGGATGCCTTGGCTTTACAGTACAGATGCTCCCCTGTTTGCCTGTTTGTACACCTGTTCCTTGGTTCGTCCATCACAGTGGAGTACATTTAGTTCTGAGGATTGCCATTACTTTGACATCATGAAATTAGGGACCGGACCTCACTGCTAATCTTTTTCACTGAGTTGTGCAGGTGTGTACTGAACCTGATCATGAATTGCAGCCAGTTGACAGTCCTGATGAGTTCCCTCTTGCTACTTCTAATGCTCATGCAGCAGGGGGCACACTTGGATATTGCTGAGTGGGTTTTGGAGCAATAGATCAGAGGTACTTTATGGATATTTATGTCTTACTCCTTCCAACAGCTTCACCTCTTTAAATAAGAACATCTTAATGTTGTGCTATGGCAAGCATGTTTGTGAGGTAGAGCATGCCTTTTATTATACCCATTGTTTTGTCTGCCACTGAGGGCGCTGTGCAATGTGTAATGCATACACTTCAAAAGCACATGACATAGAAAGAAGGCATGGCACTAATTTTTCAATCTAAAAATCATACATTAGCTACTAGTCCACCATTTCTGTGGGGCAAAAGTATTGTATAAGCCTTGAGCAGCAATGACTTTCAGCAAGGTTTCATTGCATTCTAACCATGGGGCGAAGTACATATGAACATATCAGACAATTCAATGTATTTTAATGTCATTCCGGCAGCTACAGTATGAAAATGTACTGTTTGTTCAATTAGAATTTTAAAAATAAAACTGATTCTACAAAAACCTGTTAATTTTAGCAACTTTTATATGCTCAGCTGTATAGCACGTATATCATATAGGGGGTGGGTAGGTGGGTGGGAGGGTGCGGAGGGGAGGGGTGGGTAGGTGGGTGGGAGGGTGCGGAGGGGAGGGGTGGTGGGCCGCCCACGCGCAAGAAGTGGTTGACAGTGAAAAAACAGTCTATAAGTATCATACAACTGTTTAAATATATACGTTCTTTGACATTGTATGTATATGCATTAGTTTGCAAGTGATAGTTATAAACGGCGAAAAGAATGTAATGAATTGCCCGCCCACGCCCAATTTGCGCCTTCGTTAAAATGGCCTTGCTCAAAGACGATTAAATGTCCATGACGTAGTTTTCTGTATAAATACTTTGGTTTGTTTATCATGCTGTAATATTGTGCTGCTGTGTTATGCTATAATACTATTAATGCTTATATTATTTAATGATGTTTGTTTCTATTACTTTAGTGCACGGTGGGAGGTGGAAGCGTCCATGATGATGATTGGGCTATGTGCAAATAAGGTGAGTGTATGCTTTGTAAAAAGAAGCCCACGTAGCTGTGTAGGGCTCATCTTCTGTACAGATCAGCTTCTGTATAGTCTTTCATTATTTTATTTTTCCCGAGGGGTAGCTAACGCCCACGCAAAACACAGAAATGGTGTACCAGAGGGGTTGCCAATGCCCACACAAAGCACCCAACTGGCGTGTACGAGACTCCCAATCTTTATGTATTTTTAAAAGCATTTAGAGATATTGCTAACTAGTAACTATCTGTACAGTTGTTGATCTACATCTTGTTCTAGTTATTCATGATCGATCATTGTCTACTTTGTTAAACTCACTTTCTCCATTACTTTTACATGATTTTGGATTTAGGATTTGGTTTCTAATATATTTGTGTATTTCTGATTGGATTTCTCACATAGCATACAAGAGTCCCGATGCATTGGCTACCCCTCCCTTTTTACCAAAAGCCAGTTCATCTCTAGTTGACAAAGATAGTGTGACCATCTAATTATGATATTACAAACTAAATTAAATTCTTGATCACAGATACACATTTCCCTAGTTGCTATATGTGGCACACCACAAAATTAACCAATGTAAACAACCATTACCATACCTTGTAGTGTTTTATTTTTATGTGAATATGTAGTGAATGTGTGTGTGTGTGTGTGTGTGTGTGTGTGTGTGTGTGTGTGTGTGTGTGTGTGTGTGTGTGTGTGTGTGTGTGTGTGTGTGTGTGTGTGTGTGTGTGTGTGTGTGTGTGTGTGTGTGTGTGTGTGTGTGTGTGTGTGTGTGTGTGTGTGTGTGTGTGTGTGTGTGTGTGTGTGTGTGTGTGTGTGTGTGTGTGTGTGTGTGTGTGTGTGTGTGTGTGTGTGTGTGTGTGTGTGTGTGTGTGTGTGTGTGTGTGTGTGTGTGTGTGTGTGTGTGTGTGTGTGTGTGTGTGTGTGTGTGTGTGTGTGTGTGTGTGTGTGTGTGTGTGTGTGTGTGTGTGTGTGTGTGTGTGTGTGTGTGTGTGTGTGTGTGTGTGTGTGTGTGTGTGTGTGTGTGTGTGTGTGTGTGTGTGTGTGTGTGTGTGTGTGTGTGTGTGTGTGTGTGTGTGTGTGTGTGTGTGTGTGTGTGTGTGTGTGTGTGTGTGTGTGTGTGTGTGTGTGTGTGTGTGTGTGTGTGTGTGTGTGTGTGTGTGTGTGTGTGTGTGTGTGTGTGTGTGTGTGTGTGTGTGTGTGTGTGTGTGTGTGTGTGTGTGTGTGTGTGTGTGTGTGTGTGTGTGTGTGTGTGTGTGTGTGTGTGTGTGTGTGTGTGTGTGTGTGTGTGTGTGTGTGTGTGTGTGTGTGTGTGTGTGTGTGTGTGTGTGTGTGTGTGTGTGTGTGTGTGTGTGTGTGTGTGTGTGTGTGTGTGTGTGTGTGTGTGTGTGTGTGTGTGTGTGTGTGTGTGTGTGTGTGTGTGTGTGTGTGTGTGTGTGTGTGTGTGTGTGTGTGTGTGTGTGTGTGTGTGTGTGTGTGTGTGTGTGTGTGTGTGTGTGTGTGTGTGTGTGTGTGTGTGTGTGTGTGTGTGTGTGTGTGTGTGTGTGTGTGTGTGTGTGTGTGTGTGTGTGTGTGTGTGTGTGTGTGTGTGTGTGTGTGTGTGTGTGTGTGTGTGTGTGTGTGTGTGTGTGTGTGTGTGTGTGTGTGTGTGTGTGTGTGTGTGTGTGTGTGTGTGTGTGTGTGTGTGTGTGTGTGTGTGTGTGTGTGTGTGTGTGTGTGTGTGTGTGTGTGTGTGTGTGTGTGTGTGTGTGTGTGTGTGTGTGTGTGTGTGTGTGTGTGTGTGTGTGTGTGTGTGTGTGTGTGTGTGTGTGTGTGTGTGTGTGTGTGTGTGTGTGTGTGTGTGTGTGTGTGTGTGTGTGTGTGTGTGTGTGTGTGTGTGTGTGTGTGTGTGTGTGTGTGTGTGTGTGTGTGTGTGTGTGTGTGTGTGTGTGTGTGTGTGTGTGTGTGTGTGTGTGTGTGTGTGTGTGTGTGTGTGTGTGTGTGATAAAGATTTTTTTAAATTCACCAATTTAAATGTGACTGTTTTTTTCCACAGGTTTATACGTTGGAGAACTGCAAACAAATAACTTGAAATTTTTATAATGACCATTATTCAAAATATTTATTTGATTACATGTACAAAATATAAAGATGTATCACGTGATCAAAAAAAGTTATTAGCATGATGTACAAGGACTTATTGACCATTGAAAAGTTGATGAATTAAACATTCAAGAACGGAATACTTCTCCATTGCAACTCGCCCACGCAATATAGCGCGCGCGTCATTAATAATCAGTGCTCAGCCAGGGTATGCGACTATTGGATTGAGATGGTGATTTTTATAAAATTATTTGTACCGTGTAAAACGTTCGTCACGAACGGTATAGCTAGCTGAAGTATTCAAGAAAGGATAGATCTAGCCTGGGATAACCTGGAATCGTTAAAAAGTTCGCGCCTGGATTGTTGGGGTGAGCAAATATTTTCATTGCCAATGGTTCTATGACGGTGTAATGTTAAATCCCCTACTTTGTACCATGAAGAAGGCCGTATTAAGCTGTTACATTTTACGTGAAAGTAGATGTCATGCTGGCCATTCCTGCTAGAACCTGGAAAGGGATTAAAAGTTATCTGACGCTCCATAACAGAGCCTTGAAAACCTGCTTCCAGTGTAGACGCGTGTATCTTGCCAATAAAATTTTTTTTATTAAAAGTCGCTTAATTGTTGGATATGAAGTACTGAATTATAAAGTACAAGTACTTTGACATTTGTTGAATAACAAGTACAAGTACATTACATTGTTTTAAGAGAAATACTTAAGTAAAGTACAAGTACTTTTGAAAGTATTTAAGTACAAGTACAGATTATGCTTACAGTGTTCATGATTGCATTTATGTAGTTTTGGTTGCACCTAATAAAATTGTGAAAATCTGCCATCTGTAAGGTGAAATCTTTCAGGAGTAAATACCTTTTCTGCATTGCTTTAGGATCTCTCAACATGCAGGCACAGAGGAAGATGGTACTCCTAGGATGTTTTTTGCCAACCTTGAAAGCAGAGGATATTTCCTTTGGTTATCTTATTTGCTGGACTTTGGGCCATTGTTACTGCGTCAGCTTCAATGTATTCATCCACCTGCATAGTGAGTGTACTTCGTTGTTTTTGACTTTCTGTTCAGGACATAATCTTTCTTCTTAGCTGCTATAGCTGCCTGCTTCTTATAATGATCAACTAAATCTTTCAGGCCAAAAGCAGTACAACTGTTTCTAAGATCAACAGAGAAATGAATCAGAAGATGGGAAACCTTTTACATCCTGTTTTTAGAGCAAATGCAGCAATTGTGACTTCAACCAAAAGCTGACCAAGTCAATCCAGGAATTATTATCTTTGAGCCAATATATATATATACAACTTATTTCACTTATACATATATATATGTAAAAGGACTTCATTGTGCTTCATGTACTTCAAAGTACTTTGAAGTACTTTAAGTACCTTAAGTACATTGCTTAGAACTTAAGTATACGTACAAGAACATTACATTTGTACAAAAAGTATCTAAGTATAAGTACAAGTACTCAAGAAAGTGTACTTAAGTGTCCTTAAGTACAAGTACCAAGTACTTCGCCCCATGCCTGCAGTGATTCCAACTACTTCATCTGTTCACTTGTACTTATCAAAAGTGTTATGTGGAGAAATAAAAGGAGTTTCATTTGGAGAATCTCTGCTGCAGGTTCATCCAGGATGCAGGGATCTTTCCGCCATCCAAATACTATATCTATGCAAAGCATAAAACTTTAGCGCTTGGCGCGCTGCGCGCGCCAAGCGCTAAAGTTTTATGCTTTGCATAGATATAGTACTTGGAAGTTGGAATTAATGAATTCCAATTTGCAAAGTTTATATTTTTAAGTGCTTCCAGCTTTTAATGCGATGGTTACGGTGGTTGCTGTGGCTTATAGGCGATAATTGAAGCCATTGTATACAGACATTACTGTAAGATTTACTCTCTACGATATGGTTTCCTTGTGGCTATTGCTTTAAGGAAGCATGCTAAATGTATTATCTACATTATATATCTATATTATACAGGTAGCCCTTGCTAAAGATCGAACTACCCTAATAGAACAGTCGGTATATTCGTAAATGACCAGTCACTGAGTTTAATGATTTAACTATAACTTGCATGATCTAATTGCAGAAGTGGTCACTAAATGAGGTCTCAGTGTACTGTATAGTAGTGACTCCCTAAAGTAACACCCCACCACCCCCCTTCCAAATGGACATCCCCTTAAAACTACACCATAGAAGCATCTTACAAAATTTTTATCTACAAGCCTCTATATGATCACAACAAGGCTAGAATTTAAACAACACAGTATATGGTCACCGTATTCTGCCTGTGGGATATACCTTCCAGCCCTGCATATATATATATTTATAATGCTGAATATTTAGCTTCGGTAACAAAGCCTTACTGTGTTCAATATTAAGATTGCCACTACATTATGTATGCACACGCAGTATGCCTCAGAACTTGTGAATCTTGTATCAACCAGCTAGGAGCAAGATGACCACATCTTTTGATAATCAATTAATGCTTACGCAGCACAATCACAAGTTGACCTCATCTCCTTGGCATTGGTGACTGGTAAGAATAAAGAGACACAGAGAAACCCCACTCCATGTAATGATGTACAGATCAGTTGTGTAAGGTCCACTTGAAATACACTGACAATCAGTCACCCTATTTACCCAATTGCAACAGTCAAGCATGCATAGTATCCTAATAGAACACTCACCATATAGCTATATAAAGAAAGTTTAAAAAGTTCTGTATAAGTATGGGTCACGGCTACTTTTGAGATGATGAGATATGGATTCGAAGCCTGTTAGGCCTACTAAATTCTAATAAAGATGCAAAGATTAAATGCATTTCTATAATTATTCTTTTTTTATAACCTAATCCCCTGAGTAGTGGGTCCCAAGTGCACAGTGTTCTATTGTTATTTTTATAATACCAATCGTCCATTGTTTTCCCAGTTATTTTCGGTCTAAAAGTAGTTCAGTGTCCCAAGTACAGTTTAGGTTACGTTATGTAGCTAAGGATGTAGAATATTTTGCAGTCAGACCTTCAGTGCTGGCCAATGTAAAGTATACTAACAAACAAATTTTGTTTTCTGGAGGGAGTACACAGAAGGTAGAGCCTGTACGAAGTATTTACCCATAGCCCAGGCGCCTAAGTGAAAATCTTAGAGCTAAATCACTTTAAGTGAAAAGGGACAAATATCTCAGAAGGGGTGTAAAAAAACCAACCAAATCTCCACACCATGCACCCAGAGAATTAATTTGTCTGAAGTACTCTGTATCTTCTGCAATTAGATGCAATTGTAAGGTAATGACAGATGGTAAATCATTACCGTCCATTATATGCTTCCATATATTTTTTGTAGTACACCAGAATTAAAGGCAGACGCGTATAGTCCATAGAAACACACTGAGGTGTGTTGTTTAAGTATGAATGGAACCATGCATGCAGTTTGATAAGAAGCATTGATTCCTAAATAGTTCTAACAACAGGTGATAATTTAGAATGCCATTTAATGTTTACAAGAATGTAGATATCAGCACTTTTATGTAATTTTTTTCCGGCCCACCATGTATATACAAACCGTGTTAAACTTTACAAGCTCCATGTAATAGTATGCACAATGTAACCAAACTACACTCAACATTTGCAATACTAGTTGTAGGAACTCTGTAATTAGAACATGAACAATGAAAATCATAGATGCACACACATTTGTAAACGTATTCATATTGTATGTACTTTCACATGATTCATTGATATGCTCTGTGTCGTTCTTACATGATGCTGCAAGCAGGGTAATGTCGTTCATACACTTGTAATCACAGAACTTAATAAAATGACATTGTTGTGATATTGGACCAGCAATCGTCTTTGAATTATGCATGTACACCTTGCAGTTGGATGTTGGCAGTTCATGATTCCCTCCTTAAAACCCCATATATGGCGGACGTCAAATTTATTAAATCACATGTACAGGGGGTCAATATTTATCTAAAGTTTTTAAAGGTGTGAATAACGTCAATATCACTATTGTATTGTACATATGTATGTATTAATCACACAGCCCTGCATAACCATATTCATGTCATTATAAAGCACACGTACAGTTTCAATTAAGATCACTCCTGCAGGCATTACTATTAAGGCTGTGGGTTGTCACCATCACAATTATAGTATTTCACTATACGTTATGTTCACTATACGTTATGTTCACTATACGTTATATACATACGTTAGTTTGGTACTCCACATATACGTATACTCCATTAAGGTAAATACAGGTATATACTCTCTAATACAACATTCTTACAGATGATGCCACTTTTAATACAATTATCACTAGATGTTAATTTCTGTGACATTCGTTCGGTAACAATCAGTATGTGCATGTGTGTGTGTGTGTGTGTGTGAGTGTGTCTTAATACGTCCTTGTGGTCGCAGTTTGTGGAGGAAGAGTAGACATCGCAACTTTTGTGGAGCTACCAATTTGTCACTGCTTCAGGAGGAATCATAGAACTCTGCTATAGCAGTGCACTGTACAGCGGACAGCTACCAAGTACCAAGTGTCTTAATACGAGTACCAAGTGTCTTTTTTTATAACCTAATCCCCTGAGTAGTGGGCCCCAAGTGCACAGTGTTCTATTGTTATTTTTATAATACCAATCGTCCATTGTTTTCCCAGTTATTTTCGGTCTAAAAGTAGTTCAGTGTCCCAAGTACAGTTTAGGTTACGTTATGTAGCTAAGGATGTAGAATATTTTGCAGTCAGACCTTCAGTGCTGGCCAATGTAAAGTATACTAACAAACAAATTTTGTTTTCTGGAGGGAGTACACAGAAGGTAGAGCCTGTACGAAGTATTTACCCATAGCCCAGGCGCCTAAGTGAAAATCTTAGAGCTAAATCACTTTAAGTGAAAAGGGACAAATATCTCAGAAGGGGTGTAAAAAGACCAACCAAATCTCCACACCATGCACCCAGAGAATTAATTTGTCTGAAGTACTCTGTATCTTCTGCAATTAGATGCAATTGTAAGGTAATGACAGATGGTAAATCATTACCGTCCATTATATGCTTCCATATATATAGTACACCAGAATTAAAGGCAGACGCGTATAGTCCATAGAAACACACTGGGGTGTGTTGTTTAAGTATGAATGGAACCATGCATGCAGTTTGATAAGAAGCATTGATTCCTAAATAGTTCTAACAACAGGTGATAATTTAGAATGCCATTTAATGTTTACAAGAATGTAGATATCAGCACTTTTATGTAATTTTTTTTCCGGCCCACCATGTATATACAAACCGTGTTAAACTTTACAAGCTCCATGTAATAGTATGCACAATGTAACCAAACTACACTCAACATTTGCAATACTAGTTGTAGGAACTCTGTAATTAGAACATGAACAATGAAAATCATAGATGCACACACATTTGTAAACGTATTCATATTGTATGTACTTTCACATGATTCATTGATATGCTCTGTGTCGTTCTTACATGATGCTGCAAGCAGGGTAATGTCGTTCATACACTTGTAATCACAGAACTTAATAAAATGACATTGTTGTGATATTGGACCAGCAATCGTCTTTGAATTATGCATGTACACCTTGCAGTTGGATGTTGGCAGTTCATGATTCCCTCTTTAAAACCCCATATATGGCGGACGTCAAATTTATTAAATCACATGTACAGGGGGTCAATATTTATCTAAAGTTTTTAAAGGTGTGAATAACGTCAATATCACTATTGTATTGTACATATGTATGTATTAATCACACAGCCCTGCATAACCATATTCATGTCATTATAAAGCACACGTACAGTTTCAATTAAGATCACTCCTGCAGGCATTACTATTAAGGCTGTGGGTTGTCACCATCACAATTATAGTATTTCACTATACGTTATGTTCACTATACGTTATGTTCACTATACGTTATATACATACGTTAGTTTGGTACTCCACATATACGTATACTCCATTAAGGTAAATACAGGTATATACTCTCTAATACAACATTCTTACAGATGATGCCACTTTTAATACAATTATCACTAGATGTTAATGTCTGTGACATTCGTTCGGTAACAATCAGTATGTGCATGTGTGTGTGTGTGTGTGTGAGTGTGTCTTAATACGTCCTTGTGGTCGCAGTTTGTGGAGGAAGAGTAGACATCGCAACTTTTGTGGAGCTACCAATTTGTCACTGCTTCAGGAGGAATCATAGAACTCTGCTATAGCAGTGCACTGTACAGCGGGCAGCTACCAAGTACCAAGTGTCTTAATACGTCCTTGTAACTGCAGACTGCATGCAGTGAGGAATTGCATGGAGGCTTTTGATCAGATTATGAATCACATCACTCGTGTCACCCTAGCTGAATTAATTCCCACACTTTACTGGCAAATCCATTAGCTGCATGTGTTATTGAGTGTATCATCATTACCCTCTGCATTCCACTTTATGTATGTTATGTTGGTGTGGTTTGTGGTCAAGCTGTTAAAACCCCAAACTTTCCAAAAAAAAATTAATTATATGCCTGTGTATACTGTTCTTTAAAATCCATGTATAGTCATGGCATGCTGCTTTAACATACTACTGTACGTTAATGTTGGACAAGTTTTGCATACCCCATTAGCAACAATATTCCCTATAGTGTATAGGCAATATTATGCGTAAATACATATTCTCACATTCACGAAGGTAGTTTTCACTTTAGCTCTTCTAGATCTAAACTAGAGTTTGATATCCAAGGATTTGTCATTTCAAATCACTAGCTATAGCCTCCCCCTTAATAGTGAAGATAAACACATTACATAACAGAGTGACAGACATGCACAGATGGATGGTCTGATGTTCATGTAATAAAAAAAGGGGGGCACACACTATAACAAAATATCCCATATATATGTGCCTATACCTTTATTTAATATGCCCCCAACCACTCCAATAAAATCATTCCAATACAATATTTATTTTGTCGCGTTCTACACTGTATATACAATTTGTTATTTTGTCAATGTTGGTGAGTTCACAGCAGGGGTTATGCTTTAGCAGTTAGCTATCAACCGTCAATCAATTCACAACACATTTAAATGTAACTGTGACAATAGCTCATCTCATATTGCTTAAAATCAGTACACACCCTCCACCCACTCCCACAACAGACTTTAGAGTACACCAGCACTGTCTGGTCACCAGACTATCTAAATAATATCCAGAGAAGATCAGCTAGGTTTACTGTTAACTGCTACTAGATATACGAGTGTGTTACAAGCATCTTACAACAGCTAGATTGCATTTGGCCCATTTTATATTGAAGAAGAGATAAGATGAAACTGATAATGTTGTACAGAATCATCCATATACTTGCATATAGTCAGCACAATTTACCATTAAACCATAATAACATCTCTCGACGCCATTCATGCAGATTCATTTAGCCAGCTACCAGGCTATAGACTGATACAAATATTAATATTGATTCTCTCTTTCAACCATTCTTACGTGGAATAGCCAGTTACCAAATCAAGCGGCAATACTGTATCATAAACATCCCTCCCATTTATAAGAACAGTTTAAGCGATAATTAAATTAAATTTGTACTTTTATGCTCAATTCTAAGTCTTGTACAGTAACTTCTCATTATATAAATGAAATTATACACCATAATGTTGTATAGTTGGGAACCCAGAAGTAATAGGATTTATTGTGGAAACTTTGTTATGCTCTTCACCAACATTATTTTGAGGTTTAATCCCTACAACAGAATATTGGTATATCACTTCAAGTGTTTTTTTTATGCAAAAAAAAACTGATAACTAGCCTACTATACAGAGATGGAACCATTTATGCAAGCATCAAACATGCAAAATACAAGTGTCAATAACCATAACATGATATATCTTAGCAACAGATAAATAGAAATGAAGTAAATAAAATTAACAATAAAATACAATTGCATGTAAAACTCTCTCACAGCTGTGCTGTTAGTTGCATGCTTATATTAATAAAACATAGCAGTCCATCATGGAACATTGTATTGTCACCATTTACAAGTGAATGAAAAATATTGCCAAAGCTTGGCCATTGCTCAGCAAATCGTTCCTTTCTAATGGTTATTAACTCTTGTCTTCCTCTTAAAGGGTCTTGTCCAAACTCATTGAATATAGTTATATGTCCTCCGTTTTCTTCGTACATTCTAACAGCTTCATCTGCTGTTGGAACCAGAGTGTTATCAATTTGCTTGGTCTGATTATTTCGTGCCATCATCACATTCGGGATGCCTTTGTTTGTACCTAAAGTAACGGTGATAAAAATTTCATAAAGTAGCTGGCTATCTATAGTGAAATATACCTGATATGCGATGCTCGTTCCAGGCTGTCACAAACATTGTAGTCCCAACTTGGCTGACGTGTAAAGTGTACCAGGAGACGCAATGTTTAATGTGATCGTCTTCCAGGTTGAAATCGCCATTTTCTTGCATTTCTATTAGAGCGGCCTTTATGGGGTAGTTGACCCTTCCGTTGACCTCTACCCATATCCTTTCGATCACATGATTCTATTACAAGACACCAAAGCAAATCAGTATGAACATCACATGAAATGAAACAACAGTTATTGTATGTGTGTCCCACTCTTATATCATTGTTTTAGAACGTCATCTAGTCAGCATTAATATATTGTTGTTTTTTTTTAATTTGGGGGTTTACCCTGCTTATCCAACTACAATAGCTGCTGCTAAACATCAGTAGTCCACTATAGGTTATTCTTGTTACATCATGATAATGTGACAAATACAATCTCACTTGAGTAGAGGATGTCTGCAGGTGAGGTGGTCCAGAAGGGTTTCGTCTATATCCTGCCAGGTGTTCTTGGATGTACAACATAAGATACCACTCCCTTCCATGGTCAACCCTGATCTGATCCCACATACCATACTGGCATATGGTTTGCCTAAACAATTCAAATGCTAATAATTAAAAGAAATGTGATTCTAACAATACTTCATAGAATTTTAATAATCACTGTTAACGTTATGGATGAATGTGTGGGTAGTAATGCAGTGCTAGTGTAGTTGCTACAAGTAATGAAGTACCTGTACACTGTATCATAAATCACACTGTTGTTTTTAATAGGCATAGTGCTAAATGCCACAATTTTCCGGCTAAAGCCATCCACTGCACATATGTGGGTCACACCAAACATAACATTTTTTTCATTTTGGTCGATGTGTAGTTTGTGACCAAAATAATCTGCCCTGTATGTTGTAGGATTTGTCATCCTGGCAGTGGAGTTTGTACGGGCACGGCAGTACACAGGTGAGACATATCTCAATGATTCGCCAACTCTCTTTTCTCCTGTTCTGATTCCCCTTGATGCCAATACCCCTGTAAATGTTCTGCGTCCATACACAGGACCCACCTATATGTATATAACACATAGTATGGTTTTAAATAAATGGTTATATCATGTTGTACCTCACTGACAGCAGCGGCTACGACCTCATCTAACTCAGGTTTTGTCAGCCGGCTTGTTTTGTGAATGTTCCTTTCACGGCAGAACCTATATATAGGATGAACCAATCTAAGGACTATATTACTTTTGTATGCTGATTATTCATAAACATATATGCAAACCCTATATATAGCTACAGTGTACATTGAATGAAGCCTACATTTGGGTCTCTAAAATTTTGCCATGCATTATATAGCAATGTAGCTATACTATTAAATAAACTGGTAGTGAATTACTACACATATATGATTCTCAGTCTTAAATTACTTAGCCAGTAATAATTGGAATCAGTGCATGTATTAGTTAGACTATTCATGATCATAATAATGGTGATCGTCTGGTCTGGTATACAATATAGTACCTAATGTTTGCGCTTCAATGTGGGGCTAGACTGGTGATATTCACTGTAGAGCATGTATGCATGTATACATACAAGCTACACAAACACATGTGGACAAGTAGGTAAAAAAAAATTACTAGCTACTTACGCGGTAATCTAGCTTGTTAGCCCGTCTCAATCAAACATGATGCAATTAATTATTGTTGAAAACTGAATGCACGGACCCTTTATATAGCTAGTTATATTATCTATAGTTATATACCCATAGCTATTACCTACGTATGCAGCACTAGTGAGCTCTTTTTGCAACTGTAAGTAACTATATATATAATACAGTTCTGACTCTGCAACGGGCTTGCAGCTGTTTGTAGCTATATACAGTAGGTTCATGTACCAAGCTACTTAGCTAGCTATATGTATACAAACCTCTCCAATGAGCGAACACTCAGTCCTTTCCTGCTAGGATATTTGTATTGCAGGTGAAGACTCATACGTTTGTGGGTCCATCGCTCCTTCTCTATTTTCTCCCTTATGAACTCTTCCAACTCATCCAGCAAGCGTATCCCAGCCATGGCTATATATTCGAGGCTATATACCTGTAGCTACTTATTTGCATGGTGCCAACCAATTAGCTATTGTTGAACTGCGCCTCTCGCGTCTATACAATGAGTGTAAGCGGCTGGCCCTGAGGCTAACTAAGGCCAATGAAACTTGATTAGCAGCTTCGCGTCACCGCCCACATCCCTTCACTAGCACCCGCATGGAATTTCATTATTGGCAATTTAGATCGAAATACTCTAATAGAGCAGTCACTTTTACTCTAATAAAGAAGTCACTTTATTATAGGCATGCCAGGAGTACTAATATTCTTTTTATTCAAATGAGAAGTGTTATCCATGCAATTTTACAACACTTTAGTGACAATATGAAGGTTTCTGATCTCAGCACACCCTGAGTAGGCAATAATGAATAATGAATAAAAACCGCCCGCCCGCATCAAAATTTCAAAAATCTGAGCGAGAAACTAGTAATCAAGTTTCATTGGCCTAACTATCTGTACATTATAATTAGCGCATCCCCTCTAGTTGAGATTAATTAACAAGCAATGATAGCTAGCTAGATAAGATCTAATCTTCACATAACAATAGAGCTAAGTAGCTAATTGCAGTTAGTATAATTATATTGCTACTGGAGGCCTGCACTGAGCATTTCAATACTTGCTACATCAGTACTGAATCACGTAATCATGCACTGACCTATCAATGTCAACCCCACTCCCACCAAGCCAGTACGGGATATGTGGGGGTTGGGCAGCACAAGTACTTTTTTGTGTCAAATCCCCTTCGTCACATGGTGCATGGGACTATATGTGGGATTTGACCTAATAATTATATAATTCGTCCCAGCTAGGTAGGGGAATTTGACTTTCCACTTCATCAAATCCCCACTATATCCACCCTACTGGGGGTGGGGCTTGACATTTATAGGTGCAACAAAAAATACACTTCAATTAGCTTCTTATGTAGCTACAGTGAAACTGTATACATCTGTACACACACATATGTACACATACACACACATACACACACAACAAAAAAATGGTAATATTTTTAACATCATTAGCTATATATAATTATAACTACAGTTAATTGCATCCATGTGAGTTAATTGTATCCATGTGTTTTAGGCCAGTAGCCTGTAACAACAGCAAGCATAAGCAAATAACACTGCTTGAAGGTTCTTAGTTTACCAATTTGTTAAGATGCCTTACTGTAGTTATACTGATAGTAAAGTGTCAGTAAACTTAAGTATATGGAACATAATTATTTTACTAAGTTTTAAACTATCAGTAAAACATCAGTGATGCAGGTTTACTGAAAAACTACTAAAATAACAAACAATTAACTGTTCCATATACTGGGGATATACCACTGTAGTAAACTAAGATACTTCAAGCAGTGTAAAACACAGCCCGTATGCTAATCACTACTACTCACTTTGGTCTCCTTCTGTACAGCTACACTTTAATTTTCTCTTGATACAATGTAAAGCAATCCATGAGCAGGTTGTAATCTTATGGTTAATTAGCTATCTATAAAAAAAATAAAGTAATATTGTTAATTCATCTAGAAGAATAAAACAAATATAATGTAATGTTTAATTATGTCTACAGGGAATCTATAGTTACATGGTGCTATAGAGTATCAGTGCAAAGGCACTCTGGGAATACTGAGTGCCTGGGTCATGTTACATAAACTACCAATGCCTCCTCCCCAATGCCCAGGGTTATAGTCATATTGGCTAGTGAGGTGTCATGTGCCCCTATTATTTGTCTAGCAGCTACATGATCATGATACACACACACACACACACACACACACACACACACACACACACACACACACACACACACACACACACATGCACACACACACACACACATACACACACACGCACGCACGCACACACACACACACACACACATGATACATGGCACAATCACACTGCAATTGTTAAACAATCAAAATTAAATAAAATATATATGTACCACATGGATTGCAGAATGGAAATAGAAGGGTGGTCATAGTATAGTTCAGTCCAGTGGTTCGATGCACACATATGGTAATCCCAAATGAAACAAAACCACACTGGTTAAATGGTACAATGGTTGGTTGAACAATAGAAGTTATATTTATGTACCACATGGATTGCATAATAGAAAAAGGAGTGGTTTTTTTGTGTGTGTGTCTGGCTGTTTAATTTAGAAGCCAATGTGGTAGCAATGGTTATAATTAGCACTGGTCACTTCCATTGTTTGAGGCTTGGTCTAATTGTTTTGCATGTCTTCCATCTAAAAAAAAAAGTATCCTGCCTGCTTTAATTTCGACTGAGACAACATGCACGACTTGTACATTTCATCTACACCACAATCTAGCCATCTATATATCAACTGCATATATTGTTAGCTTGTAGCTGTACCATAACTGTCAAATCGATAATTTTTTTTTAAACAAAAAAATGAATAAACAAAAATAAATCAACTGGCTAATAACTATATAGCAGACGATATGCTGGGGAAGACAAAGGAAAATTATTTTTAAATTAATTAATAAAAGTATCATATAATTGTCATATGGTCTGGCTGTATAGCTACACTGACTACAAGCCTGGCTAGATTTGAAATTGTTTGGACGTATGAAGCGATATGATTGTAAAACGATCATATAATTATAGCCATAAAGTGGTTGTATGCACCTTTTGATGCACTGCACAAACTATATATCCTCTCCTCCACCGGTACTTTACTTGTGCTAGTCATGATTCCCCCCCCCCTTTTCACACACTCTCCACATGTTTGCCGTACTTGCACGCACACACACACACACACACACACACACACACACATACACACATGATACATGGCACAATCACACTGCAATTGTTAAACAATCGAAATTAAATAAAATATATATGTACCACATGGATTGCAGAATGGAAATAGAAGGGTGGTCATAGTATAGTTCAGTCCAGTGGTTCGATGCACACATATGGTAATCCCAAATGAAACAAAACCACACTGGTTAAATGGTACAATGGTTGGTTGAACAATAGAAGTTATATTTATGTACCACATGGATTGCATAATAGAAAAAGGAGTGGTTTTTTTTTTGTGTGTGTCTGGCTGTTTAATTTAGAAGCCAATGTGGTAGCAATGGTTATAATTAGCACTGGTCACTTCCATTGTTTGAGGCTTGGTCTAATTGTTTTGCATGTCTTCCATCTAAAAAAAAAAAAGTATCCTGCCTGCTTTAATTTCGACTGAGACAACATGCACGACTTGTACATTTCATCTACACCACAATCTAGCCATCTATATATCAACTGCATGTATTGTTAGCTTGTAGCTGTACCATAACTGTCAAATCGATAATTTTTTTTTTAAACAAAAAAATGAATAAACAAAAATAAATCAACTGGCTAATAACTATATAGCAGATGATATGCTGGGGAAGACAAAGGAAAATTATTTTTAAATTAATTAATAAAAATATCATATAATTGTCATATGGTCTGGCCGTATAGCTACACTGACTACAAGCCTGGCTAGATTTGAAATTGTTCGGACGTATGAAGCGATATGATTGTAAAACGATCATATAATTATAGCCATAAAGTGGTTGTATGCACCTTTTGATGTACTGCACAAACTATATATCCTCTCCTCCACCGGTACTTTACTTGTGCTAGTCATGATCCCCCCCCCCCCTTTTTCACACACTCTCCACATGTTTGCCGTACTTGCACGCACACACACACACACACACACACACACACACACACATGATACATGGCACAATCACACTGCAATTGTTAAACAATCGAAATTAAATAAAATATATATGTACCACATGGATTGCAGAATGGAAATAGAAGGGTGGTCATAGTATAGTTCAGTCCAGTGGTTCGATGCACACATATGGTAATCCCAAATGAAACAAAACCACACTGGTTAAATGGTACAATGGTTGGTTGAACAATAGAAGTTATATTTATGTACCACATGGATTGCATAATAGAAAAAGGAGTGGTTTTTTTGTGTGTGTGTCTGGCTGTTTAATTTAGAAGCCAATGTGGTAGCAATGGTTATAATTAGCACTGGTCACTTCCATTGTTTGAGGCTTGGTCTAATTGTTTTGCATGTCTTCCATCTAAAAAAAAAAGTATCCTGCCTGCTTTAATTTCGACTGAGACAACATGCACGACTTGTACATTTCATCTACACCACAATCTAGCCATCTATATATCAACTGCATGTATTGTTAGCTTGTAGCTGTACCATAACTGTCAAATCGATAATTTTTTTTTAAACAAAAAAATGAATAAACAAAAATAAATCAACTGGCTAATAACTATATAGCAGACGATATGCTGGGGAAGACAAAGGAAAATTATTTTTAAATTAATTAATAAAAGTATCATATAATTGTCATATGGTCTGGCTGTATAGCTACACTGACTACAAGCCTGGCTAGATTTGAAATTGTTTGGACGTATGAAGCGATATGATTGTAAAACGATCATATAATTATAGCCATAAAGTGGTTGTATGCACCTTTTGATGCACTGCACAAACTATATATCCTCTCCTCCACCGGTACTTTACTTGTGCTAGTCATGATTCCCCCCCCCCCTTTTCACACACTCTCCACATGTTTGCCGTACTTGCACGCACACACACACACACACACACACACACACACATACACACATGATACATGGCACAATCACACTGCAATTGTTAAACAATCGAAATTAAATAAAATATATATGTACCACATGGATTGCAGAATGGAAATAGAAGGGTGGTCATAGTATAGTTCAGTCCAGTGGTTCGATGCACACATATGGTAATCCCAAATGAAACAAAACCACACTGGTTAAATGGTACAATGGTTGGTTGAACAATAGAAGTTATATTTATGTACCACATGGATTGCATAATAGAAAAAGGAGTGGTTTTTTTTTGTGTGTGTCTGGCTGTTTAATTTAGAAGCCAATGTGGTAGCAATGGTTATAATTAGCACTGGTCACTTCCATTGTTTGAGGCTTGGTCTAATTGTTTTGCATGTCTTCCATCTAAAAAAAAAAAAGTATCCTGCCTGCTTTAATTTCGACTGAGACAACATGCACGACTTGTACATTTCATCTACACCACAATCTAGCCATCTATATATCAACTGCATGTATTGTTAGCTTGTAGCTGTACCATAACTGTCAAATCGATAATTTTTTTTTAAACAAAAAAATGAATAAACAAAAATAAATCAACTGGCTAATAACTATATAGCAGATGATATGCTGGGGAAGACAAAGGAAAATTATTTTTAAATTAATTAATAAAAATATCATATAATTGTCATATGGTCTGGCCGTATAGCTACACTGACTACAAGCCTGGCTAGATTTGAAATTGTTCGGACGTATGAAGCGATATGATTGTAAAACGATCATATAATTATAGCCATAAAGTGGTTGTATGCACCTTTTGATGTACTGCACAAACTATATATCCTCTCCTCCACCGGTACTTTACTTGTGCTAGTCATGATCCCCCCCCCCCCCCCCTTTTTCACACACTCTCCACATGTTTGCCGTACTTGCACGCACACACACACACACACACACACACACATGATACATGGCACAATCACACTGCAATTGTTAAACAATCGAAATTAAATAAAATATATATGTACCACATGGATTGCAGAATGGAAATAGAAGGGTGGTCATAGTATAGTTCAGTCCAGTGGTTCGATGCACACATATGGTAATCCCAAATGAAACAAAACCACACTGGTTAAATGGTACAATGGTTGGTTGAACAATAGAAGTTATATTTATGTACCACATGGATTGCATAATAGAAAAAGGAGTGGTTTTTTGTTGTTGTTGTTGTTGTTCTGGCAATTTATTTTAGAAGCCAATGTGGTAGCACTGGTTATAATTAGCACTGGTCACTTCCATTGTTTGAGGTCTGGTCTAATTGTTTTGAATGTCTTCCATCTAAAATTTTTTTTCCACTTGTTTTTTACTTTACGTAGCCTTTCTCCCTTGACACTAGGGGATTTGACAAATAAATTCACATTTGTACTTAGCTAGCTAGCTATAGATACACATGACACGGCAACTGAGCTCTGCAGCCTTCAGTCCTGGTTGGTTAGCTAGCTACGTAGCTTGGGAACATGCGTGCATGTATATGCATATACTGTAGAATACGGAACACTTACTAGTGTATTTCATAGCCCATGGTCCATGTCTGTTGCAAATCTTCACTGCTTCTTCTCCAGTCATGCCGGATCACTCGTGAAAACCGCTATAATTTTGAATTTGTCACGTGATCGTGAGACTTGGTTGATCATGCGCGTTGCTACGTAACCTGTAATAGGCCACTACAATGAGATAACTTGTTTCTCATCAACTTCTCATTGAGTAACACATGCGGGCGGGCGGGTTATCTCATTATCTCATTATTGCACAAGCCATAGCATATTTGTACAAAACCAGTATAATAATCCTTTATTTTTAGGCTATTGGCAGAATGCACACCAAGCACTGGTGCACACTGAGGGTAAAATTCCAAGTGCACATAAACTTCAACTTCAGTAACATAGCATTCAAGTCCTTTGCGAAAGTTCCACCAGTCTTGGAGTCATGTACCATGCAGCAGCAGACAGCAGCAGTCTTAGCACATGTAGGCTGGTCAGTCTTATTAGGGGGAGGGGCTGTGTAAGCTTGTGGCAGAAGTAGCAACACTAAAGCTACTATGTCTCTTAGATATGATGGCCCTGCACATAGGGCATGCAGGTCACGATACCAATGCTAGTGTATGGTCTAATGTACACTGTAGCACTCACTATTGATGCCTTGGTGGTCGTTGATGCTCCAGAAAGCTCTCTAATCAACACAGAAGTAAAAAACACTCATAAATGGTGTCTGTATCTCAATGGGATTGCAGTTTTTCATGGAAATAGTGCTTTTCTACGTGATAAACCCACTACCACAACACTCAAAAAAGCCATGCTGCCATCTTGTGCAATAATGAGTGCGCATGGGCAAAAGAAAATTTTGGTGCGGGCGGTTGATGAGAAACAAGTAATCTCATTGTAGTGGCCTTATCAGCACTTTCATGTCAACAGTCATATACAGCCAGATATCATCTAGTTTTATTTTAGTTTCTCTAAACCCCATCCCCATCCTCTCCTTGACTTTCAACTTGTTTGTTTTAAATTTAATGTCAATTTAAAGATTGCATGTGATCACTTACAATACAAATAATAAATAATATGAGCAATGTAGCTAGATAGCTACAATGACTACAATAACAAATATTAATTCAAGTGAAATATACCTGTAATTATAATAATGAAGAAGGTTACAACAAACTACTAGCTAGCTATACAGTTTAACTTTGGTCAACTCTCATCTCCAGCAGTGTCAGTCTCATCTTCTAAGTAACTGCTTACAGCAGTAATCAAGCCATCAAGACCGAGAACTTTGACAGTCTCAAAGTCCGTGTCCCTGCACAGCGGGCAATTTGCTGAATGACTGGTTGCCAGCAACTGCTGAACACATTGTTCACATCCTACGATTGACTTGCAGCACATTGATATAACCATCGGTGGCCTTATCGGGACCACCTGACATATGCAACATTTTAATATATCTTTCAATTTGTCCCTTAATGAGATTGGCAATGTCCTTTCAATGATTGATCTTAAGCCTCTAAACTCATCCCTCATATCCCTCAGTTCATTTTTGATCCTTTTGGCAGCACGAGGTGCCAGCTCTTCGTCAATGTCATCGTCAGCATCATCTTGAATCATATTGAGATCCCTCTGTGTCATGGCATATAATTTCCTTCTGGGTGCCTTCCAGAAAGCTAACCCTGAAAATGATAAAGTTATACATACGGTAAACCACAAGTCCTGTATTGTTACTGTGTACAGTATATGCACATTGCTTTTACATACAGCTAGCTACCTTGAGTGGCAGATGAATTTTCAATTTTTAGGCCATTATTTGTCACAATAACGTGATCCGATCCCCACTTTTGTTGTATTGCAGCCAATATAAACTCAGTGTGAGCCGTAGATTCTGTGATATTCACAAATATCTGGGCTTTATCATGAAACCTTATTGTCCTGCCGTTCTTTGTTAGCTTGGCTTGCACCAGTTTCACAGTGGAAGATGGTGGAGGACGCCTTGCCACCACCGATCTGAACATAGAGTTAGATGACCTCTGGTAGGGAGTGGACGATGCAAGTACATGTACAGGTGGATTGGTCCCGGGTATACTGCTGTTGCTGCTGTTTAAAGACTGGACATGGGAAGATGGGGTCCCAGTTGGGGTCCTGGTACGGCCCTCTGTCAAGTTCCTGCCTTCCACCAGTAGAGTTGAAAAGGGCATCACACCTTCTTGAGACAGGTTAAAGGTCCCATTCTCACTTGGAAAATACATCGATTCGTCAATACTGTCCTTCAAGAAGACGACTGAAGGGTCAACCTGTATGTGAAAGGAAAAAAATGCAATCTATGAAGTACTTAGCTATAGCTAGTTTAAAACAAAAAAAAATATATAAAAAATAAAAAACACCATTATACACTGTACGTATAGCTATGATATAGCTAGCCATAGCAATCCTGCAAGGTAGATCCACGTCCCTCTGTTAGCTAGCTATAGCTAACCTGAAACAAGCGGCGGAGATTTTCAGTAGTCACTTGATGCATGAACACATCAGCTTGCTGTTCTCCCTTCTGCAGGGTAATTCGATCGGATTGAGTAGCCCTATCAGCCATATGGTTACGCAAATGCAGTTTATCTGATGCCTGTCACAGCACGTAGGCTATTTATACCTTGTGTGCAGTAGCTACTAGCTACCTCTACTAGACCTCAAACCATACTTTCAAATACAATACACATTATGCTCCTTCTTTGTTCGACCTGTAGCATTCTTTATTAGATACTAGATTTGACACGTAGTTAGCTAGCTACTCTGACATAGAGGTTTAGCTAGGTAATTAAGAACTATATGGCTGCTTGCCAGTTTAGTTCTTTCTTCTAGTACCCACTAACCACAAGTTTCTATACTGTGCCGGAATATATAGCTAAGCATACTTAAGTGTCAAATCCAGTAACTAACAAAGAATGTTACAGGTTGAACAAAGAAGGAGCATAATGTGTATTGTATTTGAAAGTATGGTTTGAGGTCTAGTAGAGGTCTATTAGCTACTGCACACAAGGTATAAATAGCCTACGTGCTGTGACAGGCATCAGATAAACTGCATTTGCTTAACCATATGGCTGATAGGGCTACTGAATCCGATCGAATTACCCTGCAGAGGGCGTTACCGGAAATCCTAGGTCATGAGCTATTTAAAAAAAATCGATGGCCAAAGTATAGGCACCCATTGGGGAACTTTCCATACGCGAGGGTTACACCTTTGGGTCTGGGTGTAGGACCTAAAGCACACCGTATATACCATACTTCTGCATAAAGTGTAGCGATTACGAGGGGTTAACACCTGGCTATGAATTTTAAAAAAAACATACCATTTTGGCTTGAAGTTGCTGGTAGATCCACCTGGTGACGTCAAATCTATTCGAGTCTGGGTTTAAACAAATCATTATCACAGCAGAGGTGTTTATCGGTGATTTACTTTCAGCTGACAATGAAACACGACTGGCTTTTCCTTAGTAAAATTTCAGCATTCTCTCAACGCCATCTTATTTTTGTTCCATCGATCGATTTAAAATGTTTTATCAAACGACAATCCGCCCTTTTTTCATGCCAGGCGCTTACATTGGGGTGTACTTTGTGACAACAGTGGACGAGAGGTTGCTGTCAGAGGAGTATATAGTGGCGAATGGTGATAAGACATGTATTTGCGTACGCTAACGGGAGAAAAGAAGCGCGTGCTACATTTTGACTGGAACGCGAAAGGTATGGGGATGATTTAAAGATCTATAAACCACACGCTACCTGCTTGCCACGCCGTCACTTTTATTCAGTAAGAATTATAAATGATTGGAATGGACTCCCATATGACTCAGTTAATGTTCATTCAACCAATTTGTTTAAGACACACCTAGATAGATTTTATTATGATTACCAGTATGATATTGTATAGTTATTTTTGTAGTAGTTTGATTGTATAGATCAGGTTTTTACAGGCTTTGCCTCCTTACCTGTACCCCCAATAATAATAATAATAATAATAATACACGGCTGTCCTAGCACTGGCAAGCTGGGTAGTCGGTAGTCTATTTAACAATGGGGAGGGATGGCACATAACACTATGTGATGGTCCCAGAATATGTCTAGCTGACCATTCTTATGAAGAATGTCAATTGTGACCTGCCTAATGTAGCCACCTGCTGAATTAAATGTGTCAATTATACATAAAGTATAAGGTCAGGAAATTTTTTCTTGATTAAATGCTGTACCATCACACTTGAACAGTGCCACAATAGACCGTATTCCAAATGACGTCACAAAATAAAATGGCTGTGGCTATTTGGGGTATTCTAACAATTTCGAGTGAGAGTTCCAATGGGGCTTAATAATATTCAAATCGCTATTCAACCCTGGAAGAAGATATTGACCTAAAACTAACAGGTACAATTATAAGGGTATAAAATCTATTCTCTAATGCCAGGTTAAAAATTTTCAGTTGGTTTTCAAAGTTTAGAAGAAAAACTATTGTTTCTTTGCTGTAATAACCAAACCTGGTAATTTCGCATCGATATCTAGTTTGTTAGTTTCTATATCAATCTTTGAAATCTCGATCGCCATTGGTGATAATACTCGAAAATATAAGAATCCCCCAAATAGAAAATCCGTGTGACATCATTTGGAATACGGTCTATTCATTCTACAATATTACAAGTAACACTACCTTGATATTTTGATCTACTAAAACACCACTGCAAATTAGTGGAGAATACTTATAAATGTTTGAATAACCACTGCATCAAGTGACAGGTAGCTAAGATGCAATATGATGTTTTAAGACAGCACTCTTGTGCTTAACTTGAAAGATAGTGTCACACAGATTTGTTGGAGAGTGTTTTCGTAATACTAAAACACCTTAGTGCCTAGTTATATATATATAAACAGTGAGGGGGTGCCACACCAACATATCCTGTACTCCTATGTTCATCCTCAGTCGAAGTGGTCAACCTCAAAAAATATGCTTTGACTTCTGACTTTCACTAAAAGTTGCACTTGACTCTGGAATTTAGTACATTTTTGTAAAGTACATTTAAATTGTTCTAAATGTATCAATAATTGTATATAACTTTTGAGCTGAGAGCTTGTCCTTACTAAGCATACTGTTTAAATGTGTACTGTTAGGTTTTATTGTAAGCATCATCAGGGGTGTAGCCAGGATTTTTTTGAAGGAGGTTCGGATTTAAAGTGGAATGTCTTAAGAGGAAGGCCTGGGTGCTTCCCCTAGACCATGTTACTAAAATAGTGCATACACAAAATATGCCCTTAGGCAGTAAGATTAAAAGGTGCTGTTTGTGCATCTAACTAGCTAAAACCTACACACTGCTGTTTATGCAGCTATAGAAACTATTAGCCTATTGTAAAACTAACTTATCTTTACTTCCAGACAGCATACTGACAGCCAACTTCAATTTCCTAGTGCACGGAAGCCCTCCACACTCGAGTCCCTTAGTTGGCAATACTTTTTTCCAGCTAAACATTATTCTCAGCTCTCAGCTGATCCAGCTGTTGCTATTTTAACTAGTAGTGTTACATAAAAAATCTGACTGGTTATTGGCAAACCATATATCGTCCGCATTTTTGCATATCGCTATCAGATCGTCACCAAAACAGACATGTTTAAGTGCAACAAATAATGTTTGCAAATGCATTTTCTGCAATGCAATTATCTTTGGCTGATTGCAAAATTCTAGCTTCACTTTGATTTTCGCCTTGACCAAGGATGAACACTAGAGTACAGGATATATTGGAGTGCCACCTTGATATAGGCCTGTCAAGGCTAAAATTAATTTATTGCTAAAGCTATAGAACTTTGTTACGATCAAGGGTGTAGGCAGTGGGGGGTTCGGATGAACCCCCCTTTCAGAAGCAGAATTTCTTAAAAATTAAAAATCACACCAAATCTTACAGCCCTGTAGCTCTCCGGTAGCTATTTGCCCACTGGTGCTCCTTTGTACTACTCTTGAGGGTCACATCACATTAATGCTGAACCATATCTATTGCATCACATGATCAATTGTGTACGTGATGCATGGTTGAAATGGCGTTAGTGAAATGGCGAAGGACTGTTCTATGGTTTATTACAAGGCAGAACTTGAGTGGTCGTGTTATACATGTGTCAGGTTAGCACAAACTGTGAATTGTTGATGTATATTTACCTGATGAATGATTTGTTTATTTGGTAAATGTTGTGGGCACATGATGTCTCCAACATACTGGAGTACAAGCCATGTCTGAAGTTAGACATGTTTCACACTGCACTAAATTAATGCCACTTTGCAATGGCCACATAATACATCATAGAAATTTTCTACGGCTTGGCCTAGTGGACATGCATGCAACCATAAAGTACTCAATAAAACACAGTAGTACCATATGATTTTGTGTATATGTCTCCCACCCCTAAGTTGTGAAGCTATGATACCCCTCCCCTTACTATGTTACGCTATTGTATTATTGTGCGTCGTGATGCCCCTCCCCTCACTATGTTACGCTATTGTATTATTGTGCGTCGTGATGCCCCTCCCCTCACTATGTTACGCTATTGTATTATTGTGTGTTGTGATGCCCCTCCCCTCACTATGTTACGCTATTGTATTATTGTGCGTCGTGATGCCCCTCCCCTCACTATGTTACGCTATTGTATTATTGTGCGTCGTGATGCCCCTCCCCTCACTATGTTACGCTATTGTATTTTTGTGTGTTGTGATGCCCCTCCCCTCACTATGTTACACTATTGTATTATTGTCTGCCGTAATGCCCCTACCCTCACTATGTTACACTATTGTATTATTGTCTGTCGTAATGCCCCTACCCTCACTATGTTACACTATTGTATTATTTTGTGTTGTGATGCCCCTACCCTCACTATGTTACGCTATTGTATTTTTGTGTGTTGTGATGCCCCTCCCCTCACTATGTTACACTATTGTATGATTGTCTGCCGTAATGCCCCTACCCTCACTATGTTACACTATTGTATTATTGTCTGTCGTAATGCCCCTGCCCTCACTATGTTACACTATTGTATTATTGTGTGTTGTGATACAGTATTGTATTATTGTCTATTGTATTACTGTGTGTCATGATGCCCCTACCCTCACTATGTTACACTATTGTATTATTGTGTTTTGTGATGCCCCTACCCTCACTATGTTACTCTATTGTATTATTGTCTGTCGTGATGCCCCTACCCTCACTATGTTACACCATTGTATTATTGTCTGTCGTGATGCCCCTACCCTCACTATGTTACACTATTATATTATTGTGTGTCGTGATGCCCCTACCCTCACTATGTTACACTATTGTATTATTGTGTTTTGTGATGCCCCTACCCTCACTATGTTACTCTATTGTATTATTGTCTGTCGTGATGCCCCTACCCTCACTATGTTACACCATTGTATTATTGTCTGTCGTGATGCCCCTACCCTCACTATGTTACACTATTGTATTATTGTGTGTCATGATGCCCCTACCCTCACTATGTTACACTATTGTATTATTGTGTTTTGTGATGCCCCTACCCTCACTATGTTACTCTATTGTATTATTGTCTGTCGTGATGCCCCTACCCTCACTATGTTACACCATTGTATTATTGTCTGTCGTGATGCCCCTACCCTCACTATGTTACACTATTGTATTATTGTGTGTCGTGATGCCCCTGCCCTCACTATGTTACACTATTGTATTATTGTGTGTCGTGATGCCCCTACCCTCACTATGTTACACTATTGTATTATTGTGTGTTGTGATGCCCCTACCCTCACTATGTTACACTATTGTATTATTGTGTGTCGTGATGCCCCTGCCCTCACTATGTTACACTATTGTATTATTGTGTGTCGTGATGCCCCTACCCTCACTATGTTACAATATTGTATTATTATGTGTTGTGATGCCCCTACCCTCACTATGTTACACTACTGTATTACTGTGTGTTGTGATGCCCCTCCCCTTACTATGTTACACTATTGTAATATTGTGTGTTGTGATGCCCCTACCCTCACTATGTTATTGTGTGTCGTGATGCCCTTCCCCTCACTATATCACACTATTGTGTTATTGTGTGTCAGGATTTCACGTGGCTTTGTCACTCCTTATTACAGATTCATTGCTGTAAAAAAAATTATCTGATAAATATGTGTATGTCTGACTGTGCTACAATGATTTCAAGCAGCAACTATATTGAAAGGTACATATATTATTGTAACATATAACATACATGTTAGAATACAGTGTATGAGCTATTGTAAAATTTAATTTTTGGTACACATTAATATCTAGAGACACTTGCATGTACACATACTACAGACACAAATTCATGCATACATACTGTATACACACTTACATGACCCAACACACACCACACCACACCACATCACACGCACATAACACACACCCAACTAGAAAGACACACATATTACACACACGCACACTATACATGTACATGTACACATACACACTACACACACACACACACACACACACACACACACACACACACACACACACACACACACACACACACACACACACACACACATGCACTACACATACCACACTACATTCACGCATGCACACACACACTACACACATGCGCACACATATCTACACACACACAACACACACATGCATACACTCCAGTGGACTATATTATTTATATCTCTTTTACTTACAGATGAGATTCATCACTTAGGGTTGCTTGTTACAAGCATGTCGTTGCTTCTGAACGTATTCCATATACGTAGCAACGAAATGTTGGTATCAACCAAGCCTTTTTTGTATCTACCACTTCTCCATGACACAATGATTGAGTGTGCTATTAAGTGGATGTGCTATCGTACATAGTGAGTCCCTCTTTTACACTTACTTGTTTTACCTAATCCGTTGCACACTAAATAACTTTGAAGTAGTGTCTCTTCGATGGAGGTGTATTGATGCAGTGGTCGTGCCAAGTTTGTCATCACCAGATCTGTTCATTATCATAATAGTGTAGTGATGCATAATACATTCGTACGTACTTCTTATAATATTAAGTGATTAAAAGAAACAGTACGATGTGCATTATAATACTTAATAGTGATCGATCTACTTGTATATATAATAATCACGATGGTTAATCAAATGAAACTATATGGCTTCACATAAGAAACATACCTTTGTAACATACAATATGCTTGGGTAAATTAAGCTATCATTAAGTGCACCACACAACATTCGTTTCTGTATATATATGTGAAAGTTGTAAAAAAATTGTGTAGTTGCCTCATATGGCTTCCCATAGCATCCAAATAAGGTGGACAGGAGACCAAGTTCTGCTCTGCTCATAACCAAATAGAACATCACTACTTGCAGTACTTGGAAATGCCGATGGTTATGTTTTGTGACCAGAACCACATAGTAACATGTTGTCAGGTAGTTGGTCGGTGTATGGTGTACATATTTGATGTGTTGTGGGAGTGTTCTATTGAAAGGTAACTTGATAGAATGGAAGATCTAGCAATTTTTACGGAAATCGATATCTCAAAATGAAACTCCTCCTTGACCACAATTTTTCACGCATGCGTAGACACACAGTACCTTTACCCATTAAATAAGTTTCAAACATCAGAACTGATATCCAGTCGGAAATAATAGCTGTGAAATCTGCTCCCAATTTCAAGTCCATATTCTGACCACAAGACACACCCACATGTTCTGTTACACATTTTAAAGCTCCTTTGTGACATTTACGACATCTCACACCATTTAAACATGAAAACAATGCTTCAAAGGGGAATTACTGTAAAAATTGACGTAAAACCTATTTTCGCGAGGACCCACCCACCAGGCTCAAAAATTTCATAGAAGGTGTTATTCAAGGTACATTATATTTAAATTGACAAATGACCCTTATACATCACATAATGACCGATATATCAAGCTTTTAGTGATAAAATCCTGCAAAAGTGATGAAACCTATATACATTATCTACAGTAGCTATACCCTATCTTACAAGAGTGCACTTTTGTGAAGGAGTTACACTAATACTTTTAAACTAAAGTGAAGGAGTTGAAGGTCACCGCTCAGGTGAGCATGGGAATATGAAGGGATGGTCAATGACCTGGGACCAGAGGAGGTTGAGCATGCATCTTGAGAGCTGCTTTTGAACTAGTGCAACTTTGTCACCTCATGAAGTTCTAAAAGGATACTTTAAATATTCATATCAGTGTGTCTGAAGTCATTGTACTTAGTATCCCGAGATACCTGAGTATATCCCAGGACGTCTCATAGCATGGATCCACTAGATCCTACAATACTAAGTATGCCGAGATACCTGAGTACATCCCAGGATGTCTGATAGTGGGAAGCTTCTAGATCCTATAATACTTAGTATCCCAAGATACCTGGGTACATTCTGGATGTCTGATAGCAGGGTGTCTGATAGCAGGGAGCCTCTAGATCTTGCAATACTTAGTATCCCGTAATGTGCATGAGCATGATCCTCCCACACGAAGTTCTTTATATTATGTATGTATAACATCTTGCCACATACAGTATGAAAAATTCTGTTTCGTGTTAGGTATTACAGTTGGCATTTGGCTACACCAATCTATTTTACTATTTCAACAACCACTTCCATCGGTATGTTATAGCAGTGTGTCAGTATGCACTTTGTGGTAATGTCTTTACTGCATTTAGTTTGTACAAGAACCTTATGCCCAAAGAAAGTTCAAACAAGATTTTCATGGTTATGGTGTCGATCTCAGGACAGCAGTATGGATAAAAAGGAGGTAACACATACAGTGACTATTAATTTTGTGAAACACTTGCTATCATAAATGCTCTAGACGAACAGTCAAAGTCACTCTTATTGTTATTGTTATTGTTATTGTACTGCTTTACAGTGACCAGCACTGAAGGTCTGACAGCAACATGTGCTGCAGCCTTTAGAATTCTCCTAACCTAATAAAGTGATACCTGAGCCTAAGACTTAAAATTACTGACCTCTGCTGAAACATTTGTAGGATGACATGCCCGCTATTCGTCATCAACTCTCTGCTAGTATGTCAAGTGACAAATAAAAGGCAAGTGCGAGGCAGGGGTCAATAAGAGAAGGAGAGGTCAATGAAGAGGAGACACCACAAGTAGTTATGCCTTACATCTGACCAACTGGTATGTGGGTAAGCAACATAAAACAAGTTTTATGTGTATTCTGATCTTAATGTTTAGGTTTAAAAGATGGAAAACCAGATTTTCACTGACAACTAAAATTAAAGTAACACACACATTAGGATAGTCAATGTGATTGTATACATTTAAATGTTGTAATTGCATATGATGTAATCTTCTATTGATATAAGTGTGTGTAACTGATTTACAATATATTCTGTATGTGTGCTTGTAATATAATATTTAGAATTTGTACATGTTATGGCTCTGTGTTAACTATCTATTCATACATCTTGTTCGTTAACTTAAAATGTAACAAATGGCGAGGAGTAGTTTAGTTGGTTTGCAACAATTGCAAGCGCTTTCGCACAGACCACATTGCTAAAGCTGGCAGAAGCAAAGCTCCTGGAAAGAGGAGGACACAGCAGAGTCACAACAGTCATAAGAAAGAGTCCTCAGAAACAAAGTCTGGCAAATGCAATGGATGGAGTGGATCACATTAACAATGATGACCTCCAACAGCTGAACACTGAGCCTTCAGATGAAGATTCCACTGCCGACATAATCCACGTACATTCAGTCTCATCAACAGTTCCTGAAAGCTACAAAGTGCCTGTTTAATAACTGAATGGCAATCACCTAGTGATGGAACTTGACACAGGAGCAGCAGTATATATCTTTGGTCAGTGAGAAGACATGGTCCAATAAATTGAACAGTCCTACATGTACACTGAAAACCACCTCGCTTAAATTGCATAGTTATCCTGACAGGAAGCTGCAAGTGTTGGGCTACTGCAAGCAATGTAGCGCTGATTAGATGACTAGTCTCTGTCTTCACATCTTGCAATTGCAAGCCTTCATGATCATGCTTCCAAACATATTATTTTGTGGTTATAGCTATAGCCAAATCATTAATCACAATGACTTCATTTTTATGAATAATTGTACTGACTGTTCTATTAGGATAGTTCGACGTTTAGCAGGAGCTAGTGCTGCAGCTCAAAGCCTGTATCTTGTAGCTGTGTAATGTAGATAATGCATTTAGCATGCTTCCTTTAAACAATACCCACACAGAAAACCTAGAAAATCTTACAGTAAGGTCTGTATACAATGGCTTCAATTATCGCCTATAAGCCACAGCAACCACCGTAACCATCGCATTAAAAGCTGGAAGCACTTAAAAATATAAACTTTGCAAATTGGAATTCATTAATTCCAACTTCCAAATACTATATCTATGCAAAGCATAAAACTTTAGCACTTGGCGCGCTGCGCGCGCCAAGTGCTAAAGTTTTATGCTTTGCATAGATATAGTATTTGGATGGCGGAGTGATCCCTGCATCATCCAGCATGTAATGAGTGACTGCCTGGCAGAGTCAGCGATGTAGTCTATTGGACCTTGGCCCTTTAAAGGAATTGTAGTATCCTGTATGCAAGACCAAGATCGATCAATTATTAATTAAAACAGTCTTTAATTTACATTTGGCAGGAATTGTAAGTCAACTTTTGCATGGGATATGCAATCCCTGCATGGCTTTAGTTATATTTCTTGTGTTAAGTTACCCATTTAAGTTATTCCAATCAATGATTGTTCTTAGAAAAAAGGAGTATTTGTAGCTAAATGTCAATCCTTGATTGCAGCTGTACAGTAAAAAAAAAAAAAGTAGTGAATACTGTGGCAAATAACTGGCCATTTTAGTGACTGTCACTAAGAATTTCCAGTGATGTTCAGTATTCACTACTTATTTTTTACTGTGTGTGCAAATTTTGAGGAATTTTTAGCATGAGCGTATGATACAGGAGTTAGCTGAGGCAAGCAACAGTTAGGTCAAGTAAGTTTGTAATAATACCAGCAGTTCTTCTTCTATAGGCCATTGAAGGTAATTCAGCATATCTGTAACACTGTGTTGTTGCTGACTGGACCTATACCATGGTTTATTTGAAACAAATCTGCATGGCTGTACGATGTCCAGTTTGTTAATATTATTGTTGTTTGGTCCCAGATAGTTGAGTAGAAGAATGAACAATTGCTCATTCAGTAGAATGAACAATTGTATAAATGTTCTTTAACTTGAATTGGCGCATTATATAATTTCCTTTTCAGGAATCCAAGAAGTCAGTTTACCTTGCTAGAAATGCAATTAATGTGAACTGTAATTAATTCATGATGAGGTTTCTAAGATAGTCTTAGTTGCCCGTGGTCAGGTCAAGCAAATATGCATCATAATATAATATGTGACTGGGCCTGCGAAATAGGGAATCTGGGCACATAAAATTGCCAAACTTTGATGCATGTGTCATAACGCTGTATTCCATGACTCTGTGGCCATGAATTTTCAGCACTTAGCTATTAAACATTTAGTTGGCTTTACAATACAAGTTACAGAATGAAATTATTCCATCCCAGTACTAAAATATGATCATGACATGTTATGTGATAGGGTGAAGTTTGTGCCCACATACCCTATTTTCTCAGGCCCGGTCAGATAATAGTGGTAGGCTTGACGTAAACATGCGGGGAAAAACCCGTGGAAACAACAAAGATTTTGGGGGGAATCCACATAAAATACCCCTCGTCACGTGAATGTAATAGTAGCTATATATATACCGGTACGCAGATCAACAACTCGTTTTCCTTACTGTACCTTTACCTAGAAGGACTGATCGATCTCCTTGTCCGCGCCTCTAATGCCGCACTAAGTATGTTCTGTACTAGTACTGATGTATCTGGTAATATTGTTCGGGCCATTTTCTTTGGTGGTGCTTCCTTGAAAAGATGTTTGGTTCATATCTTCAAGGTCATGTTTTGGTTGCAGTGGGCAGTCGTTTTCCAGGATTTTTCGCCCCGGTTCGGCCACAATGGTGCTAGCAGAGATAATAGCTCAGGTACAAGTGCAAATGCTCCGGCGACAAGTTCGAAAATGAAAAGTCACGATGCGGATTGCTGTGGTAAAAATCTCCCAAATCCTCAGTTAGACCTAAGACAAAGTGCAAAACCCCAGAAGAAAGGTGTAACTATAACGGAATTCTTCGGGATTCTTGTCCAAAAAAGTGTTTGCTGTGGTGCTAATCCACTATTGCATTTACTTTGTCGGATTGGTTGTATGGCTTGGAAGAAATACAAGTCTGAACTGTACTCTTGTTTTGCATTTTCATTTACTAATTCGAGGTTGGTGACTGTGGTAGTTGAACACGAAATTACAGAACAATGCAGTAATCAAAACTAACTTCCACAGGCTGAAGCAGCAGATCGTGGAGACAAGCCCCTTGGAAGACAATCTTTAGAGAGCAGATCAATGAAGCAAGTACGTACTGGTCCATTTATCAACTCAGATGTTAGGAAGAACACTTTCTTTGGATTATTTACTCAAACTATAAATGATTGTAATCATAGCCTGATTGCCTACAGATCTGAGATAGCAGTTGGTTTACAGTGTTCAAAGCTTACAGAAGTGGAGAGTGTGGCTGATAAGGCAACTGATAATGTGTATGTTGGTAAACGACAAGCAACCGTGAATGACGATGAGCGTAATAGCTATTCTAGAGCTCTGAAACCTGTTGAAATGAAAAGGTATGTCCTTACAGCAAAATTTAATCATGAGAGTTAATAATTACAATACTTGTATAGCTACAGCATGTTATAGCTATACAGATACAAGCAAACTTGATTACTTATTTCTCATCCACAAATTCTAGGATTCAATGTGAGCAGGATATCATAAGTTATAGTTACATCACAACAGGGGTATATTGATTATTGACATATCTTAGTTATTGACATCATACAGTATGGTAGGGATCATGGATTTCAGGCCCGTAGCCAGGGATTTTGAAAGGGGGTTCTTTTTGACCAAAAGTGGACCTTTAGTAAAGGTCCAAATATTGTGACTTCTATTAGAGTGGTTGACTGCTCTATTAGAGTATCTCGATCTTGCATTGCATTTAATCCATGCAATGAATGAGTTACTCAAAGCGCTTAATTTAGTTTCTTATTAGTGGTATCTAGTAAACTGTAGCTTATGGACTTTTGCTCCTGAAAATTTGGACTTGTATACCAAATATTGTGGACCTTTTGGTTACATTATGGACTTTTTTACTGAAATTGGGGACCTTTTTTCCAAGAGGGCGGTTCTTCAGAACCCCCCGAACCCCCCCCTGGCTACGGGCCTGGATTTTTGCATTTTCTCATGAAAAATGTTGACCATACACCTCACAATACATAGTGCCTTATAGTATCAGTTAGGTATGCACCATGCAAGCCCAAAATTCCTTCATGCAGTACAACCCAAAATACCGGGCTAGGAAAATAGGAACGGGAATTATGACCATGGTGAAAGGTTATCATGTGAATACACAGGTCAGATTTTACAGTACAATGTTTCTTTGCAACATCGATCCTTCTGCTAAAATGTTCAAAGCACTTTAATAATAGAGGAGCAACCCTCTAACAGAATTTTAACAGTCACTTGCATTAAAAGAGCAGTCAGAATGTTTCATTAACTATAACTATTCCACCAGGAACCTGCATTGTTAAGCACAGCAAGAACAGAGTCAGTGCACAGATTGGAAACTGCTTTGTGCATGTACGTAAACACAAGGGTTTACACGTTTGCACACTGCTAGTTTCAGTTTGCAAACTGGTTGGAAATGAACTCAATTCCCAAAAGAAGTTTCCTATTTTGCACACTGAGAATTTTCAATTTGTCCACTACTTTGGAAACCTTTTAGTCACAGCTACAAACCACACATGAAGTGAAGCCTTTTTATGCATTTACAAATGTATTCACAGCCCCTATAATGAAATTCCACTTTGCTAGCACTAGCTAATTAAATTCTTGTCACTACATATGGTTATTGTTCAATGAATATTAATCTCTGAATCATACCACACATAAAAATGTAAAAAAAGTTCTTAGTGTCACCAAGAGTTAACAGTAGTAGGATATCACTTTAGCCTTCAGTACACAGTTGAGAATTGTCTATAGTGATCATCTGCAAGAGAATGTAGTAACACACTGAACCAAACATATTGCTAAAAAACACTAACCCCGTATTTCTTGCAGATAATAGTGGTGGATGTTAGAAACTAAAAATCTGTTTGTCATCGAATCACAGGCTAAACAAGCACATAAATTTCTGCACACACCATCATATTATATGTGTATATCATCTTGTTACAGGTTTCTACCAAAGGATGCTCCCTACATGTATAAACAACATTCCATACTTGAAAATACAATTATGTCACGTACCAGGGTCAGAGGTGCTACCATCCACTAACTCAAACATCTCATCAACTTCAACCTATAATGCCTACAATAAACAGCAAGCAATGAGTCTTAGAATTAAATTTTGTATGCTCACTGTTTTTTTTTATTAGCTATTGATTCTCAATCATCAACTTGACTCATGGACAGAATGTGAAATGTACTGCTGTTACTTTAATATTCATCTGTGGATATAATTGTTTTGTGATCACATGCATGCATGTATAGGGTGTGTCTATTTTACGGACCGGACCGGACCGTCGGACCGGAAGTTCCTGTTTAGCAAGCCAAGTGTTTAATACGTTCAAGTCTATTTTACGGACCAGACTAGAAATAGTCTGTGTGCCAGCCCACGAGCATTTTGCTAGCCTCTAGTCACTCTCGCGCTGGGCGTACGTATCTAGCTAGCTACATAGTCCCGCAAAAGCTACAACTGTAGCTTACAGTAAATAACAACCTCAAAAGCAACTGTTCACGGGTGAAGTTTTCTCGTTCATATCAGAGACGACGATTATCTTAGCAATCTTGCAAGCTAATGCCCTTAGCTGCCTGCATGGCAGCAGCAAACGTTTAGCTCTAGTACTGAATAGTGTCGAGCATGCTGTTCAGGTGATAAAACAAATCAAATGATTGCAAATAGTGGCTACTCAACAATATATCAGTCTGTACATGTAGCAGCTTGAAAGCTTTTCATACAACCAAATAATCAAGCATGTGTATAGATAATGATTTGAAGTACAGGCTGAATTTGTAAGCAATACTGACCAAGGAACATATCTGTTCCAAGCATCTTTGTTGCCATAGTAGCTACCACCGAGGCCTGAGGGTACCACTTTTCATCAGATCATTGAAATCTGGTTGCCTTGGAATGTAGAATCACATTGTTTTGCTGTCAGACTTCAAATGCCCTCTTCTTATAGAAGATTCCTTTACTATAGGAAACATTGAAAACTATATTGCTGATTTTAAAGACATTTCAATAAATTCCCACAGCTGGTCATAAAGTAAAGGTCCAGGTTGTCAACCAAGTCACAAAGCAACAGAATAAGTAATGCTAATAATCTATATTCCATAGTCATCAAGATTCTCGCGTATGCATGCATGTCTACAAAAATTAGAATATGCATGCATGGATTCTCTGTCCAAGCCATTTGAGCTCAAACATGAGAGCTAGCTACATGCTATATAACATAAACGTATGTAATTCCTGGTCAGGTTACTGACAGTTAGCCAGTGATGTCTGTCACCATCATGTAGCATTAAATTTTTAGATATAACTAGCACTGACTGCTGATGTGGTGATCACTGTATGCTTTATCAGAAACCCTGAGTGTAGTGACTTGTATAATAATACACATGCATTATATTATTAATTGTAATTACACCCAATCATGAGTGGCCCATTGTCATTTAAGGTTTACTTGTTAGATGGGGACATGATATGGAGGAGACATTAAGACCAACATCAAGAAGCCACTGAGTCATTTGGATCATCTGGGGAAGACCCAATAACAGAGACTGTTCCCTCCCTTTTGCCACATCGTAACCCAAGACATAATTGTACTAAACCTATAAAAGGTATAAGAATTATTTACTATTTAATCATAACTGCTTTGTCAATTAAAGGAGGAGGAGATGTAGCTAATGACTTGTAATAATGCATGTACATTAGTAATTGTAATTACACCAAATCACATACATGCACCTTGATGTAAGTTTCAGTTTTCAGTGTAAGAATTGCTGTAGTTTCATGCTGTTGTGTCTCGAAGTGGGGATGTACCTGTGTATTTTTGTAACCATTATGTGATTTGAATTTTTTGAGCAATTATAACACCTGTATCTATAAGTTTCATGTGGAAACTGGACTGCTATATGTACACTGTGGTATTGTGCGTGAATCAGACTTAGGTAATATTTAACAATTCAAGCATTAAAAAGACTTGCACACATGTCCTTTCCATCTGGTGTCACACACATACTGTGAACCTTCTTGAGCTCTGCCAGAAAGTTCTTTTGCTCCATTTTGATACCAGTATGCAATGCCGCATAGTAAGATTTCCAGTCCTCTGTGTATAATTATACAAACCAATATCACATGAAAATGTTACAGTATAGCTTACTGTGTAATATTGCAGCAGTTTTTTATAGTCTAGCATGCTATACATACGTAAAACACAATTGCAAGTATTATAAAAAAGGCAATAGCTATTATTTTTGACTGGTCAATTTTCCTTGATCTGTATCAGAAGAGAAAAAGTGTTAATTAATTTGATCAATGCTGAATCAGTCTGCCATTGGTTATATACACACTGAAACAATGTTTTGGCTCTGGCATACAGCAATATAGCTAACTATATCCTTCTGAAAAATTTCTTGCTCAAACTGCTCAGCAGCTCAGTGACACCTAACTATAGCTATAGGCAGCAACTAGCAACAGACTAGCAACAAATAGCTACAGTGGGAGTTTACTTTCATGGACTACACTCTTATATAGGCTTAAAAATGATCAACAATTTCTATACCATAAACACAGAGAACTTTTTTGTCATTCTCCACAATTACAACAAGAGGACACAACATGAAATTATTCAAGCCACATACAAATTGCTTGTGATTGAGATCATCCTTCTTTTCAGTTAGAGTGATTAACGATTGGAATTCTTTACCCCAATCAGTGATTGACTCCAACTCCCCTAATCAATTTAAGAATCTGCTGCACAGACACTATAGTAATATAATGTATGATTTTTAATGGGTATATAGCTACTGAATTGTGTGTGCGATTTGGATGTACAACAGGCTACGCCTCTATCCAAAATTTACAATTAATTAATTTACAATTGAGAGAGAGCCATCATTACATGAGAAAATATGAAAAAGAAAGAAGCTCGGACTGCATGCGACCACAGAGTAGGCTGCCTAGAGCACTAGTGTGGGCATGGCAAGGTACAAAAAGAAAAAGAAAAACACACACACACAATTATACACATACAATTACAATGATAATTACAATATTAGCTAACTACATATCTAGTTCGGACACCACTCTTTACATTGTCTCGCCATGAAAATCCTCTGAGAGGCAGAGATACTGGCAGAGGCTGCTTCATCTAACCAACTCCTGATTCCACTTTTTGATGTGTTTAACTCAGGAAGGATAAATCTAAACAAATTGACCAAGTTCTGGATAGAAGAGACTTGGTAATGCCCCAATACTGTTATCTCAATTGTTTCATAATAATTAACGATGTTGAGGCGATCCCCAGAGAAGTCATGTACACATGGCCTTGCAAATGAATTGCACTTGGCTAATCTGCAATCTCTGTCCCTGAATCACCTGCACTGAAGCTTTAACCATCTTACGACTTCGTGTCACAGTACAGCTAAATCTTCACTCTTGTCCACTTCGAAACAATTTAAGATTTAAGATTAGGTACTGGGCAGTCAGCTCAGCTGGTTTGCCCAGGGGGTGAAAACCCCAAATGGTACAATCAAATACATACATACATACATGCAATTTGATAATTAATTACAGTAGTGAAGGTTAAGTACGTAAATAAATTCATCCAAATTTCTTGATTCTATATTAATTGGCCAGTCTTTAACAGTTCTAGGATAATAACTATATTTATAGGTGTTGAGGGTTGCTTGTGACAGAATGAAATGATTGGGGTGATGTTGCCTGGTACAAAATTGAGTTCTTTGATAATGTGAGGGGATGGAGATCGGTAGTGTATTATTAATTATTTTATAGAATAGTGTTAATCTTGATGACTGACGGCGTTGTTGTAATGTAGGTATACTAAGAGAGGACAATAATGACGTAACACTATTTCTGGAGTAATCTGATAAAATCCATCGAGCAGCTCTTCTTTGCACCTTTTCTAACTTATAAATGTCAGTGTTATAATACAGATCCCAAACTGGGGCGGCATATTCCATAATTGGTCGAACCAATGTTAAATACGCTGTTCTTTTAGTATCAGATGGGCAGTTGTTTAGGTTTCGTTTAATAAAATTTAGCACTTTGGTTGCTCTGTTACTTACTGTTTGTATATGTGATGACCATGACATAGTGTTATCAATCACTACACCTAAGTATGTATGGCACTTCTTTATATCGACATTATGACCTGATAAGGTATACGTATATTGTATGGGGTTCAGGGAACGAGTACACCTCAGCACAGCAACATTAATTTTCATTTGCCATTTGTGAGTCCATTCACATATTTTATGTAAGTCTTCCTGTAACTGCTCTGAATCTTGCGGTGTTGTAACAGTCTTGTAAATAACACAGTCATCAGCAAACAATCGAACTGAAGATGTAACTGATATTTTCAATGGCACACTGTTTTCAATGGCACACTGTTTTCAATGGCACAATTGCACACTGTTTTCAATGGCACAATGGCACACTACATTAAGCTGAGATAGCTACTGAGCACCACTAGCTCTGATGCAATGGCGGATCCAGGATGGGGCATTTGGGGCAAATGCCCCCCCCCTTCAAGAAATTGCATACAAGATCGAGATACTCTAATAGAGCAGTCAATTACTCTAATAAAGCAGTCACAATGTTCATGAGGCAGTGTAGCTTACTTATGAAGCTATAAAATTAATAGGATTTTATTTTACATAATATACATGATATAATATATTTGGTAAAGAATAACTAGCTATTATTGTTGTGACCTTTTTTTTTTTGCTCTTCAACTTTTTTCAGCAAGGTGCCCCCCCTCTTTCCAAACTCTGGATCCGCCCCTGTGATGGGGCCCGAAAACCCACGAAAACATCAGCTCTCGCCCTCGAGCATTGCACACGGAATTCAAAAAGCACGCACGATCATGAAAGCATCGATCCACGTGAATACATGCCTTAATTATATACCTCTTCCGGTGTGGTCCGTAAAATAGACCTGCTAAACACCTAGCTTGCTAAGCAGGAACTTCCGGTCCGACGGTCCGGTCCGGTCCGTAAAATAGACACTCCCGCATGTATACAACTGTTTAATCTTACTATGAAATCTAAAGGCCCGTTTGATACTGTAACATCTTCAAATGATTGCAATTTCATCAACCAAGCAACCAATCCAAGTGCCTTGTCACTGATCACTACAAAAACAAACAAATGTAATGGTCGTCCATAGATAATATATACCTCCGGAGGTATATATTATCTATGGGTCGTCACAGCACATTATCAAAGCACACGCAAGCCGTAGCTATCTACCTACCTGATCAGTTGATGTGCGAGGTAGTTAGAGCCTAGAACATTTAAATTACGTCAACTGAGTCAAACTAAGACAAAATGAATCTATCATGGCATCTGAAATCTGTAGTTAGTCCCTCGTACGTCAGACCGCTTCCTTTTCTTCAGTCGAGTCTTCACTACATGTCCAGAAGCCTCGCCTGGGTTCACGCACTTAACGGCGCTAACATTGCGCCATCGAATTTCCGTTCCGTCTTAACAGTTCGTGCAAAATTGCCATGACAGTAGACACGTATGTCAAGGAAAATGCTTGACCTCTGACCGCCGTTTTTGATCACGTGTAGAGTATTCTAACCAGACTTAATTGCTTGTGTCACGAGAGTAAGCCAAAGATCAGAGTCCCAGGGGCGGATCCAGGGGGGGGCTTTGGGGGCTGAAGCCCCCCCCCCCCCCCCCCTTCATATTTAGGCTTTACTTGATCAATATGCTGAGTATTATAATGAAATTTTGTCTTAGCATAATTATATGATCACTAATAATACAAATACTCATAAAACCACCTTATAAACATCTTTCCAAAGTATTATCAGTGGATTTATGCTAAAGTTTATGCAACAAGGACCAGGATCAGCATTGGAGGCGTACAAGATCGAGATACTCTAATAGAGTAGTCAGCTAACTACTCTAATAGAACATTCACTGGAAACATGTAGTTGGTTCTGTTATGGAATTTTTCCAAATCTGCCTGCACCTATAGCTACATACAATGAAGTGCATTGGTCTGCATGTTAAAAGGGCTTCATTCATCTACTTGTGTAGTTAATATGTATGGCAATACTTAATTCAGGTACACAATTACCATTGAAAATGCTCTCAAATTCAATCTTGTATTGTTCAAATTTCAAAATTTTCTACTTTCAACATTATTATTCTAACATGCACCTATTCTTGGTTGTCCATACCTACCCAAACTTTTCCATTAGCAAAATGCTTCAGAGAGCCATACCTATAATCTAAAGGCAGTATATAAAATATCTACAGGCAGAAAATATTAGGGATTTTATGTGGAAATGTCTCCAAATTGCAGTATTTTAGCATCAATTTTTCAAAATTTTCCTGGGGGGGCATGCCCCCAGACCCCCTAGTTCCAGCATGCTTCGCATGCTGGGAAACACCTCTACCCAAGAGATTAGTACCTTGACTTAGCCCCCCCCTTTATAAATCCTAGATCCGCCCCTGAGTCCCCCTAAGCAGCCTAAAACCTAGATCAGGGCAGTATGACAAATTGAGGAGAAGATTGGCAACTACAGCATCTCGTCACGAGTAGACTCTACACTAAGTTTATTGAAAAGTGCAGTGGATCACGTGGGGTTAATATCTAATCCAAAACAGCCAAGCTGTAAAAAAAGTGTGCGGCCCTCAGAAAGGCTATGGTGAAAAAAGATGTGAAATCCAAGGTGGCGGCCAAGTGATGGTAGGTTAATGGTAAAAATTTTAATAATGACAATTCAGGTGAATTTTGTGAAGCGGCACAAAAATTCACCTGAATTGCCGTTATTAAAAATTTTACCATTAACCTACCATCACAGCCATTTCTTGGCCGCCACCTTGGATTTCACATCTTTTTCACCATAGCCTTTCTGAGGGCAGCACACTTTTTTACAGCTTGGCTGTTTTGGATTAGATTTCATTTCTTTTTGTATTTGTATACCCCAAAGCCGGCCTATGGCCGGCTTTGGGACTTTTTTAACCTGTTTTTTTTCTTTACTACAGGAAGAAGAAAAGATGAAGTAGATGTACTTTAAATATTTTATCAGTAAATGTACAAATTATATATGTGACCGGATTTGCGAAAAGGGGTCTTCCACACACATCCTATTTACGAACGTTGGCAGTTCATAATGTCAGATAGGAAAATAGTATTGCCTTGAAATTTGGACAGTGATGAGTAACAACATAGGTTAATACATGAACAAAATTTCAGGTTAGTATCTTCTTTGAGCATAAAGGTATGGTCATTCAAGTTCATAGAATTGGATGTGTGTGGAAGACCCTTTTTCGTAAATCCGGTCACATATAATACATATGTGGCCGGATTTGCGAAAAGGGGCCTTCCACACATCCAATTTGCCAACTTTGACAATTGATAACTTCAGATTGGAAAGAGCTATTGCCTTGAAATTTGGGCAGTGGTGATTTCTTTGCAGCTGAACTCTCTACATGATGGTTTCTTTGTAGCTGAACTCTCTACAAGGTAATTTCTTCTAGCTGATCTCTCTACAGGGAGATTTGTTTGTAGCTGAACTATCTACAAGGTAACTTCTTCTAGCTGATCTCTCTACAGGGTGATTTGTTTGTAGTTGAATTCTGTACAGGTGATTTGTTTGCAGCTGAGCTCTTTACGGTTTCTTTGTAGCTGAACTCTCTACAAAGTAACTTCTTCTAACTGATCTTTCTACAGGGTGATTTGTTTGTAGCTGAACTATCTACAAGGTAATTTTCTTCTAGCTGATCTCTCTACAGGGTGATTTGTTTGTAGCTGAATTCTGTACAGGTGATTTGTTTTCAGCTGAGCTCTTTACAGAATGGTTTCTTTGTAGCTGAACTCTCTACAAGGTAACTTTTCTAGCTGATGTCTCTACAAGGTGACTAGTTTGTAGCTGAACTCTCTACATGGTGGTTTCTTTTTGTAACTGAACTTTCTACAAGGTGACTTCTTCTAGCTGATCTTTCAATAGGGTGATTTGTTTGTAGCTTCACTCTCTACAAGGTAACTTCTTCTAGCTGATCTCTCTACAGGGAGATTTGTTTGCAGCTGAACTATCTACAAGGTAACTTCTTCTAGCTGATCTCTCTACAGGGAGATTTGTTTGTAGCTGAACTCTCTACAGGTGATTTGTTTGAAGCTGAACTTTCTAAATGATGGTTTCTTTGAAGCTGAACTCTCTACAAGGTAATTTCTTCTAGCTGATCTCTACAGGGAGATTTGTTTGTAGCTGAACTATCTACAAGGTAACTTCTTCTAGCTGATCTCTCTACAGAATGATTTGTTTGTAGCTGAATTCTGTACAGGTGATTTGTTTGCAGCTGAACTCTTTACAGAATGGTTTCTTTGTAGCTGAACTCTCTAAAAGGTAACTTCTTATAACTGATCTTTCTACAGGGAAATTTGTTTCTGGCAGAATTTTCTACAGGGTGATTTCTTTGCAGCTGAACTCTCTACATGGTGGTTTCTTTGTAGCTGAACTCTCTACAAGGTAATTTCTTCTAGCTGATCTCTACAGGGAGATTTGTTTGTAGCTGAACTATCTACAAGGTAACTTCTTCTAGCTGATCTCTCTACAGGGTGATTTGTTCATAGCTGAATTCTGTACAAGTGATTTGTTTGCAGCTGAGCTCTTTACAAAATGGTTTCTTTGTAGCTGAACTCTCTACAAGGTAACTTCTTCTAGGTGATCTCTCTACAGGGTGATTTGTTTGTAGCTGAACGATCTACAAGGTAACTTCTTCTAGCTGATCTCTCTACAGGGTGGTTTCTTTGTAGCTGAACTGTCTACAAGGTAACTTCTTCTAGCTGATCTCTCTACAGGGTGATTTGTTTGTAGCTGAACGATCTACAAGGTAACTTCTTCTAGCTGATCTCTCTACAGGGTGGTTTCTTTGTAGCTGAACTCTCTAAAAGGTAACTTCTTCTAACTGATCTTTCTACAGGGCAATTTGTTTGTGGCTGCATTTTCTACAGGGTGATTTCTTTGCAGCTGAACTCTCTACATGGTGGTTTCTTTGTAGCTGAAATCTCTACAAGGTAATTTCTTCTAGCTGATCTCTCTACAGGGAGATCTGTTTGATCTTTCTACAATGCAATTTGCTTGTGGCAGAATTTTATACAGGGTGATTTCTTTGCAGCTGAACTCTCTACATGGTGGTTTCTTTGTAGCTGAACTCTCTACAAAGTAATTTCTTCTAGCTGATCTCTCTACAGGGTGATTTGTTTGTAGCTGAATTCTGTATAGGTGATTTGTTTGCAGCTGAGCTCTTTACAGAATGGTTTCTTTGTAGCTGAACTCTCTAAAAGGTAACTTCTTCTAACTGATCTTTCTACAGGGCAATTTGTTTGTGGCAGAATTTTATACAAGGTGATTTCTTTGCAGCTGAACTCTCTACTTGGTGGTTTCTTTGTAGCTGAACTATGTACAAGGTAATTTCTTCTAGCTGACCTCTGTACAGGGTGATTTGTTTGTAGCTGAATTCTGTACAGGTGATTTGTTTGCAGCTGAGCTCTAAACAGAATGGTTTCTTTGTAGCTGAACTCTCTACAAGGTATCTTCTTCTAGCTGATGTCTCTACAAGGTGACTAGTTTGTAGCTGAACTCTCTACATGGTAGTTTCTTTGTAACTGAACTTTCTACAAGGTGACTTCTTCTAGCTGATCTTTCTACAGGGTGATTTGTTTGTAGCTGAACTCTCTACAAGGTAACTTCTTCTAGCTGATCTCTCTACAGGGAGATTTGTTTGTAGCTGAACTCTCTACAGGTGATTTGTTTGAAGCTGAACTCTCTAAATATGGTTTCTTTGTAGCTGAACTCTCTACAAGTAAACTTCTAGCTGATCTCTCTACAGGGTGATTTGCTTGTAGCTGAACTATCTACAAGATAACTTCTTCTAGCTGATCTCTCTACATGGTGATTTGTTTGTAGTTGAATTCTGTATAGGTGATTTGTTTGCAGCTGAGCTCTTTAAATAATGGTTTCTTTGTAGCTGAACTCTCTCAAGGTAACTTCTTCTAGCTGATGTCTTTACAGGGTCACTAGTTTGTAGCTGAATTCTCTACATGGTGGTTTCTTTGTAACTGAACTCTCTACAAGATAACTTTTTCTAGCTCATCTTTCTACAGGGTAATTTATTTGTAGCTGAATTCTGTACAGGTGATTTGTTTGCAGCTGAGCTCTTTAAAGAATGGTTTCTTTGTAGCTGAACTCTCTACAAGGTAACTTCTTCTAGCCGATCTCTCTACAGGGAGATTTGTTTGTAGCTGAACTCTCTACATGATGGTTTCTTTGTAGCTGAACTCTCTACAAGGTAACTTCTTCTAGCTAATCTCTCTACAGGGAGATTTGTTTGTAGCTGAACTCTTTACATGATGGTTTCTTTGTAGCTGAACTCTCTGCAAGGTAACTTCTTGTATTGATCTCTCCACAGGGCGATTTGTTTGTAGCTGAACTCTCTACATGGTGGTTTCTTTGTAGCTGAACTCTACAAGGTGATTTTTTCTAGCTGAACTATCCCTTTCCATAGTTGCATGAACTCCCTACAAGGTAACTTCTTCTAGCTGATCTCTCTACAGGGTGACTTGTGTGTAGCTGATCTCTATACAGGTTTCTAGTTTCTAGCTGATCTCTTGAATTCTCTTCAGGGTGACTGCTCTATTAGGATGACTGCTCTATTAGAGTATCTCGATCTCGCACTTGCTGCACCAATTTGGATTTCGTGTTATAACTCCGTGGCTTTAAGTCTGATTCTTCTACACCATTGATGAGCCTTTCTGAGATGATTACTCTATCTGTACAACGATTTTCAAAGCATTACCCCAAGCGGTTTATCTGGTAGGCGTGGCAAGCAGTCGTTTTTTTATTAGCTAATCTCGATCGCGTAATTGTTACACACTGTTGGTTTTTTCGTTGTATCTTCCTGGTTTTTAGCTTGATTTCTTTCAAACCACAAACGGTTTGAGGTTCAATAGTTAACCTATTCACCCACCAATTTTCAGCTTCTTCCCATACGCGGTTAACCCTGTAGGCGTGACAACATATTGGTGTTATTTTTCGTGAATAATCGCTCATAACTCTTTGCCTGTTCATCGTATTCCAGCCAAAGTTGGTACCGAGATGCGCCTTTATATCCCCCTTCTGTGTGCCAAATTGTAAGGCAATCGGATATGGCGTTCGAGTTTTATAGCAGTTTTTGTAAGTGTGCGACAAGAAAAAGAAAAAGAAGAAAAAACACGAAGAAACTGAGCCAATTTTTGAAGTCGCATATCTCGGGAACGCGCGAAGCGATTTCGCTCAAATTTGGAATGTGGAGTGCTGCAGTTGGAGGGCATGTCCACAGCAAAAATCGGCAAGGAAGCACAGAGCTACGGAGGTGCGAAAATTGCGTTTTCTTTCTTCCTGTCAATATACTCACGGGTGTTACGCGCCGGCTTCTTGGGCCGCACGACACACTACCGTGTGTCTTGATATCATATATCTATAGATTATCTACCCAGGTGAGTAGATAATCTATGATATATCTGTGGCTCACTGTGTGTGGTTGTCAGTGTCAAGTGCGAACTCAGAGGCTGAGGAATGTGAAAAATTTGGGGGACGGAGGTAGCTAGATCTGGGAATGAAACTAGGCTTAAATATTATTATTATTATTATTATTTTTTATTATTATTTATTACAGGTAATTTATAAGGCTAAACAGCCTGTTACACCTGATCAACAGGTAAAAAAAGTACAAGTAGACTAATTACATACATTTATACATAGTGTTAGATGAATATTGGTCAATCAATTTCTTAAAATCATCAACTGATGCTGCACATGCTACTTCTTGGGGTAAATTATTCCATGGCTCAACAACTCTTCTTGTAAAAAAATATTTCCTGGCATCTGTTCTTGAAAAATATTTAAATAGCTTAAATGTATGACCTCTGGTATGGGTAATGGGTGAAAAAGTAAAAAAATCAGAATGGTCTATATCATACTTATCATGTAGCATATTGTAGACAGCAATCATGTCACCTCTATAACGTCTATAATGTAATGATGGCAAGTTAAGTACTTTCAATCGTTCCTCGTAGTCAAGATTTCTTATAGATTTGATCATTCTAGTTGCTTTCCGTTGGATTTTTTCTAATTTTTGGATGTCTGTTTTATAGTAAGGTCCCCAAACCAAGTTACCATATTCTAAAATAGGACGTACTATTGATTTGTATAAACATGTAAATGAATCTACAGAAATATCCGAAAAGGTCTGTTTAATAAGGCCAAGAAGTCTATTAGCCTTATTAACCACTGCCGAACACTGACTATGAAACTTGAGATTGCCATCAATCAACACCCCCAAATCCTTTTCCTCATTTACCTTAACAATGTCCATCCCATCCATCTTATAACAATATCTTGGATTAAACTGACCTATATGTAGTATTTTACATTTAGAAATGGTGAAAGGCAACTGCCACATTACTGACCATTCAATGCAAGCTTTAATATCATCTTGCAGGGAGGATATTGGGTTAGCACGACTAATGCTGGAATATATTTTTGTGTCATCTGCAAATAAAAGAACTTTATTCCTTAATAATGATGGCAGATCATTGATGAAAATTGCAAAGAAGAGAGGACCCAAGACTGATCCTTGAGGTATTCCACTTATTACATCACTCCAACCAGACATTGAACCATTCACAGAAACTATTGACACTCAAATGGAGGCTGGAGTAGTACGTACTTGTTTATGTTTGTACTAGTGATTACAACAGCATGCAATGGACACTTAGCATAGCATGCCTCTTATAGGAGGGCATGAAATTGTTGAAATATACTGAGGTGCCTTGAAATTGAAGTTGGTGACACTTTGGCTTTACAAAAAAATATTGTCAAGTTATTTGACTATCAGACATACATACCTATTTAATAATTATATAACTGCCAATTCAAAAATCATGCCAGTATTTAATCATGTCATAGACTCATGATGTCATGCAAGGTAATATCGTAGGACTCTACCCCTCTCCCCTTAAAGTTAATGGCTCCAACCTCTCTGTGCTCCCCTCTGCTGCCACTGTCACCAAATGCATATGTCAGGAGCATAGCCAAGAGGGAATGACCATGGGGATTCAGAAAAAAATTATCTTTGGGGAAAGTTTGGGGTGATCCGAGACGGGGTGATCTCTTAGAAGCACCTATGAATGTATATGCAAACTGAGCTCTAGGTGGTTACATTAAAGTTAGTGCATATGCATCTTTCTAGTTGAAATATACACTGCAGTTCTAGGCCTATATAGAACTAATATTCTTTCTCTTCCAGATACGTACTGATGGCCAACCAACTTTAATGTTTAGTATTCCTGCTTTCTCCACGTCTGAGTGTCTTGGTTGGCAAAACTTTCTTCCAAATATAAACATTATTCTTGCTCCTTTCCCTGCTGATGGTCAAAGTAAATCCAGATGTCTTTACTCTTGTTTTCCAATATCCACATGCATTCACAACGTAAATATTCATAACACTGATTCATAATGTATTATATTATGATATACCTATTGAAGAAATGATTGATTCATATTGTTAGTGGTATGTGATCCTCAGGAGTAGTGCAGTGCAGCACCAGTGTGCAAGTATAGCTACTGCAGAGCTCCAGAACTTACGTTTGGCGTAACTTTTAACTTTAAAATGTTCTGATACTGGAAAAAGGAGGCTTTCGAGTCTTCAGAAACCCTTGACTATATACCCTTGCATTTAGAGTGCAAAATATCACTATGTGTCCTGTGTTGTGTATGTTATATTAGAACCATATGTAAAGGTTAAAGCATAGTCTCAGCACTTGACCTGCCAACAACCATTCTATGCATGTACTATAGGATTCATACATCTCCCATCCAGAACTACTGTGCATTAATTCAACTTACATTGGTTAGGTTTCTATGTGTGTACATGCGCTATATAGAGTATAAGTGTGTGTCCAGTGTACATGTGTGATGTGATATGTGGTGTGTTTGCTAGGTGGCAATAGCTGCAGCTACTGGAATTCCTTTGTGTGTATATTTGTGTCTGTGTCTCTGTGTGTGCATGTACGCATGTATACTCACACACATACTGTATTGTGTGCTTATACTTGGGATCACACAAAGAAGGCTAAATCTGTTTAGCCAGAAATTTTGACACTAAAATTACTGAACACACAGATCAGGTATCAGCTTGATCCTTTGGCAATATGCAAAGAACCGTACAGCTTGGATTCATAACTTAGTCTAGTTCTACGTACCTTAACTTGCACATGTGAGCATTTCTCCAGGAAAGGTTGTTGTTGTTGTTCTTGTATGTGGGTCACTAGTCCTTTCCCTGGAGGATTGGAATGGGCTGACTCTTAGCACCTGAGTATCGCAGAGGTGTCTGAACTGGTTCACGGATAGCGATATATGACCAAAAGCTTTGCTCTATTTTGTGTATGTGTGTGTGTGTGTGCGTAGTGCACATGTTTATGAAGGAATATATTTTTTTTGGGTTGATTCCTACGGCTGAGGATGTGCCAATAAAGCACTTTATTGCTTGGCTCGACTTCACTCGTGGTATTCAAGCCACATGTTAACAGAACACAGACAAAATGGCCACAGAGGTTTGCAGTGTTAAGATGAATACCACTGCCATGCCATGAGATGCAATTTTTAACCTCACTTTTTCAAACTTTAATGTACTTTATACGCAAGCTACTATTATGCAGATAATATATTGGAGTTGCATGTATGACGTTGATGTACCACAATTATCATTATTGTGTATATTCATTATGATTGTTATTGTATGCATAATAATAATACAGACATTGATGTCTTCATTAACACACTGCAAGACTAGCTATAGAAGGTCAAAGGTGGTGGGAGATTGGTGGCACAACAGCCACTACCCAGAAGTGTCTACAGCTTCATATAAGCCCAATAAAAATCCTTTCCACCTGGTAAATGTAGGAACATATGTGACCGGATTTGCAAAAAGGTACCTTTTTCACACATAAAATGTGACCCATTTTTTCACTTTTCAAACTTTGTAACTTTTGTATCATTGCAAGCACGTGACTGTAATTTTCCACGAGTATGCCTACAGTATGTGGCTATATTGTGATACGAAAAGAAAGTCAATCAGTGCAAGGAGTCAACAGTTATGTCATTTTGTTTGCTGGTATGTCAAATGTGTGGAAAAGGTACCTTTTCGCAAATCCGGTCACATATGTTCTGTGACATTAATGACACCTGTACTATAATATTTATTTTGATAACATATATCTATAACTCTACATTTGTAAATACGTAAGTCTAATATTTAGAAGATTATGATATAATAATTGATTTGCAAGAATGCCAACTGTGTTGTATGGTGTATGTTAATTATGACATCATACAACTATTAATAGGTGTATTTGTAAGGCTTTGTATGGTTGTTGTGGTTGAAAAGTTAATTGACTGAGTTTCCACATTTGGAAACTGCTTGCTAATTACTTGTGGTATGAAGCATTCTAACTGTCAGAGTTTCCACATTTGGGAACCACTAGTACATAAGTTGCTTATCTCAATAACCATTTGTGGTTGTGTACACAGAGTTTGCAACTTTGAACACTTGAAGTTTCTCAATTTTTGTAAACTGCATTTGTACACATGAAGTGGGCTAATTGAGAAACTGTTGGAAACTAACACTGTTCTTGCTGTGAAGCCTGTGAATTTGATTGACTACGGGTTTTTGTGATAAATTAGGTAAACAGACCAAGGGGTCTGCAACTCTCTTGAAATCTCGTACAGCCCTCTTTGAAATCTTGTTGAAATCTCTGCTTTTGAAATCTGAAAATTGTTGTAAAATTCTGTATATTTCCTGTATACTTCCATATTTGCAGCATCACGTATGCTACATCCAGCATCTCCACAAGTTTACTGAGAATCTGAGAAAGAATTCCGTGTATTTCTGTATACTACATATCACGTGATGCTATCATTCTGGATATCTAAGATTTCAAATGTTCTGAAATCTTAAAATCTTGCTTTAATTGCTTGAAATCTTGAAAAATCGCAAAGATTTGAAATCTTGTACAGGATTTTTCAGAGTTGTGGACCCCTTGATACAGACTAACCATGTCATCAACACTGAAAGTTAGCTACTCTCTTGATACCATAAACATTTTAAACAATTCAACCACTCCGCCTGTGGTGAGTTCATGAGGCCAAAATAGTGTCTTCTGCTCTGGACTACTTTCCATGAGTGTGGAGTATTTCATAACAATCTCTTTATGTTTTACAAGTACTAGGCAAACTTGTACTGTAAGTCTTGTTGTGGGTTTTGCCGCCATTAATCATTTTAACCTCGGTTTAAACATTTTACAAAGTATTCTAATTGACTAACAGTGCCTGTGTATACACCTCAGGATAGCAGTCACATGATGGGATATGTCACAGCTACTGTAACAGTATGTGCAGATGGTGCCAATGAGGAAACTAAAGGTAATATGAGATGGTGCCCAATGAGGAAACTAAGAGTGAAATGCTTTCATGCATGGGGACTCACTTCAGCTTGACAAGCATACTGCTGCATGCATACTCCTAACATGCATGACCATTTTCCATTGGTCGTTCCTGTTCCCACTTTCTTTTCCCGTCCCATTTCTGTTTTCCTAGAATTCTGTTGTTGCTTCTTTGGTTTTAATTGTTTGGTTGCATTAGTAGTTTGTAGTAAGTAGGTAGGTAAAAACAATGGAGCCAGGGACTAGGCTTGCACCAATTATGCCAGCATAATTTCGAGCATAATAAGCTAGCAAAAGCATCAAACATTATGCCAACATAATAGGACAATTTTCAAGATTATAATTAAATTCACAATGTGTGTGCTAAAATTACAACAAAACATGGACACACTACACCTTAATACTGAATTTCATATCAAGAAAATTTGTTCTTGGCTGATTATTCACACTTGTACAAAATAATTATTGAGATACTTTAATAGAGCAGCCACTTACTCTAATACAGCAGTCAGGAAAAGCTGATGTATACTCTAATAAAACAGCCTACTCTAGAGTATAATCTTGATTTTGAAGCATAATTTTGAGCATATAATATGCTGGATTTTTGAGCACTGCTAAAAAGCATAATAGGCTCAAGCTTACCATGGACCTATTCTTGGAATTTTATGCACTTCACAATATTATATACTTGTACTTAGGTGCCTCTGCAAGTAGTCTTGCATGGCCAATCCACTTTTTTCCATCACAGTGTTTCACATGATGTTAAGCCAATAAGAATTTATATGAAAGTGTCTGAAGCTGACTGCATTTGTAGACCATTCACCTGCTGTACAATGAGCATACTAGTCTAATATGTTGCCTAGTTACTAATAAAGTTTAGAAACATTGTACAAATGCACCATGCACAGTGTACGAAGTTTGGTTGTTGAGCTGTTGGACTGAAACTTACTTAGCTATAGTAATCACTGTTTCTCCGGAATATTTGTTTACATAGTGTTCCTGAACTTTAGTAGTTAGGCGACACAATAGATTAGCATGCTCATTGTGCAGGTGATGAGTGACCTATAAATGCAGTCAGATCAGCTTCTTCAATAATTTCTAATTGGTTAAAACATCATGTGGTAGGGAAAAAGTGGATTGTCCATGCAAGACTATTTTCAGCAAAAGTATAGAATATTGCAAAGTGTATAAAATTTAAAATGCTGGATCCTGCAGGTCCTGGTCTTTGGTCCCTGGGTCCCCTTTTATCAGCTACCCTATTTTGTGTCAATGGCCTCTATCATGATCAATTACTTATGAAAAGTCACAACCACTTAATTCATAGCATCAGGCCATTCAGCAGTGCCCATTAATAGAAAACATACAACAATCAAACTTATATCCCTGTGAAGACATACTTCATAGAGTTTACTAAAACTGTATAACTACCATGGATACAGCCCAGTAAGGTATTGGTTATTTATCCTACTAAAGACTAAAATGTATTTATTGTGCTTGTACTAGCTATGCTTCTGTGCTATAGTGATTATGTAACAATTCTATTACACTATAGCCATGATGTAATGATGTAGTCCCAGGGATAAATATCGTTGGTTAAGGTTATTACAGCTACTATACTTAAGGCTGTACGTGGTTGCTGTTTGTATAGCACCTACTTGCCAACTGAAAAGTTGAGAAATGAAACTGGAAGACAATGTAAAGAAGAAAGAGTTAAGATTGGTAAAGGGCAGCATTTACGAGAAAATATTAAGATTCCTGGCTCTATTATATACACTGTAAGTGTTGTGATTCTGTTACTGAGGTATTGATTATGATTACTTTGTTAGTGTGATAGAATATTTTGTGGAAACATCAAGTATCCATTACCAACAGGAAGAGCCACTGATTGTAAGATAGGCAAGGGTGGCAATGGATGTGTCTTCACAATTTATCGTGAGCAAAAACAACATGCTGTTAAGAAGGTTGGTACAGTATATTATATATTACATTTCCACTATAAATGACAATACATGTTGTGATCAGATTTGTGAAATGATGTCTTTCACTCACACTGTGCACTTGAGTACCATATCTTTTATTCAAAGTAACATATACAAATATGAAATTTTCTTATTTCATCAACTTATATTCTTGCTCATGACTGATAGAATTTCAAGTAAATAGCTTAGCTGTCACTATTCAGTAGACTGGACTGGAACACTAAACTACTGGACTGACATATTTTTGGCTTTTGCATATTCTGTGATTGGATTACTGGGTCTCACTATAGTTAAGGACCCTTAGGGAAGCTGCAGCTCACTACTGAATGCTAAATACAATCATGAGTGCATGGGAATGTGCACAAAACTGTCTTTCAATAATTTTGCTATTGTTTGTTATGTTGCTATATAATATACAGCACTTAATAATGCTGATAGTGATTGTTAACTAACGTGATACGCTCAAGGAGCAAGTTAGTCTTGCATGGCCATACCAATATTTCAGCACAGGTGCTAATCGATACCAACTGGAGATTATAACTAAGCACCCTCACTGTAATTGGTATATACCTGTGCTGAATAGAAGTCTGATGCCACGCAAATCTAAATTTGCATCTCCAGCTCACATTTTAAGGATATAGTTTGAAGGACTGGCAAGTTGATTGCTTGTTAACTAGCAATTGCTGTCACATTCTCTGCAACATTTTATAATACACCAGGTTAAGGAGTAAGTGCATGCTGTATAGCAGTATAACAAATATGTAATTATTGAAAGACAAGTTTTCACATATTCCGCCGATCGTATTCAGCATTAACTTCGCAGTGGGCTGCAGCTTCTCTAAGGGCCCTTAACTAGTAGATCCAATCATAGAATGTGTAAAATATGTCAGAACAGCTAATATTCCAGTCCAGTAGTCCACTGAATATAGTGACAGCCCATCATACTCAATTATAAAAGTTGGTAACATGAATTTGATGCTCTATTCACAAATCCATGCAGTTACTTATTTAATATACGTACTGATAGTCACTCGGTGTTATTTTGTGTGCATTAATTACAGCCTGTTTATCATTCCAATGAAGTCATTGTCCACTCAGCACTGAATCATAAGAATATTTTACCTCTTTTGGCTGTACTGATGGGAGAGAGACATGAGCGTCACTTAAGAAAGTCCTACTGCTTTCATTTCATGCCAACAATGGATTATGACTTGAGACAAATTTTATCAGCTAGAGAAGTTGGTTACCTAAAACATTTCTACTATTGCTGCTCAAAAGATATTGAAAAATGGCAGACAGGCTTTAACAATGTAAAGTTTATACTTGCTGAGACTCTTGAAGCCCTTACACATCTTCATAATAATGGATGTGTACACAGGGATGTGAAAGGTGGGTAAAGTCACAATGTAGTAATGGTATAGTCATGTTATGCATGTAGCCAGCAACATAATGATCAAGATGAGATGCAAGTGTAATCCACTCTACTGTAATTGTAGTTCAAAGTTCCAAGTCAAACTTGGGGACTTTGACTCTGCTGGTACTGTACCAGGACTTGGTATAAAAGAGCCTACTGACCAGATGATCAAGTTTGCCTCCATCCTGCCACTAGGAACACCAGGATATCAGGCTCCTGAGGTGATGTTCTTTGATAGTGTTGTAGTTGGCTGATATGTGTATTAACTACAGGTATCCATGCACATCACCATATCAGGACCTTATGAATCACTGTACACATTTGCAGTTGACATGTGGTCATTTGGATGTCTGTGTTTGAATATTTGTATTGGGAAGACTGCTTCTTTGAAACAAAGAGAAGCCTCTCTACTTTTGTCTAAAACCCATCCATGTGGCAAGGAGCTTTGGGAGTAAACTGCCAAGGTAAATTTCCTTTGAATCATAATGTAGGTGATTTTGGTGTTTGTTATTTCTTCACAGATCAAAGAACTAGAAAACAGAAAACCATTCTCAAGTGAAAAAGAGTTTCTCAGCTTTATCAAGAATTGTCTCCGAGTCAGTGGAGATGCTCAATCAACTGCAGCACCAAATGCTCTCAAGGTGTTTAATTAGTGATTGTGACTGGATCTGAATCTTGTACATTCCTGTTGGGATAATAAATAATTAATAATAAACTCAATTTGAAGAGTATAATGTGCAAATATTTTTACCACTATACACAATGATAAATTTACGTTTATATATAGCTTAAAACTTATAAAGGATATATGTGTATTATTAATTGATCAATAATTATGATAAGATTAGCAACGTGCCCAAGAATGTTTGAAGGATGGGGCATTTGGGCAATGTCCCCCCCTCATGGAGGAGCCATAGCTATACTTCTGATTAAAATACTAAACTTTATGCCAAGATCAGCTAATAAAACTCACACCAAAATATGCATATTTTTTACTAGCATTTCACCAGAAACTAAAGTCAAACCATAGAGTGTGTCTACACTCTATAGTTAAACTAGCTATGAAATTATCACCCAGCACCTTCGTACGTACTAAGCGCCTCTAAAATAATTATCATGTTACTGTTGTTTAAGACATTCTGAGCCTTTTAAACAGCTTTAAAGACTTCACGATCATCTGAAAAGGCCAAAATGGTAAATATCAAAAGTGAGATACTACTAAGAGATGTATTATTTGCTGCTTCAAAAATGCAGCAACTATATGTGGATCTGGCTTTCCCTAACCACCTACAACTTGCCTGTTTGTGCCCCTCCCCTTTCCAGGTCCTGGATCCGCCCCTAGAATTGTGGCACAGCTACACACACAGAAAACTTGGTAAAGAGGTGCTCTCAATGCATGCTGTTTAACTAGCTACTTTTGGCTAGAAATTTGTTGTTTATTTAATATTGTTTAATTTGTAAATTAATTCTGGTGAAACGTGCATGATTTGAAAATATATTGCTACAGTTTTTGGAAGGCCATGATCCCCAGCTACCCTGTAGACCTCTCACATCAATAACTTCCTCAAGTCCTAGCCTGATAAATTTACACACTGAGCTTTTAACAGATGCATAATTATATAGTCAAACAAAATGTATAGCGGAAAGTACTGATTATACTAATTAGTGTTCTTTGCTCTGTTTGTTGTTTGTAGATTACTTACGTTTCAAGACAATACAGTGGTTAACACAATCGTGCGTGCAAAAAGGAGGGCTAGACTTTGCATCTTTCTTTAGTGCTAGCACTGTTGAGCATAGCATATTTATGCATGCCATTTCAAGAGGTGATAAGCCACCAGGCACAACCAAAACGTGTTTTGCAGAAAGCTCAATTAAAACAAATCAATTTAGTAGTTTTTTGATTTCTGCAAATGGACACAATTGCAGCAAAAAATTTAATACTATTGTACCAAACTATCATACCAGCACTGATCATAGATATCAGCATCATAACATGTTGCATACTACCGTAGATCGGGAAATATTCGACAGTAAGAATATTTCGTGGTTGCCTATATATACCAATGAAAATAAATTACGCGCAATGTTTTAGTTCACTCTTGAATATTTTCTATTTGCAAAATATTTTTTGGAGGCTGAGCCATCTAAACCGAGGTCAAAGCATGCAAAGCACTTGAGGAATGAGTATACCGTTGGAGAAGAAAGACTAATGGCCTACCGTCAGGGTTCCAATATCTAGTCTCGCATGGCCAGTCACACTGAGCTGGGCATCCATCACAATTGCCCGTTCAATATACAACAGGTACCCGTATATCAACTTCTGCTAATCATATCTTGCATGTTCATTTCTGGCACACCAGTGAAATTATTTGCTGTACAGAAAAATTCGCTAGTAAAATATTTTTGTGGCTTAGGCTGTCCACGAAAATATAACACATTGAATTTATTGTTAAACTAAATTATCTCGAACGAAAATTTCCTGATTTACGGTAGTAAGTTCCTTGGACAGAATAGCCAGAAACACAATCTGGCAGCAACAGGTTCACCATTCATTGAAGCTGGTCTCGATAACTCAAATACACATTTTCCACCAAGCTCAAAGAAATTATCTACTACTCTGCCAAGTACTGGAACAGAAGGTGTCCAGTCACCAGATGTAACAAAAAGGCAACAAGCAACCCTAAAAGGAGTTTATGATAAAATGTGTTATGCAGTGTTAATAGGGAACACTGTCAGAGTATGCAACACCAAATTGCATGCATCTTTACCACAACAGAACAAGTAGCTACATGGTCAAGGAACGAATGAAAGATCAATATGGTGCTACTAGAGTAAAACTTTTGTTGAAGTCTGGCAATGAAAGGTATATATATATATGCTTAATGGTTCATATGTATATAGAAATGTATATACTAAGAAACTCAGTAGACTGTGCATATATACATATCCATGCTAAAACAGCCAAGCTGTGGAAATATGATGCCCTGTAAATTTAAAATTACCTCAGCTATTTCTTGGGTGCCACCTTTGATTTCACAACTATTTAATATGCTACCTTTTCACAGCTTGGGATTGATAGTCCAGTATGTATGTGCACACACACATTATATAGTTATACAACGGCCACGAGTGCTCGTTGTATAATTGTTATGTACCACTCACCCAGAGGCGTAGCTAAGGGGGGACATTTGCCCCCCCATCACCAAGTGTTTTTTTTAAAAACTTCCATCACAAGCTTACCAGTATTAAACCGACACGCAAATGACTATAAATTATGTGCGCTACAACGCAGTATCGCCAGGGTTGCTAGTGAATGCACACACAACATTCAACTCGTTCGTGAATCCATCGAATGAAAATATTAGAGACACACATCTATATTTAGCCTAGATTTCTCACGTGATAGAGCATTTTTGAGCCTAAGGAGTCACCTGCTCAAACTGACCTCGAAGGAGTCACAACTCACAAGTGACAAAGGAGACCAGATGTCAACTAATTAAAATCCTATGGCAGCATTTTATGAGAAACTTCGATCCAGATAACCAGCATAGTTTCCATTTTACATGTCCTTGTAGCATCTGCTCCAAACATCCCAAGCCACCTAACTTTGATACATTTAGCAGCTAATTGTAATTATATAAGTAATGATAAGTACTTAATTTAAGTTATGGGATCTGGTACTTACCAGATTACCTTTAGTGCAATTGTATACAAACTCACTTTTATTGTTGTACAACCATGTACACCTGTAACATTGCACTATAAAGCTAATAATTGAATTGAATTGATGCTACGAACCTACTGCCTACGAGGTGATGAAGTGTTAAATGCACCCGGCAAGATTATTTTCTTGGAGTTGATCACACTGGATCTTTGGCAGTGCAGTACTGCAGTGGCATGCCAGTAAATTTTTTTTACTTTGTCATCAGGCGGATCAGTAACAAGGTTACGAGTTCTGTTTGAACAAGACAGGTGTTAAACTGGGCAATACGTGGTATTTGAATTTCGTCGGTTGAAGTGAGTGAACACGTAATCCTCACCGCAGTGTGCTAGGACTGCAGCACAGGCTGTGGCTACTTGTATTTGCACTAAAAATAACAATGATTGTGGATGAATTTGTTGGAGTACAGTTGTGGCACGTGCGATGATGCTCGACGAATATACCTCCATTGATAAGTAATCAGTACTGGAATAGTTACGTAGTTAGTTATGTATGTTGTAATAATACAACACCGTATGTTGGCTAGCCCACCATTGGGTCATTAGCCCCTTTTTTGCAATCATGAATGATTTTGTGGGGGCTTGCCTGCCCCTCCGTCACCTTCTGGCTAGCTACGCCCCTGAGTCCTAGCACACTGCGGTGAAGATTACGTGTTCACTCACTTCAACCGACGAAATTCAAATGCCACGTATTGCACGAAATCCCAGTTTAACACCTGTCTTGTTCAAACAGAACTTGTAACCTTGTTACTGATCCGCCTGATGACAAAGTAAAAAAAAATTTACTGGCATGCCACAAAGATCTAGTGTGATCAATAGTCTCGCGTGCCAGACGGTTTGTGTGGGGGCGGTAAATAAACCGTCTGGTCACTGTTGCACACTTTCCGTGAACTCACTGGAATGCAATTAGATTACATCACGGTATTGTTTTGCGCCAAGGATGATGTAATAATTGTTCCAATCACCTCTGTGAGCAGACTAAGACGATAATTGTACTGGTAATGTCCTGATGACATATTCGAAACATTGCTGAACGTCTTCCTCGACATTTTCGTTGTTTCACAAATCCGTAGTAAACCATAATCGTTCTTATACCTACGCTTTTAAGAGCCCTGTACTAGGGAAACAAAGATCCTAAGCCCATGGCGTTGTTTAACTTTCGAAAAAGTAATCTGTAGCCGAGATTCAGTTCTTTATTACACTAAGGAATTTGAATTATTAGTGTTGTTTCGTCACAGAGTCCGCGAAGCGATCTGATTGGCTCTGCCAACATTCCGGCAGTGGTCCCGGAATGTGTGCAACAGTTACCAGACGGTTTATTTGCCGCCCCCACACAAACCGTCTGGCATGCGAGACTATGTGATCAACTCCAAGAAAATAATCTTGCCGGGTACATTTAACACTTCATCACCTCGTAGGCAGTAGGTTCGTAGCGTCATCTGGTCTCCTTTGTCACTTGTGAGTTGTGACTCCTTCGAGGTCAGTTTGAGCAGGTGACTCACTGACTCCTTAGGCTCAAAAATGCTCTATCACGTGAGAAATCTAGGCTAAATATAGATGTGTGTCTCTAATATTTTCATTCGATGGATTCACGAACGAGTTGAATGCTGTGTGTGCATTCACTAGCAACCCTGGCGATACTACGTTGTAGCGCACATAATTTATAGTTTGGATCTCTAGCTAGAAGTTAAACCTAATTTAATTTAAAAAGCAGAAAAAAGAAAAAGCAGCTAAACCTACAGGCCTACAAAAACACTGCATGGACCGCCAGCATACACACAGCAAAACCCCCGGACAGGGGCCTTAACAAGAAAGCCCTGCAGTCTACTGGCCAAACTGCAGGGGGTGGGAGCATGAAACAGAGTTCAACTCCCACAAAGGACCGCCAGGCAACAGGCTAAATAGGTGTAAAAATGTCCGGGAATTGTGGCGCCACAGACAAACAGAGAGTTGCTCTAGCAGATGGTGGTATGCTAGGCCACGAGAAATGCCACTTCTGGTGGTTGTCCTCAAAGCAATATCCTGCAAGACAGGACGACTAGCAGCAGACCACAAACCCAAGGACTCAACCACCATTTGCGTGTCGGTTTAATACTGGTAAGCTTGTGATGGAGGTTTTAAAAAAAAACACTTGGTGATGGGGGGGCAACTGTTTGCCCCCCCCTTAGCTACGCCTCTGATTGTATCAGCTAATTATAAATGTAATATAATAAAGATCACGTGATGTACCCTATAAAAGTTGTCTCTCTGTACAATTCTTTGGTCCTGACAATAATAATCACAGCTGTTACAGTGAACTTTCGGCTTGTCTTCGTGACAAAGTGGCGCTGCGAGCAGGGTACATTCTAGTCTGGCGCCGCCCGCCCCTTCGCAAAAAGTAAGGGTCTGGTGAAATACAAATACCTAATCATTTCAAAAGGAATTCAATTAGACAGCGCACGTAATGCTTGTTACGTCAGATAATTGCACTTCAATTCGAACAAAAGTATTGTGTTGCCAAGGCGATTTCTGTGTGAACGTCATTGGCATGCACTAATTGGCTAGCGCCGAATCTGGGCGCTAGAAATGATTTAGTATCTGTATTTCACCAGACCCTTACTTTATGCGAAGGGGCGGGCGGCGCCAGACTAGGTACATTCACGATGTCAGGACCCATTCGAAGGCTTATAGGACCAGCGAAGTCCCGGGTACAACGAGTCATAGGCGGATCTAGGAGACACTGTCAAGGGGGGGCAAGAAGTTTAAGTGCACAACAGTGTTTATTCCACTAAGAGGATAAGAATGGAATTCTAGTACACAAGTTTTATTCATTTGCATAACTTTATTCAACATATAGCTGGATGAATGATGGACATACAATTTTTAGACTGTAGTAGGAGAAAATTTTTAAAAATTAGACCTCCTAGGGTTGAATTTGAGAGAATTTTGATAGCACTTAGCTAACAAAGTGTATGCTTTGCAATGCGTACAAAGATTGGTATAGCCTATCTGAGATAAACCTGTTTGATGGTAAAGTGTATACTAAATCAAAACAAGGAGTAGCTAGTTTTGTTATGATTTGTAAAAATTGTAAATTGCGACTGTTCTGTTAGAGTAGTGACTGCTCTATTAGAGTATCTCGACCTTTGCACAAAATTCAATTTATTTTCCTTGATTTCTTTACAATGTACAGTTTAGCTATAGCGTACATTTATAACTGCTGTCTTCTATTTGCCTATTGGCTTTCTATACTTCTGAATACAGTGTGAATGCATGATTCTAGTTAAGTAGTTCCTGGTATCAATATAGTACTGTAGGTCCAAGGGGGGCAAGAGAAGGGCCAGGGGGGGCACAGCACCCCTTGGCCCCCCCTCAGATCCGCCTATGTTGAACGAGCTATTGAAGAAGCAAAAAACATTCTTCTACTGGCAAACTGGACTTGAAGGAGAAGACCTGGATAAGGAGGAAATGGATGCAGAAACCTTAATGAATAGGTTGACGCTTAACGTACGTATCGATGCTGGAGAGATGCAACAAAGACTGGACGGGAATAATGAAGGACTTGAAAGGAGAAGCGAAAGCTACCGATGAAAAGGAATATGCGCGTACTGCTGAAGGAGATGAAGGATTTATTGAAGCTATCATCACTGGAAATGGAGTAGTTGCCAGACTGAAAGCTAGAATAACATTTATTTCTCGAAAACGCGACAAGGTTAACCTGGAAGCCAGTCGTGTATCGACCTTGACCTCTTCTCAGGCAGGCATGATTGAACACGTAGCAGTACAAGCATCACGTGCAGCAGTTCAAGAGAGTTTGTCATTAACACAGTTGACCCCTCGAACTTTAGATACATCCTTATCAGCTGATACATGCAGCAATGCGTCTTCCGAAACTTTACCTACCAAACTTTGATGGAAATATTTTGAAATGGCCTGAATTTTGGGATGCTTTCGAATCGTCCGTGGACAAACAAAATATTGCTAGTGTCGAAGTTTAGTTTTTTGAAGGGAGCCCTTCGTGGAGCAGCCGTTACAGCTATTTCGGGAATTGCGCTCACTAACGGTAATTATGATGTGGCTGTTACTCTATTGAAGCAGAAGTTTGGAAGACCGGATTCTATCATTGAGATGCTTTATTCTAAGCTTCAGCATTTATCAACAGCATCACAGAGATTTAATAGAACGTATGAAAATATTGAGAGGGTTCTTCGACAATTGGAATCACAGGGAGAGAATGTTAATGGCCAGAAGATATTGATTCATCAGATTCTTAGTAAGTTTCCTCTTGATGTTATTTTGAAGTTAGAGGATACCAAAACATTTGGCCAAGTGTGGACGATGGAACTGTTGCAAAAGTTACTAAGTCAGTATGTGGAAACGCAGGAGAATGCTCAGAGACACTTTGCTAACGTTAAAGGATATGTAACTGGAGTAAGGGATGGTGAAACTTGTCAGGGTTATCAGAGGTATAATCGATACCTGAATGATCATAACAGGGATACAAAACCATCCTCAGTTTCTGTGGAAACCTTTACAACTAATGTTCAAAGGAGAAGTAAATTTGTGTATAATCCTTGTGTATTTTGTCAAGGTGAGCATTTTAATGATGAGTGTGATCAATATAGAGAGTTGTCTGATCGTAAGCAACGATTGCTCAGTCAAGGACGATGTTTTCTGTGTTTGAAGACTGGCCATGTGTTTAGAGATTGTTCATTTGTTCAGAAGAGTGGATGTTATTACTGTGGGAAGAGGAGACATCACAATCGGGCTATTTGCCCACTGAGGTTTGGAAATTTGGCTCAACCTCAACCGAAGAGTGAAAATGTAGTTGTAGCACCTACTCAACTAGACGATAATGAAGCAGAGAAAGTGGAAGTCTTAAACTCCACAAGTGTTCAAACCCAGACATTGGTCAGTTCTGGTGAGCGGGTTTTACTTCAGACTGCTATAGTCCCAGTGCAGTCAAGTGATAAAAGGAAGACTATCTTAGTCAAGGTACTTCTTGATAGTGCCAGCCATCACTCCTTTATGACTAAAAAGTTAGCAAAACAATTACAGTTAACCCCACAGTACAAGGAGTCATTATCAGTTTCAACCTTTGCTGCTAGGAAGCCACAAGATGTGAGTACATATGTTGTTGAGTTTAATGTAATAACAAAGGACAAATGTTGTATGCATTTTCACGCTAATGTCATATTTTCACGCTAATGTCATATTTTCACGCTAATGTCATTGAACAAATAACACAACCAATTCAAAGAGGACCTCTACAACCTGCAGACATGGATTTCTGAGGTCCATTTCAACTGATAGATTAGCTGATTCTATTCCTACTGTAGGAAACTCAGAACCATATTCTGTGGATCTATTGATAGGTTCGGATTATTTTTGGTCAGTTGTTGGTACGGAGAAGATAGTGTTACCATCAGGACTGTTCCTTATATCATCTAAGATTGGTTATATTTTAACTGGAAGTTACCTGGATCCCAAGAGCTGTCAGAAGGGGATACCTGTATCATCATGTCTTGTTATGACACAAATTAACTGTGTTGTACCAGCAATGAATTTGTTGTCATCTGCTGATAGCCCAGTCACTGGGAATCCTAATGTTGAGGATCTCTGGAACTTGGAAACAATTGGTATTGTAGAATCATTGGACATTACCAATGATGATAGAGCCCTGGAACAGTTTAACAAGTCAATTTATTGTGAGAATGGAAGATACTACGTTACCTGGCCTTGGAAGTGTGAGTATCCTGATCTTCCGGAAAATTTTGAGGTTGCTATGAGTAGGATGAGGTCTTTAGCAAAACGTTTTGAAAGGGATAAAGATCTTTTAATGAGGTACAATGAAGTTATTCAAAGTCAGAAAAAAACAAGGAGTGGTGGAAAGAGTAGTTAAAGATATGAAAGAAACTTTAAAACATTATCTGCCTCACCACCCAATTTTGACACCTACTAAGAACACTACGAAATTACAAGTGGTGTATGATGCGTCAGTGAAGTCCAAGAAAGGAGCTAAAAGCCTCAATGAGTGTTTGTATCATGGACCAGTACTTCTACCAGATCTTTGTGGAATTTTATTTCGACTACGACTTCATCCCATAGCAGTACTTGCGGATATCGAGAATGCCTTTTTACAAGTGGGAATTCAGGAACCAGACAGAGATGTGACAAAGTTCTTATGGTTTAAAGATGTTGATGATGTGAGAGTGTCAGAATATGATGTGTACAGATTTTGCCATGTTCCGTTTGGGATCATCTGTAGCCCATTTTTGTTAGCTGGAACAGTTAATTTTCATTTGAAACAGTTAAGAACTCCAGTTGCTCAGTCTATTGGTGACAATATATATGTTGACAATGTGATGCTGGGAGCTACGTCAGTTGAACAAAGAAGTTTTCAAAAGGCATGTATGAATTTAAGAGAGTGGATGTCTAATTCTTCTGAGTTTTTGAATTTGTTACCAACTGCTGAGAGATCAGAAGGATGTGTTGTGAAGGCCTTTGGGATAGTGTGGAATTGTACAGATGACCTTTTACAAATTCAAGGTATCATTCTTTCTGATGAAGATGTAACACCTACTAAAAGGGAAATGTTGAAAGTTATTGGTAAAATTTTTGATCCTTTAGGTTGGTTACTCCTGTGTTGTTCTATGGAAAGGTATTTATCCAAGAATTGTGGAAAGAGGGACTAACATGGGATGAGCCATTACCTGAGATGTTACACAACAGATGGAACGGTGTCTTGAAGAAGTTGAAGCTAATCTCACAACTGAAGATACCTCGTTTTATTGGTCATGTGAGTGATACTTGTAACTATGAACTTGTCGTGTTTTGTGATGCCTCCAAAAGGGCATATGCCACTGTGATATATCTTCGTGCTGAGTATCAGGATAATGTTAAAGTTAATGTAGTGTTTTCAAAACTGAGATTGGTATTGATTGATACAGAAAACAGCAAAAAGCCTAAGAAGGAAATTACTCTTCCACATTTAGAGTTATTGGCAGTGACTATTGGAGTCCGTGCTGCTAATTTTGTCACTAGGGAACTGAAGATCCCCTCTTTAAAACGAACAATCTGGACAGATTCTACCTGTGTTTTGTACTGGCTTCGAACTAACAAACCACTATCATTGTTCGTGGATAACCGTATGAAGGAAATTCAAAGGCAAGGTGATTTATTTTATTATGTACCATCAGGTGAAAATCCAGCTGATTTTCCAACTCGGGAATTAACAGTACCTGAGATTGAACAGTCGAGACTTTGGTGGAATGGGCCAGAGTGGCTAATGTCTTCACGTGATTCTTGGCCTAAGTGGCAACCTCCACAGCCAGTACTACAAGATGTGGAAGCAGAAACTAAGACTGGAAGAGTGTTATATGAGTGTTCTAATGTCGTGACTCATGGTAAACAGGATGAGAAATTATCTGTATGTGGACTTGATGAAACAAAATATTCTACTTTACGAAAACTTCTCAGTGACTTGGAGAGAGATTATTGGAAAGACACATGTTTTGTTGACTACTTGGATTGAAGATTGATGACTTAGGTATACTGAGATGTTACGGAAGATTCTTGAATACCACTCTAACTGAGAATGCGAAACATCAAGACACACGGTAGTGTGTTGTGCGGCCCAAGAAGCCGGCGCGCCACACCGTGAGTATATTAACAGGGAAAAAGAAAACGTCATTTTCACACCTTTGTATCTCGGTGATCCCTTATCCGATTGGAATCAAATTTGTTACAGAGTTTCCCGCCAGCCAGGGGAGTCTACATTCCAAATTTGAAGGAAATCGCTCCAGCCATTTCCGAGATACGAGCTGCCAATATTTCGATTTTTCCCTTCGTTTTTTTCTTCGTGTTTTCGCACACTTGCAAAAATTGCTATAAAACGCAAACGCGTATTCCGATCGCCTTGAAATTTGGCACACAGAACGGGAGTCCAAAGGCGAATCCTAGCATCAAATTGGGTGCTAATCCGATGAATAGCTCAGGATTTATGACCGATTATTCGCGTAAAACAAGACCGATTTGTTGTCACGCCTACAGGGTAAATCGCTTCATGGAATGAGTTGAAAATTGCTATGTAGATGGAGTAACCATCGTAGTAGTGCCTTTTGGTGGTTTGAAAGGAATCGAGATAAAGACCATGGAGATATGACACAAACCCCAACCTGTGTCACAATTACGCGATCGATTTTTATGAATAAAAAAGTATTAGTTTTCACGCCTACTAGGCAAGCCGCTTAGAGTAATGAGCTGTAAATCGGTGTGTAGCTGGAATAATCTTCATAGAAAGTCCTTGCAGTAGTACAGAAGAATCGGAGTACAAACCACTGAGTTATGATTCGAAAGCCAACTCCGTGTAGCAAATGCGAGATCGAGATACTCTAATAGAACAGTCACCCTAATAGAGCATTCGGCTAATTTATTTACTCCATTATAGAATTCTATGTTATTCTGTAGGGAGTTCAGCTGCAAACAGTTAATCTTATAGACAGTTTAGCAAGAAGCAAGTCACCCTGCATGTAGAGAGTTAAGCAAATATATCACTGTAGAGATTCAGAACATTACAAGTCACACTGAAGAGAGTTCAGCTATAAACAAGTCATGCACCCTGTAGAGAATTCAGCTACAATTAAGTCACTCTCTAGAGAATTCAGTTACACACAAGTCACTGTGGAGAGAGTTCAGCTACAAACAAATTACCCTGTAGAGAGATCAGCTACAAACAAAACACTTTGCAGAGAGTTCAGCTACAAACAAATCAACCTTTAGAGCGATCAGCAACAAACAAATCAACTTGTAGAGAGATCAGATCAACCTGCAGAGAGATCAGCTACAAACAAATCAGCTTGTTAAGAGATCAGTTACACACAAATCAACCTGTAGAGAGATAAGCTAGAAACAAATCACCCTGTAGAGAGCTCAGCTACAAAAAATCACCCTGTAGAGACATCAGCTAGAAACTAGACACAATGTAAGGAGTTCAGCTACAAGCAATCACCCTGTAGAGAGTTCAGCTACAAACAAATTACCCTGTAGAGATATTGGCTACAAACAAATCAACCTGCAGAGAGATCAGCTACACACAAATCAACTTGTAGAGAGATCAGCTACAAACAAATCACCCTGTAGAGAGATCAGCTAGAAATGTAAGGAGTTCAGCTACAAGTAAATCACCCTGTAGAGAGTTCAGCTAAAACAAATCAACCTGCAGAGAGATCAGCTGCAAACAAATCACCCTGTAGAGAATTCAACTACAAACAGATAACCCTGCAGAGAGTTCAGCTAGAGTCAAGTCACCCTGTAGAGAGAATCCTGTAAAGAGTTCATCTACGTACAAGCAAATCACCCTGTAGAGAGTTCAGCTACATTTCAAGTCACCCAGTAGAGAGATCAGCTGCAAATTATCCTGTGGGGATTAATTGACATGTAATAAATATATGCATTATATATATAATTTGTACATTTACTGATAAAATCAGAATGAGTTATAAAGTATTTATAAAATCTGCTTCATCTTTTTCTTTTTCCTATGGTAAAGAAAAAAATATAGGTTAAAAAGGCCCAAAGCTGGTCATAGGCCAGCTTTGGGGTGGGGTATACAAATACAAAAAGAAGTGAAATCTGATTAAAAACAGCCAAGCTGTAGAAAAAGGAGTGCGGCCCTTGAAAAGGCTATGGTGAAAAAAGATGTGAAATCCAAGATGGCGGCCAAGAAATGGCTGTGATGGTAAAAATTTTAATAACAACAATTCAGGTGAATTTTGTGCCAATTGACCAAGTGGCACCAAATTCACCTGAATTGTCGTTATTAAAATTTTTACCATTAACCTACCATCACAGCCATTTCTTGGCCGCCACCTTGGATTTCACATCTTTTTTCACCATAGCCTTTTTGAGGGCCGCACACTTTTTTTACAGCTTGGCTGTTTTGGATTAGATCCTAAGTTACTTCCTAGAAGAGAACACCTTACTAGTTTATTGATCACTGAAGTGCATTGTAGAATAATCCATGCTGGTGTTGCCCATACACTGGCCCAGATAAGAGAAGAGTACTGGATTCCACAAGTAAGGGCAGAAGTCAGAAGAGTATTGTTTCAATGTTTATTGTGTCTAAGACTAGAAGGGCCATCATTTCGACTCCCATCTATGCCGCCTTGGCCTAGGGAACGAGTTTCCAGATCTGATCCTTTCCAATTTGTGGGTTTAGATTATTTGGGACTTATTAATGTGAAGTATGAATCTGATTTGAAGAAGATTTGGATCTGGCTTTTTACATGTCTCTCGATAAGAGCAATGCACTTGGAATGGACATTAGATTTGTCAGCCAGCCAGTTTCTCAATTGCTTAAGAAGATTTGTCTCTCGTAGAGGCAAACCAGATGTTATCATTTCAGATAATGCTCCTCAATTTAAGCTTGTACGTACAGTTGTGGACATAGAATGGAGGAAAGTTTTTAAGGACAATGGAAACTTGCTCTCCCTAATGGTAAGTGACCCAAGACACTAACTTCCACAGTACTGTAATAATTAGCGATGTTCAAACAGTCCAACTCTGCAAGCAGCTGCAAATATTCAGGCTTTTGTTGCTTTCGACAGTGAGCAGACTCAAGGTACTGTCGTGAGCCAAGAGGGCAAGTTAATTCAATAATACCTGTCAAAGAAGAATGGGAATGATAGAGAATGAGGTCAGGACGATAAGGTGTGATCAATACTGTTGAAGGAATGATTTCCTGTGCATGGCGATTCATTAAAGCACAAACCGTTTAAGCATAGATTTTAGAGGCGCGTAAGGCGCTTGCGCGCCTCTAAAATCTATGGTTTAAGTCAGCATACACCTTGACATCTTGGTGATCAGCAAAAAGGGTTGTCAACTTGGAGACTAAAATATGCAAAACTTGATTGTGACGATAAGTGTACCTCTGTTGAGATAGTGCCACTGGGCAGCCACCTAGAGTATGGGCTGTAGTTGGCCGGATCAAGTCACACAAGGTACATTTGGCATTACTCTGTATGTGCCAACGACGTAAGTTGACTGCAGTGGGCAGTGTGTCCGAGGAAGCCCTCAACAAAAAGGAAAGCTGTCCAGGGTAAAACCCACTTAAGAGAAACTCTTAATAACGCTTAGACGACACCATAGAATAACTAGAATGACCCACAAAACCACTCGACTTCGACACCAATCCGCCATTTTTTACAGCACTCAATAATAATAACAATAATAATAACGCTCGAATAATATAATGCTTTACAGAATAGTAATTCTGAGGGTCTACCAGTGACCTACACTGACAGCCTAACATACAAATAATAACTATGCACTAACATCTACAGTAACATATTTAGGCCCCTATTTGGTGATTATTAGTTTCTCATCCACCGCCCGCATCCTTCTTAAGCTACCGCATGGTAAGCCATTATTTACTCTGCGCATGCTCAGAAGAACACGTGATACCAAACTGTTATAATTTTTGTTGATGAACGCTACAATTCGCTATATATCACCAGGAGAACTGTTGTTTTCCTTAGCAAATTGCTGTAGTGCCAGTTGCAATCGTGCTCTATCGACTTCATCAAAGCAGGCTTTCAGTTGACTGTCGAAATACAGTTGGCGATCACGAAAAGTAGAATCAGCTGGTGAAGGAAATGTTTGTAGTAAGAAAGAAAGACAATTTGGACAAGGTCTGTACATCAGTGTGTTAATATTATACAATAATGGTATAAGGCCACACCAAGTCAAACCTTAGTTTCTGGTCACCCGCCCGCATGGTAAACCTGGAACCCTAGTTTATGAGGACTATTATTAATATTACAGGTGCTTAAGTGCACGTGACCCAGCAAGACACTTATTTTTTACTGCAAAAGATCGATATACTCTAATAGAGCAGTCAGGGATTCCAATAGAGCAGTCACACTACTCTTAACTCTAATATTAGGTATATATGCCACACTAATAAAATGTTTCTAACTATAGCTAGTTTTGTCCTTGATTATATAGCTGTTCAGATTATAACTGTTACTAATGCTTCTGTAACCAAAGTAATTTCAGTAGCATTAACTACTAGTCCATGCAGATGGGCCATAGCTTTAACTTTATAATTCAAATGTAGTCCTCTAATGATTAGTCTAGTAACTTCAAATTCCTTATCACTGAACACTACAGGGGTATGGAAAGCCGGCAACATTTGGTGAGCTTAAACTTAAACTTAAACTTTTCCATAACTAAAATTAGATTGGTAAGTAGAAACCCTTATAGTTTAAACATTCCCAGATGATCACTAAAAAACACTAGTCTGGAGCACTCAATGACTCAAAACTTTGACAGTTACTTTTTTCAAGGTTACTGAATAGAAGGCTGGAAACACATAGCTAGTGGGCTAAGACTTCACATTTGAATGAAGAATTTCTGATGTGAAAATAGAAGTTAAATTTCATTTTGGATCATGATCATTTGAACAACTTAGCTATAAGTCATAGTAATACTTTCCTGACATAGCTAATGAGACATTTATTTCACTTGGAAAGCATAAGTATAGCTACATGAGTAAAACATTTCCAATAGTATATTCTAAATAAATAAATAAATAAATATACTTAAATGCTATACATCAGTGTATAGCTAGCCATGATCCATCAACAACTTTCCTAGTGCATTTTTTGCCGAAGCACAACTACTTATGTTGTTGGTTAAGTTTGACTAAAAACAAAATCAACATGAATTTGCTAAATTGAGCAAACAATAATACCATACAGTATGTTGTCACAGTAGAGTCTATAGTCCTGAAGTCCTGATCATCCGCCCGCCCGCATCCATTTGTAGGCTTGGGAGTGACCAGAAACTAAGGTATGACTTGGAGTGGCCTAATGGTAATACCCTCCCGCCCGCATCATAATAATTAGAAAGGCTGGATGAGAAACTAATAATCACCGAATAGGGGCCTTAGTTACAAGTGGTTAAAATTGTTGGATGCACAAAGGTATAATGGGTGAATTGTCAAAGTTAGCTAAGAAATGATTCCATAAAAATTCCTTCAATTTCTGTTTTATTACAGCTAATGATTGTGTATGATCAATTATTGGTAGAGAGTTCCATAGTGTAGGTAGGCGAGAAACATAGGAGTTTCGGCATAGCTGCATTGGTATATGGGCTGTCTTGTGCCGTAGGCATTCCAGCCCTATTTTTAAAGTTTGGATCCCTACTCTACGTCATAATGAACTTAGGGACTTCACTGCTGCTGCTTTGTCTGAAGTATGTCATAATGTGGCCATTGAACCAGTGCTGCAACCCCTGTCTGGTGAGTCCTTTCACTATGCCACAGCTAATGTGGAGGATGAGGCACGTTTAGATGTAAGTGCACATGGTTTTTGGGGAAGTCGTCATCAGAAGGCTTTCTTTGATGTTAGAATTTTCAATCCAACTGCTCCCAGTTATCGAAACACAGCGGTTTCTTCCTTGTACAGAAGGTTTGAAAGAGATAAACAAAGGATGTATGAACAGAGAATAAGAGATGTTGAAATGGGCTCATTCACTCCATTGGTTTTCTCCACGTTTGGAGGGATGGGTAGTGCGGCTACAGTTGCTTATAAACGTCTAGCTTCTATGCTATCTACTCAACGGGGCCAATCTTACAGCAGTGTTGTGTCATGGATTAGATGTTCCACCAGCTTCTCTTTGCTCAGGTCAGCAGTGACCTGCTTGCGTGGAGCAAGGTCACACCGTGGCAGCCCTGTGACCATTGGAGCACTTGACCTTGCTATTTCGGAAGGCCAAGTGTTGCCATCTCATTGATTTTTTTGAGTTTACAGTCTTTTTGTCCAGCACTTTTACCATCTGGTGCTGGGGGTGGTGGCAAGGGGTGCAGGCACCCCGGGAAAAAAAAATTATGTTAATATATTAAGCTGACATATAGTTCAGGATATTGAACTTATCCGTAGGAGTTTTAAATGATTTGATTAAAAAAAGGATGTCAGTACCGGAGTGAAACACAAGGAAGATTAACTTACTTTCCTCAATTGATAAGTGGGAGTGGCTACCTCGTTCAAACTCGCACCTTACGCACAATGAGGAAATCTAGTGATCGCCATTTACTAGGTCTAAGTCCTTGAAATTAGGTTAGGTAATCCTAAGGCTGCAGCACATGTCAGACCTTCAGTACTGGTCACTGTAAAGTGCTAATAATAATAATAATAATTACCGTATAGCCGGAAACTTTGGCGAATTTTCCGTGATAGGATTTTGGCGAGAACAAACGATTTGGCGGATTTTAGTTTGGCAAAACATCGTTCACTCGCCAAATTCGCCTAACTTTCCAGCTATACGGTATCCAACAGGTGAGCACTGTTGTGGTTTCTCTCCCTTGCCATGTCAGCACAACACTTTTGTCAACTACGCAAATGCATGCGCCAGCACTCAGTGTATAACTTATGACTACGATTATGACAGATATATGCATGTTGAAAAAGTCCCTGCTCGATGGGGGATATATTAACTGTGGTTGCTGCATGTGGCTTTATTTGTGCAGTGACGGCACACTGAACAGCTTTGGCCACAATGATTGCAATTGCTTACGACTTTAATACTCTGAGCAGCTTTGTAACAGCCGCTATAATCATTTTAACATGGGAGTGTTTCATTCTGTTGGAGAATTTGTTCAGTCTGCAGACATTTCAGCGTGTGATAGTTGACCTAAGCAATGTTGCAAAGCAGTTGATACTACTTAACACCATGGTTGTCTCAAGGTGTAAAGTGTTTACTAAAGCACAAAACAACAAATTGAAAGTCATGCAAGGAAACTATTTTGTGGAGGAGCTTCTTGAATTTGCTAGTCACAATAGCCCAGTTGACTGGCTGCTTCTTACCATCTTTTCGCTTGCACTGAAGCTTTTGATCAGCTATGTCAAGTGGTTTGGATATTCCCAGACATGTACTGAGTGCATATGTCTCAGAAAGATATTTGAGCATTTAAGAGTGGTAGGGTATCAAGCTGAAATGGGAGCTGAAATAGTAGAGGATCATCTACAAACCAGCGGTATAACATGCTTGCAAGAGTTTCTGTTTCGTGGAGAGAAAGAGCCATGTATGCACTTTTTAAACTCTTTTAACTCCTCAAGCCCACAAAAACTCTCTCTGGCCAGTTCATTTACTAGCTATTCTAGTAGCAATAGAGGAAGTGCCTATTTCAGTCAAAAGCCGAGGAGAGTTAATGGTGGAAAAGTCAGCATCACACATTCATTTCTAAAAGGGGAACACAGTGTATCGGATAAAGGATGCGACTCAAATGTGCAGTCAACACAGAATGACACTGGGTATGTTAGCTGTAAAGATCCTTACATACAAAATGATTACAAAACTGTGATAAACAAAGATGATTGGAGAATTCCAGCTCATAGAAGAAATGGCATTTCCAAGATGCCAATGCACGATCAACCTGTAGTTACAGGATATACAAAACCTACTTATGCAGTATTAGTAGGGAACACTGTACAAGTGTATGACACAAGTATTTTTGCTTCACTGCCCCATTGTAATAAGTTCATGGTGAAAGAAAAGCAAAAAGAGGATTCTTCTGGTATCATTAAAGTAAAACTACATTTGAAATATAATGAAAGGTACTTCATATAATGTGTTATTGCTGGATTTGATGTTATAGATGCACTAAGACTCTTCTGTAAGCATGCTTTTTGTCACCCATGATATTTCTATGATGGTTTTAATAACAGCATTTTTGTGGGTGCCATTTTATTTTGAGGGGACTCTACTATAACTGATATGACAGTATACATACATGGTATATGTTTTCCCTGTATAAAGTTTAAATGGCTAAAACCTGTCAGTAGCAATGTATATGTTCAAGATAAAGTGCTATTTTTAATGTTGAGTCTCCAACACACCCAAAACCATTTTAATGCTGCATGTAGAAGCACAAACCAGACATTATGCAGTACATGACAGATAGTTTACTAACCAACATTACATATGGCCATTTCAGTAAGGTCCATTTTAGGCTGTATAAGGTCATGCTTTGGTATCTCCAGCAATGTACATGTGCTTCTTATTGCAACAAATACAGTTCTGACAAGCCATCCAAGGATAAAGTTGAAGAAATAGAAAAGGATGGAGCTGGTGAAAATTATAGTGAACAAATTCATTATCGACAAAACTGCAAAACTCCTGGCTACATAATATATACAGTAAGTCATAGTTATACCTTTGCTATGTATAAGTTCATACATACTCGTAGTGTGACCGAAGATTTTCTGGCAACATGAAATATCCTTTACCAGCTGGTAGAGCTACTGACTCTAAGATTGGCAAGGGTGGCAATGGATTTGTCTTCACAATTTACCATGAAAAAAAGCAGTATGCTGTGAAAAAGGTATGCCAGCAAACGAATTTGTGATAAAATGTAGTAAGGCTATAATGGGAAGTATACAGTACTCTAACATATCTTTAATGTTGAATCTCCAAATGACGAAGTAAAATTCTTGAATTCCTTTAAAATTTGTTCTATCTATCAGAATCATTGAATTGCCGAGTTGGACGTTGAATGAATTCCAAAATCTTAATTAGTTTTATAAGGTGGCCGGGTCCCTTGCATTGAACTGATATACACATAGAATAAGGCATGAATCGTAGCTATAATTGTATATGGTGGTGGTAGTAAATCATAAGCTAGTACAAAAGCTAACATGGCTGATTAATGTATATAGCCGCAGATGGACATTGATGAAAAGGGACCAGAAATAAACCATGCAAGCACAAGATGTCTGCTGATTTACATTGATAGAAATCAATTAAGTACACTGTTAAAATTTGGGTATCCTTGTATCACCCCTGTTTAACTGGAAAAGCAAAGGAGTGTTGTGACCGCACTCCTCGAAAGCAAAAAAGGATTATGGCTGCACCCATTGGTGCTGCTTATTCTATAGCACCCAAAGTGATGTGTTGCAACACCCCTTTAGTTCTGTAGCACCATGTGTCAGGGAGCTATGATTGCACCTGTTCTGTAACACCCAAAAAAGATGCATTGCAACATTATTTTAGTTCTGTAGCACCATGCATCAGTGGGACTATGATCGCACCTTATCTGTAACACCCAATAACGATGCTTTGCAATGCCCTTAGTTCTGTAGTACCATTGTGCCAGGGGCAATGACTGCATCTTTTCCAATATTATGCCACTTTTAATCTGTAGCACTCACTGTGAAAAAAGAGGGATATAAGATGGTATTTCCAGTGGCTTATTGAATACAAAAAAGCTTGATATAACCTGTAGTATACTAACAATCACATGTAAGGCTTTAGTTAATGTGTTAAACATACTGAAACCATATATGTGATGGTATAGTGTGGACATTATATTTGATATAAACTATTTTAGGTAATGTGGTAAATAAACTGAAACCATATATGTAATAGTATAGTATGCATTATACTAAAGTATAACATGAGTATAATACAGGGTTTATATTAAGGCTTATTTGTATTCAATAAGCCAATGGAAATATCATCTTATATCCCACCTTTTTCACAGTGACTGTTTGTCAGGATTCCACCTCTTATAGGATAAATTGCTGCAGCAATACTTGTAATCAACACCATGGGCACCTAAAGATCATAGCAGTACACCATTAATGCAATTTAAGGTGCTTTGAGTAAAAATCTTAGGCTAATGTAACACTTTGCAATTATCAACACCTATACAAGCTGACAACACTAGTGACTTCACACTCCATTCTGGAGCTTATATATATATTGTACCTATACAGAAAGGAACAGGGGCGTAGCTAGCCAGAAGGTGATGGAGGGGCAGGCATACCCCCACGAAACACTCAAAATCATTCATGATTGCAAAAAAGGCTAATGACCCAATGGTGGGCTAGCCAACATGCGGTGTTGTATTATTACAGCTTAAAGAACTAGCTACGTAACTATTTCAGTACTGACTGCTTCCAATCGAGGTAGCTATATTCGTCGAGCATCATCGCACGTGCCACAACTGTACTCCAACAAATTCATCCACAGTCCGGTAGAGCTAATACTTTAGTGCAAATACAGGTGACTTTACGTTAGCCACAGCCTGTGCTGCAGTCCTAGCACACTGCTGACAGGATGACGTATTCACTCACTTCACTCGGCAAAATTGAAATGCCATGTATTGCACGAAATCCCACCTGTCTTGCTAGCAGAACTTGTAAGCTTGACTGATCCACCTGACTGACTGACTGACTGACTGACTGACAAAGTAAAAACAGACTGCACTGCCGTACGTACAAAGGTCCAGTGTGATCGACTCGATAAAATAAACTTGGTACATTTATTTAGCTAACACTTTATCACCTCGTAGGCAGTAGGTTCGTAGCGTCATCTGGTCTCCTTTGTCACTTGTGACTCCTGCCACAGAGAAGCAGGTCACTCTTTTTAGATTCAAAAATGTTCTATCACGCGAGTAATCTAGGCTAAATATAGAAGTATGTCTCTAATATTTTCGTTCGATGGATTCACGAGCGAGTTGAATGTTGTGTGTGCGCAATTGCGCATTCACTAGCAACCGCTGGTGATACCGAGTAGTAGTGTACATAATTTACAGTCATTTGCGTGTCAGTTTAATACTGGTAAACTTGTGACGAAGGTTTTAAAAAAATCATTTAGTGATGGGGGGGCAAATGCCCCCCTTAGCTACGCCTCTGGAAAGGAAACAGCAATACTTATGTTAGAGTGCTATGGGTTGATATAATAAATGTAACAAGTTATTTATGTATTTATTTATTGATTAGCAAAACCCTTAAGGTTACGGAATAGTTTAAAACGTGTGGGCGGAACAAATTACAAAACCTGCTCTAACCCAAGTAGGGATAAATAATTTCAACAACTGTGTTGTGTTAGCAATACAACTAATTGTGCTTGTTTGTTTTTACTACAGAACAATGACTGTTCTTGGGTGTGTGGTCCACAACAGAGCCGGCGATGTTTTATAAAAACGCGCCGCCAAAAACCAGACTAACAGATTATTGAATCCTTATAAATTTCAACACAAGTGATTAAACAACTAAAATATCTAGGTCCTGTGGAAGTGATTTTTAAAGTTACCGGTTGTATAGACGTTTTATTGAACTTTTAGTGGTTTTTTCGAGTGAAACAAGCTTTTTGAAGGCTTGTATCTGAGGCACTAAGAAGAAACACGCCAAAAACGCTTCCACAGGACCTAATAAATCTAATATACAGTATCACTATGCCCCAGAAATGCCAATACAGCCTACAGCTTTTGCTGTATTTGGCGGCGGAAAAACATGGTAGTGACAGCTGGAACTGAGCGATGTACGGGCTGGCTTACTTGTGTTACTACAACAAATTGAAGTGTTCTACCTGCTTCAAACTAAACTGTAGCTAGATAAAAACATTAAATATGAAGGGCTTCACCTTCATTTAAAACTTTTCACGCTGCTAGACTGGTTTTATGGCCTTCTCAAAAAGAATCGATAGGCATTCAAAATTTTGAATGATTGCCCGTGACTATACCGTAACCTTAAGGGTAACACGCTAATGTACAATTACATTATTAAGTAAATAAGTACGACCTAAATGTGTCTGTGTCAATCAAGTATTTCTTTCATCATAAAGACATCCTTGTTCAATGGGTGTACAAACTGCTACCATGTGTTGGTTTGATTTTGAGCCTAGACAGATGTCCTTTATATATAGAGGCTGTCCCTTATTCAGGGGTGGCCTTTTTAAAGAAGTGTTCCACCTTACATGGTAGTATCAGTAGTATAAATTCATACATACAATACAGAACACAACCTTATCCCATCCAATTAACAACTAAAAGTGAATAGTATAGCTACAAAGCCACAAAGTAATCTTCTGTACTTAACTATAGAGGAAGCATGTAAACAGTAGAATACCCAGTTAAACATAGAAGTTGAGTACACTGTTAAAATTGACACAACGCCAATAGTTTTCTAAATTTGAGGGAGTGCTCCTGAAAATAACAAGCACCTTAAGAGGTGTTATGGTCACACCAGTGTATATGTAACACCCTCATATATGAATGAAATCCCACAATTAAAAGTTTCTTTGGAGGTTAGATTATAAGTACATTTTGCAACTATAAAGTATAGAAAGACAAGCAAGTAGGTGTATCTATAATCCCACTGAATTACTGTATTTCACAGGTCAATTGTGTTTCTTAAATAAATAACTATCAATGTAAGTGAAATGACTCCACCCCCATCAAAGCTTCAGAAAAATAATAATGAATGCCTAGTGTGTCACTATCCCCCATCAAAGCTTCGGAAAATTAGAATGAATGCCTAGTGTGTCACTATAACACCCCACTGTAGCTATATAACAACACCCTTGGTGAAAAGCCATGACAACACCGTGAAATTGTCACCATAACTAACACCACATGAGGTGCTATTTTTAAACAGTGGAGTAAGGTGTTGCATAACACTACATAGTTGCTACCACAAGACAATATGGGTGTAGTATAACCTTGCAAAGGTGTGCTCATAAGGATGGCACTGCACAATGAAAGTGTCACCATAACCTGATATATAGTGTAGAACACTGTGGAGTATTATACTAACACTCTTATTTGACACTATAAGGTGCTGTTTTTAAACAGTGGAGTGAGCACCCCATAAAAGTGTTATAATTACACCCCAATTTAACAGTGTATATACACAGAAAATTAATTTAAGTTGAGCATTAAATACAAAACTACAGTTTGAAAAACTGTGTTATGATAGTTCTGTTCTCCTTAAGAATATGGTTGCATAGTTAGCAGTACATGCACTATATAGTACATCAACTGCAAATATTCTGCTGATTATATAATATTCCTACGTGCACTATCATGTTTGTGTTGCAGTGCTGGCATTACATTATTAATGTGGTTTATAAATTAGACTGTGTACCGACCAAATGAAGTCAATGTCCACTCTGCATTGAAACACAGAAATATTCTTCCCCTTTTGGCAGTCTTGATGGGAGAGAAACATGAGCAACATTCCAAAAAATTCTACTGTTTTCACTTTATGCCAAGGATGGACTATGACTTGAGACAAGTATTATCAGCCAAAGAAATTGGATGCTTAAAACACTTTTATAAGAGCTGCTCAAATGACATTAGGAAGTGGCAGACAGGCTTTAACAACATAAAATTTATATTGGCAGCGACACTTAAAGCTCTTGCACATCTCCATGCAAATGGTTATGTGCACAGGGATGTAAAAGGTGAGTGAAGTTTTACATCAAGTAGTAACACATAATTATACCTAATGTAATTCATAAAATTAATAGCCAGCAACATTATGATTAAGATGCAATGTCGGTGTCAACCACTGAGTTGTAGATGTAGTTCAAAATTCCAAGTCAAACTTGGAGACTTTGACTCTGCTGGTACTGTACCAGGACTTGGTATAAAAGAGCCTACCGACCAGATGATCAAGTTTGCCTCCATCCTGCCACTAGGAACACCAGGATATCGGGCTCCTGAGGTGATGTTGTGTGTTTATAGTGTTGTAGTTGGTTGATATGTGTATTAACTACAGGTATCCATGCACATCACCCTATCAGGACCTTACGAAACACTGTACACATTTGCAGTTGACATGTGGTCATTTGGATGTCTGTGTTTGAATATTTGTATTGGGAAGACTGCAGCTTTGAGACAGAGGGAAGAAGCCTCTCTTCTTCTATCTAAAAGCCATCCATCTGGTAAAGAACTTTGGGAGAAGACAACTAAAGTAAGACTTGATAATAACTACAACTATGAATTAAACATCATATTATGTTTGTTGGTCAATAATCCTGGGGGAAATTTAAAATTATTTTCATTAGATATATTTGTGTATATAAAACACTCTAAAGAATACATAAATAGGGCTCACTATGAAATGGATAGTGGTTTTTACTATTCGAATATTCCTTATTTGCAACCACCGAATATTCTTGTTCAGCATTGGTATGGATGAGATATCAATAATTCTGTTGTACAAGATGCCTCTGTAATACAATTCAGAATCAACATGATTTGATCACTTATTTATAGGATCAAGAATTTCTATGTACTCTACACATGGATGTTATATATTTCCTTTGAAACGAATATTCAAATACCCAAACTGGTATTCGAATATTCACCAAATATTCAAATAATAGAAAGCCCTATACATAAACACTTTCAAAAATCCATTATAGGATGGCAATTGTATCCTTTAAAATGGTAGATCAAAACATGGCACAATAAATCTAATGCTCATAACTCAGCTTTGTAAAAGTATATTTCAACTTCTGAAATAAACACCCTAGTAGATTGTCCATAATGCAACTTACCTTAATTGTAAGACTCTCTCAAGAAAGGCCACCTTTGTAGTAGGCTACTTAATCATTTAGCATTTTAGAGATGACAAAACAATATGCATTTGGTCATGAGTGCATACAGGTTGTACCACTCCTTTACTATAGTATGTTCACGTTGAGCTGAATCCTGAAAAACACCTAAAAATTAAAAGTGGATTTTTTCTCAACAGAGTTAACATTTCAGCCAACCAGATGATTATTGGTAACAGCAAAGGTGTCAACAACAGACACGTACGGTTTGGCTCCATTACAAGTTCGGGAAAGGGCTGTAATGAACACTGTACTTATATGGCTTCCCCATAGGAAATGTATTGTGAAAATTTTTATTGGCCGTAAATATTATGTCGAACATTTGAACAAAATGATTTTGAAATATTTTTAGCGGGTCAAGCAGTACTACAAATGAGCCAAATTTCAAGATCATGTGTAATTGCATCCATGAGTTATTAAATGTTTTTGAGGATTCAGCTCAACGTGAACATACTATAGGTGCACACAAAATTAAGAGATCTGTAGCTGCTGAGATATGTTTCCTCCAAATATTCAACTCTTGGATAGCTACCAAAGTGGTGCACCAAACAGATAAACTACTTGTGTTGCAAATTTGCTGACTTTTAGCTTAATATAAACACATGAATTATTTAATAGAAGCCAGCAATCACTTAATTAGTACAGTGGTATAAGGACAGTAAGCCACAAAGTAAGATTTATTAAAGCCATAAATTAGCTGTATATATTCCGCGACAAAACCAGCGAATTGCACCTGATAAGCAAATGCGTTAGTATAGTAAGGTGTTTATGTACAAGTATCGTATTGGATTGGTATCAGCAATTTTTCACATAAAATATATAATTATATTGGTATAAGATCGATAGTGATAAAGTTGTATTGGTCCATCACTAGCATATAGCTACGCATGCTGTATACTTTTACAGTTTTCACTATGTCAGATGAACTATATATGTAGTTGCTGCCTTATCTTTTACTCAATTTATTATGATACATTATTTTCCTACAGATAAGAGAATTGGAAAGAGCACAACCATTTCTTAATGAAAAAGAATTCATCAGCATCATTAGCAGGTGTTTGAAAGTGAACAGCAATGAAAGACCATCAGCAGAAGAAACTGTAAATGTATTTAAGAGAATTCTTTTGTGAGACAAAGCTAGTATACACAGAAGCTAAGAATAATGAGTCAATTTTTATTTTTTGTATGCATACATACATACATACATCATGCTGATACGGATCCATGATAGCACAAATGTTTAATGAAGGAAAAATCGCGACCTAGCTGAAAACCTATCTTTTGGCCACATTGGTCAATTTCTCCTTTATAGAAAAAACGAGGCACTGGTCTGTCTTGTGTTAACATGCTGATTGGTGTGGCAACACTCCAGGTGGTGTGCATGCACTTGGCAGATTCAAGCAGTGCACACCCCTGGGTACAATCACCACTTACCATGGATTTCATATAATTATGTGCATACATACAAAATACACATGACTATAATTATATTATATACAAGTATAAGAAAAATTTTGGAATTTAGATTAGGGACAGTGTATAATGCTGCAATAAAAAGTACTGAAACAAGCTGGATCGGAGTAGTACATAATGTCCAAACACTGTAAAACAATAAAAAGTGAATATCCCTACTGTGCTACACTTGTTTGTGAATTTTTTTGCAAGCTCATGACCACTAAATATCTGCTGAGTTACTCACAGCACTATTATACTAGATTATGACTCATACAATAACAACTGATCAGTGGGCGTGGCTCTACATAAGCCTGCAGGAAATAATGGACGTGGATTCGTGCATACTTATGGACTGATGAATGGGTGTGGCTACCATATGTCTACAGACAGTAATTTACGTAAGTGGGTGTAGATTCGTGCATACCTACACACTGATGAATGGACGTGGCTACTATACATCTACAGACTGTAATTTACGTAAGTGGGCGTGGCTCACGAAGGAGCAGAGCTACGCTATGACGTGTAGTAACACGTATCTACACGTCCACATTTAATTTAGCGCGTGGGGTCAGACCCAAATAATCTGTAAAGCAGGACCTGGATGACCCGACTCGGTTTAACATTATTACTAAATAAACTATATTTATTGACTTATACATTGCTATATAGTTCGCCGTGAGTTGCTCTCTCTGATCGATATCAACAGCAAGTCACGTACGCGTGTGCTTTTGGTGCAACCGGCGACTACGTGTATTCGAATAGTTTGATGCAATATACACTGGTATGGAAGCCATACTGTAGTCTATTAATGCTCAGCGGTAGAACCTTGACTGATGGCCATGGTAAAGAAGGATAAAAGGTAAGACAATAACGCAAGCATTGTATGCTTATCAATATACCAAAGGTTTTTTCTTAAGCGAACTAGAAACGTTTCTGCGAAAAAATTAGAGCTGTAGCTGTAACCACTTTTCCGCTACGCTTGACTGAAGGCGTCAGGCAGGCAGGCAGTAGAAAATTCTGTTGAATAAATTTTTTTCAAAATTCTGTAGCAACTTTACGCAAACGTTTCGGGTCGATCTGAAGACACCTTTGGGCTTGGTTTACCCAACCAATACTGTCATGTCGTAGTGAGGAAAAATTGTGGCAGGTTATTATATCACGGATCGCCCACACACCTTCGATGTCCCTATAATATGCAGTACTGTCGTACTCTATGATACCTTTTTATACCACTTTAGCGTGGGCGTTCAAAGGCGCCGCTCGATGTTGCCCCGGAAATATCATGGGAAAACGGTTTGCCAATGACTTTGATGCCCAGCCAGTTCAAAGAAACGATACGCTTTGACTCGTTATATTGAGCGACATAGAACTTTGTATTGTGGGACTCGTTTTGTAGTGGTTGCCTGGTGGTAGCTAAGCTGAATATATTTGCTAAGATAGGGTCCGCAATGAAAAAATCGATAATCACGAAATTGCCCTCCCCCCTACTATTTCAGCCTGTAGGGCATATCAAAGTATTTTTCTACGTACCAATAAAACTTATTTGTCTTTCTCCATATGACAGGAATCGCGATTGTTTTATGCTGGAAATCGTGAAAAATTGCGCGCTCTCCGTATGAAGTGTGGGTTCCTTCCCATACTTGGCATATATAGTCCAGGTCTATACCCGATTATAACCCACAGCGGAAATAAAACGATTTGCTACTGTGGATTTGGTACGGAGCTACTCTGCCGAAAATCGTCCGAAAATCGTCCGAAAATCACTTATTTTTGGATTCGGAGCAACCAACATAAGGAAACCCCACAAACCTTCACTATACAGCAATGTAGTTTAGTTACTACTTCATGCACAGCGCAAGTTTCATATAGATCTGAGCTTTCCTTCCATCAAACTAAGCGGCATGAAATTTCTTCCTAGCGTGTCTGAGACTAAAAAATGGGAGGCGTGGCTGCAATAACTCCAAGTTTTAGTTTTTCCAACAAGTGATTTAGGTTTCAAAATTATATTGTGACCACCTAATGGTATTATTTTCCAGCAAGACATGGATCACGTGATTATGGATTGATTTTTCGTGTACATTATAGCTATACATGGTTAGCTATGTAGTGGTATAATCTAGGTAAAATTTCACTAGTATTTTAATCAACATTTGATTGAGACACCACTTGTGAAGCATAGAGTTAGGCATAGTAAAACTCGAGTCCTACCAAAAATGGCAGGGTTGTTTGTATGTAAGATCAAGATACTCTAATAGAGCAGTCATGCAAACAGTCTCTAGTCTCTCTACTATTCTGTTCTCTTTAGTAAGAAAGCGGAATCCATAAACAGGAAGAATTAAATATCAGGGTAAAAGTGCAATTGGAAAGAAACCTCAACAGTATCAGATTACTGGTTGGGGGCACACCGTAAATGAATCCACATTATGAGTGCATGGCTATACCCAGAGGCAATATTTATAGACAAGATTAGGTAATAAGAATAATTATGCTGCTAGAGTTTCAATTCACTACAATAGCTGCAGGGGTATTTTAAAAATAAATATTGGTATGAATTGACCATGCACCTTGCTCTACTAAATGGCACAACACACACTTTTGATTAATTAGCTATACCTTCATACTAACTGTAACTGTAAGTTTTTGTACATTCAATTGTAATGATTTGTATAGGTCCTTCTATAGTATACTGCTAAGCAAAAGTTCATCACACAAACTGGCTGTCAAATTTTAATGGTAGAAATATCAATCTATTGCGCAGAATTGTAATTTCCTGTGCCTTAAATTATACTCTCTGGTGGAGGCTCTGCACAGTAATACAATACAATTATATAATTTTAATTGTAAAAATGTATAACTATACATAATTATCTATATAATAATTCTATAACTCTTTTCCGGCACTGTCCCGTCGTTCTTGGTCGGATTTCAATCGGATCGGTACCATTCAAATCTAAAATTTGAGGCGAATCTTTTGATCCGGGATTGGTGGCGATTCGTTGAACTGCGGGAAATATCCTTTAAACCACCGTAGCTACCCGAGGAAGACACGAATGTGTCCAAAACTTTCTGGAGACCTTTATCGTGTTACCAGTCTTCCCCATCCCAGCTTACACCAGACGTTTCTCTCCCCCTGTGGACGACAGAAAGAGAAACAGAAAATCGAGGCCATAAAATTTTTTAAACAAAAACTCCTCCCTGGTTTTTCCCCCGATTAGCTTCAAACTCGCTAGACCAACTACCCGTCCAAAACAATGTATCATAAGGTGGTTTTCGTGTCTGTCATTACGTGCTAACCTTGGTTGCGAGATACTAACTTATCACTGTCAATGGCCATTATAAGTTTACGATACGCGTGTACGGCGTTCCGGTATACACGCGTTGCCAATAGAAAATCAGATGACGTATTGGTCTAAAAGCTTACAATGAAAAAGGATCAATCACTTTTTCATGATTTAACCAATCACATCAGCTAATTTGATCATGTGATCTGGTGTGTACGCTATCATCCGGCAACTAAAAAATTTTTTTTATCAAACCCACCAGTATAAAAGGAGAGTTTCGTAGTGGGTGTGGCAAGTCTACGCGCTATGATCGGGCTACTTGACAGTCTACATAGGGAAGACTCGCCATGAATACACACTCTGCACCCTGCTGTGCTGTCCACTACAAGGATAGAGAATTGTCAGCTACTGCGACACGAATATAAGCAGGTCAGGGACTACAGACAGACCTAAAACGGAGGATTACCAGCAACACCACTGTAAGAGAGAAGGAAACAGTCGTAGTAGGTGTGGCAATTTAACTAGCTATGATCACTCCAATCAGGCTACCTAACAGACTAAACAAGGAAGATTCGCCATTATGAGAGATGAAGAACGGAAAATTACGTTCAACTACTCTAATAAAACATACATCTATCTTACCAGGCTACGAATCGTCGACAACATCATGAAGTGACTGTTGCAGTCTTCAATGTGTAGGGAGACATAAGATCCTTGGTAACTCCACAGGGACAGCTGAAACTTCTAGAAGCTCTTACTTATTCTATTACTCATCTCCGTTGAACTACCCTAATAGAACATACATCGCGGTATCTACCCTAATAGAACACACACAACCTCTCTACCAACAATCAATCAGTCAATCTCTCTCTCAACCTCTCTCGAATAACCACTCTTCATATGAAGGATTCATCTTGGTAATGCACCTTGATTCAGAAAGCAACAAAAAAAACTCTTTATCCAAATCCACATGGTTGTGTTGACCTTGCTCAGTAAAGCTGATAAACTTGAATACCCATACTCAATACTGTACTGCATACACACTTGGTCATGCAATAAGTAAACATTACACTACCATGACTATAGTACGTTCACGTTGAACTGAACCCTGAAAAACAGCTAAAAATTAAAAGTGGATTTTTTCTCAACAGAGTTAACATTTCTGCCAACCAGATGATTATTGGTAACAGCAAAGGTGTCAACAACAGGCACGTACGGTTTGGCTCCATTACAAGTTCAGGAAAGGGCTCTAATGGACACTGTACTTATATGGCTTCTCCATAGGAAATGTATTGTTTAAAATTTGATTGTCCGTAAATATTATGTCAAACATTTGAACAACAAGATTTGGAAATATTTTTAGCGGGTCAAGCAGTACTACAAATGAGCCAAATTTCAAGATCGTGTGTAATTGCATCCATGAGTTCTTAAATGTTTTTGAGGATTCAGCTCAACGCGAACGTACTATAGGATGTAGAAATAAAACTACAATTACTCAAATTGACTACATAAATATACAAAATGAATGTGCCAAATGCAAGTTGAATTAGAACATAGCTCATTGTGGTGACGCACCAACTATTGGTAAATTGATCCTCATACCACAAAGACTTTGTTAGTTCATGCAACATCATCAAAGTTGAGTACATCCCTGCCATTCAAACCTAATCTTTTTCATGTATGTGCATGGTTGTAATGGGACACATCTTGATACGCCACCTTCATGAGAACTGTGTTCTGCATGAGTACTGTACAGATGTGCAGAAATTCCAGTGCACAAGGCCACCAACATTACACAATTGAGGTAATTATGTATGCACATCAGTAGCTATGTGTAATCATGTCTTTGTTGGTATGTAATGATGTGATTACTCCTTGATCATTAGCAATGTTCAAATTTAAGTGTATTCACACAATAGGACATAACAATTGTCTTAGTATCACGCGCATTTTGCGCGGGTACCACTAGTCTATATAATAATTCTATAACTCTTTTCCGGCACTGTCCCGTCGTTCTTGGTCGGATTCCAATCGGATCGGTACCATTCAAATCTAAAATTTGAGGCGAATCTTTTGATCCGGGATTGGTGGCGATTCCTTAAACTACGGGAAATATCCTTTAAACCACCGTAGCTACCCGAGGAAGACACGAATGTGTCCAAAACTTTCTGTAGACCTTTATCGTGTTACCCGTCTTCCCCATCCCAGCTTACACCGGACGTTTCTCTCCCCCTGTGGACGACAGCATGCAATTTTATGTTGAACTATAGACTGCATGTGTATGGTATATATTTGGTAACATATTACATGTGTGAGATGTAGACATTTACTATAGATATCCTTTTTATTATGAGTCATAAGTTTAAGGACTTATGATACTCGGTATAACATGCAGTTTCAATGGCCTATGTCTTCCCACCATGGATCTATTACCTTAAATGTGACTTAAAATGTGATTTCTAAACTACATGTAATTTTCTTCAATGACTTATAAACCTCACATAAATCCAGGAATGGCTATACACATGCATAGACAGAACTACAAAGTGCATATTATACATATATAGTAGAGCACTCAGTACATTGTGGCTGTTGGTATGACAGTTATGCAACAGGCCTTTGATTATTATTATTATTAATTGTTAATTAGCAAAGCCCACTAGGGGCAACACGTTAATGAGCATTACAATCACATATTATATTACTTATAGCGTTCTTAAATATTTCGAGATCTATTGTTTCGATGTTAGGAATTTGAAGGGAGTTCCACTGAATAATTGTTCGAGGGAGGAAGGAGTATTTGTACACATCAACTCTTGTTTGCAATTGAGTTAGCTTGAGGGGATGTTGAGCACAAGTGTAGGACACTGGAGTTGGTGACAATAAGCAATGATCAGGTATTGCTAGTAAGTTCCTGACAATCTTCAATAGGAAGGTGAGTCTAGCAATTGTTCTTCTGTTTTGAAGTGTAGGCCATTCAAGACTGGTTAACATGTCTGTGATGCTATCATGGTTTTGGTTAGATCTGTGCCAGGGTTTGTTCAAAATGAAACGAGCAGCGCAGAGTTGAATCATTTCTAATACTAGTGTGATGATAGTGGTCCCAGATGGTTGAGCAGTATTCTAATGATGGTAAGAGCAATTGTTTGTAGACGTGTTCTTTAGTTTCTGATGGTGCATTGTGGAGATTTCTTTTTAAGAATCCAAGGAGTTGATTTGCCTTGTTACAGATGTAATTGATGTGGGGATCCCATGATAGTTTGTGGTGGAGATGGATTCCAATGTAATTGTGTTCTAATACTGGAGCCAGTAGAATGTCGGACATTTTGTATGTGAAAGTACTCTTGTTATGGTGTGTTGTTATCTGTAAAATTTTACATTTAGAGATGTTGAATTCCATCATCCAGTCAGTTACCCATCTTGTTAGTGAGTTTAAATCATCTTGAAGTATTTTATGGTCTTGTGGTTTTAATGGTTTTGTAAATAGAATATCATCTGCAAAAAGACGGATCTCACTTTGGATGTTGGCAATGATGTCATTGATATAAATCAAGAATAGAACTGGTCCAAGAACAGACCCTTGGGGAACACCAAATGTTACATCACAAATGGATGATTTAGAACCTTCTACTATAACTTGTTGTGTGCGACCATGAAGAAAGGATCAAGCCAGTGTAATACATTCCCTCTGATTCCATAGTGCCTTAGTTTGTAGAGGAGTCTTGAGTGAGATACTTTATCAAAAGCTTTAGAAAAATCTAGTATTGCAGCATCAACTAGTAAATTTGTGTCTACTTGTTTGGCAATGTCGTTGATGGTGATAAATAATCGTGACTCACAAGAGTGCTTGGACTTAAATCCGAACTGTCTGTCAGAAAGAATAGTTTGATCTTTCAGATGTTTCATTATTTGACTTACTATAATGTGTTCCATTGATTTGCATATTACTGATGTTAATGAGATGGGTCTATAGTTTTTTGGGTCAGATTTTTGGCCTTTCTTGAATATTGGACTGACATAGGCATGTTTCCATTGGGATGGTACAGTTCCAGTTTCTAGCGATTGTTTAAATATGTGAGTAAGCATAGGAGAAATTTCAGCTGCTGTTGTCTTTAGTACAAGTGGATGTATAGAGTCTGAACCAGGAGATTTTGATGGATCACAGTTGGTTAGAATGTTGTAAACTCCTTGTTCAGTGATTTCAAATGCTGGTAGAGATGGATGTAATGGAGGACCTTTGTCAGGAATGGTACTGCTGTTGTCATCAGTTGTGAATACAGATTTGAAATGATCATTTAAAACAGTTGCCTTTTCAATTGGGTCTGTTAAAGCATTGCCATTTTCAGGATGTATTAATGTACCAATGCCATCGTTATTTTGCTTACGAGTTTTCAGGTAGTGCCAAAGAGATTTTCTGTTGTGTGATGATGATATATAAAAGATTTGTCACATATGTTTTGTGCTGGTGTTTAAGTTTAAGGTTTACAGCAATTTGTATTCGGACCAATCAGTGTCACAATGACAGCGCCTGGCTCGATTATAAAGTCTTTGCTTCTTTCGGATTAGCCGTTTCAAAGTGTTAGACATCCATGGTAAGTGAGTTCTAGTACTTGATGTTTTGGTAGGAGTAATAATTTGAAGATTCTGCATAAAAAAGGTCCAGTTTTCTTCCAAGCTTTGAGATGACATGCGATTTAATTCAAAATAGGTATGAGAAAGGTTGCATAGTTTTTCTCTGATTGTGTCCCAATCTGCCAATTTGTAAAGGTAGATTGTTCGGGAAGGTTTCTTCGGCATATGATTGGGAATTTGAATGGTTGCTAATACTGCATCATGATCACTTAACCCTGGTGCTGGATGACAGGATAGTACAGAGTCAGGATGAGTAGTAAACAACAAGTCTAATGTATTATGGGCTCTTGTAGGAAAGGTGACTAGCTGTGACATCTGGGTATCGTGTGCTAGTGTAATATGTTTTTGACGGAAATGACATGAAATATATGATTCAGTTAGAGTACCATGTTCCCAATCAATACCAGGGCAGTTAAAATCACCACCAAGGATGATACGGGCATGAGGATATTTCTGCTTTATAGACACTAAGGAAGATTGCAAGTCCTCAAGAACTGTGTCAGTTGAATGGGGAGGACAATAAAAGCATCCAACAATGACATCACTGTTTTTACCGACATTTAGATATGTCCAGATAATTTCAATAGATGAGCCTTTGGTGCGGTTTCTCATGATAAGGCCAAAAATAAGTAATACCCTTCAGCTATGGGTGAAAAACCTAAAATTTCTTGTTTGTAAAGGCTCATATTAGTCATATATAATATAGCACAAGGTAACTTCCTGCAGCCTGCTGTTAAAAAAAAAGATTGAGGACATACTTCCCTTAGTTTTATGAAGAAATTAAGTACAAACTAGCTAAACTTATATAACACTGACTTGAAGAAAGACGGAAAGCCAGTAGATTGTCACTTTTATCTAGAATTGCTCACCATCAAGAGCCAGCCATACAAATGCCACAATATTTTTTGCCACAGATCTCCACCACCAGACAATTCCACCAATTACATTTTACATTACCATTATCACACACCCAACATTATCAAGAATGCTTTTTTTACAGAACCGTTAAAGAATGGAATGAACTGCCACCAGTTATGATGAACTCCTGGACCAACATTTATAAACCAATTTATATTACTGGATGTATATCAGCACATTGCTGTCTTTCCAATATAATGTAATCACAATCATAATCATGATCACATAAATGATTTTTGTTGGCTCTAAAAATATCTAGTATGTGATACTCTTTGTCAGCTGTCTGCTTCAAATCCGTTGCATGTCTGTTATATGACTGTTCTATTAGAGTAGCGATTTCCAACCAACCAATTTTTCACACATATTTTTGCTACTTAAATTACACACCTTCAATAAATGTTTCACAAGCTGCCATTCCAGTTAATGGTAGTTAATGCTTTGTACTTCGTAATGCACTTTACTGGATTAAAATCCATGCAGTATAATATGTCAAATCAAAGTTTGAGAAATAAAAATCCCCATAGGGAGCCCATACAAATAATTGTGTACGTAATTCTAATTGGAAGAATGCGGCAACAGTGATAGCCAAAGTTTCTGCGTGAATCTATGGCTGATGAGGACGAAAAAAAGTGTTCCTGGGCAAACCCTATAAGCTGATTTCGATTCTGTCGTGTTTTCTGATTGGAGGATCATTGAAGTTGGATTACGACAAAAATATGGCCCTTTAGAAGGTAAATCGCCATCTAGCACTGTTCAGAATTCAGCATTACAGTCACCCGGGACTTCAAGACATCCCTCTGCATCGATGCAAGTATAGTTTGAAGGTGAGCAGTTTGTTGTCTTGCGCGGAATTGCAATATAAGGTTCAAGTTGAGCATAATCTTATCAAAAGTGGAGACTGGAACGTGATACCAGCCTTGCATGGATTCACACTTACCTGTTGTTATATTCTGGTGTATTTATTGCTCCATTTTATAACAGCTTCAGTGATTGTAATATTGGTCAGAAACTATTTATAATTTCTCTTTATAGTATAGTGATGTCATTGTGTTATATAATAATTATCATCCTTAGTGCTTACAATGTGACAAATAAAGCTGAACAGAGCATGTCCATGCAAATCTATTTTAACAATAATATTGGTCTTACATTTTGTTATCTGATTGTCATGTTTCCGAAGTATTTGTTGATTGTGACTTGTGATGTCACTACTTACCATGTTATATAATATTACTGATTTTTCTAGTTAGCTATCCCTGAAAATGCATTGGGTTTATTTATTTATTTTATTTATGATTACTGGGCAGTCAGCACAGCTGGTGTACCTGTGCATACTTAGTATTACACAACATACACAGTTTTATTTGTGAACCACTTGCTTTATTCATGTAATATTCTGAGTGGTCAGTCTACAAAGAAGTGGTCACTCTTGAGAGGTTTTACCTAGCTCATATGCTGTTCTCCATAAAATAGACATGTGGTGATAATTTCATGTTATTAATAGTTTCCTATCTAGATTTATGACACTTTGAATATTGTGTTTGGTGCAATGTGATATACATAAAAAGCATTGAAAATACTGTACACAAAAATCATCACACCGTCAACTTCTTTTGCTTATATCTTTTGGTAGAAGCCACCAATTGAGGTGGGGTTTGCACTAAAATGACCCTGAAAAATAGCACAATATTTGTCATACCAATGAATGCATAGAATGTTAGTTATTTAATTTAGTTGGAAATCTCTAATTAGAGTATCTCTATCTTACATGCAAATAAGTTGAAACAACCCTGCCATTTTTGGTATAGGACCAAAGTTTTACTGTGCCTAACTCTAGTAGCTTCGTCAGTGGTGTCGCAGTCAGATGTTGATAAAAATACTAGTGAAATTTGATTATGCCACTACGTAGTTAACCATGTATAGCTAAAACACACAGGAAAAATCAATCCGCAATCACGTTATCCTTTTCTAGTTGGAAACTAATACCATTAGGTGGTACAAACATAATTTTGAAACCTAAATCACTTGTTGGAAAAACCAAACCTTGGAGTTATTGTAGCCACGCCTCCCATTTTAGTCTCAGACATGCTAGGAAGAAATTTCATGCCGCTTAGTTTGATGGAAGGAAAGCTCAGATCCATATAAAACTTGTGCTGTGCATGAAGTGATAACCAAACTATATTGTTGTACAGTGAAGGTTTGTGAGCTTTCCTTTTGTTGATTGCTGGGTTGCTCCTAATCCAAAAATACGCGATTTTCGGACGATTTTAGGCAAAGAGTAGCTCCGTACCAAATCCACAATAGCAAATCGACTTATCTCTGCTGTGGGTTATAATCAGGTATAGACCTGGACTAGCTATATATGCCAAGTATGGGAAGGAACCCATGCTTCATACGGAAAGCGCACAATTTTTCACGATTTCCAGCACAAAACAATCGCGGTTCCCGTCGTATGGAGAAAGATAATAAGGTTCATTGGTACATAGAAAAATACTTTGATATGCCCTACAGGTTGAAATAGTAGGAGAGTAATTTCGTGATTATCGATTTTTTCATTGCGGACTCTAGCTAAGATAGAGTAGTTGGTTGTTAGTAAAGGATAATGAAGGCACAAAATAAGTGTTTGGGCGATCGTGGATGCGTATTTCTACCCACCATGTATCAGTCTTTGAACAGACCACAGAACGGCAAAACTACTACTGCTATGCTGAAATAGGTTAGTAACTCACAGTCCTAAGAATATAATAACTTACTTACTGTCCCAATAGCGAAGGTAGTTGGCTTAACTTAGTACAAAAATGTTAACAATATAAACTTCATCCTACAATCACAAGTTTTCTAACATTATGTGTTGAAGCATAGTAACGTATTAATGACATTTTAAAGTCTCAGTGAAGCAATTGTGGGATTTAATTTTAATACAAACTGTACAGCAGTATAATCCCTTCCTATTACAAATGACAAACTCCTAAATTCTATGCATAAGAAAAGTTACTATGAAAAGGGAAAAGTCCATAATGATTAATCATCAAATATTTCGTCACAGTCAATACCTTGCAGTGTTTCATCACAAATACATTGCTCTTCCTTACTGGTTGATTGATGCAGTGCCTGGCCAGAAAATGCAATAGAGCATCCTGTAAATGTACAACCATTTAGTATAAACGTTGGTCCTGTTGTTGCAGGTGATAGACTACTAGACATGGAACTGCTACCAGCTACTGCTGCAACTTGACCAATACTGGTGGATGGTGGGTTGCTTACAGCACCTGCCATTATATTAGAGACATCAACTAGCTGTGCTGTGGTAATATGTTCATACTGGCGCAATGCTTCCTGTGACCTGTATGCTGCTGTATCAGCTTCTCTGGAACACTTGCTTGGAAGAGAGTGGAGGTTCCATAAGCCCGGAGGCTATGATTTGTGTATTTTTCTAACCCTGCCTTTTGACACATTTTCTCTTCATCATTGTTCCTAATGTGTTTTTTCCAACAGGTACATTTGTATACCATGGCATAGACGGATCTGGAGGAACTTCAGCAAGCGGTTTCAGATAGAAAACATCACTGTCATTGCTGTCATGAGGCAATACTTGTAAATACCTATCCAGTATCTTCACGTGGCATCTGTTTTTTGTCAACTTCATTGTCTAACCACTTTATTTGTTGATTAAGCAAGGCAAATCCACCTTGGTTATTTTTGATGCACGTTCAGTGTAAACATAGCAAGCAACCACCTTACCATTGACATTATCTGTTTGTCTTTTGATTTGAGATAATTTCAAGCTTCTGTGTTCTAAACCTCCTCCTGAGGCAAATATTTTTTCCATTGTAGAAAAACACATCATTTAAGGCCACTCCAATTTGTTTTTATGTTTCTGGTCATCTGAAGTTTAGTTTTAGATGCAGGCGGGCGGAATTCAGCAACAAAGCATGTGCAACAATGAAGTGACTGCTCAATTAGAGTATTTTTTTTTGTGATTTACTGACTGTTCTATTAGAGTATATCGATCCATACTATGCACTCTGCCCATTTCTTGCAGGTTTTCACTGATAAAAGCAAGGATAAGACATTATAGTGACACGTAAGCAGTTAGATTTAGCATGTTTGTAGCTAGCAGCCCAATATTTGTTTCTGAAATCCAGCTTTTTCAAAAATCTGATGCGGGCATATTCCCCATGTATTTCTGAAATTTCGCTTGCTGTAAAAAAGAATGCGGGCGGTGGACCAGAAACATAATTACCAATTGGAGTGGCCTAATAAACCAGTAGGATTATCAAGATTAATCACACCACTATCCCATAACACATCCTCATCAATTTTAGACAACACAGGGATAGTTTTTGTTGCAGTGCCAATTCCACTACTGTGTAGACGCCTGAACAGAGATTCACATATATTTTTAGAGGCCGAAACGCTGGATCCTGGAAAATATTGATTTGTATTTTTGGGTTAGTTTTCCTAAGTGCCTTTGAATTGCTGATAATAGCATTTTTAAGCTCCTAGGAGTGTACTGACTGCCATCAGCCTTACGTGTTTCTGCAACATATTTGCAAAGCCACTCGCATATTTCTTCGAAATTGTTGGAAACCAACACTTCAGGAGGGCATTTTTCTGAAGAATATCTCCAATTTCTTGGGGTAGTTGGAAAAGGCGGATACGGTCGGACGCGGACACAGACATTTTCAAAAAGGACTTTTACATTTATATAACAGTTATTTTTACTTAACGCTGTTTTTACAGTAGTCTTCGCCTCCAGACCCAGGCGTCGATCTTTTCATAGCACTTATCCATTTATAAGCGCACGGGCGAAGGATTTTTTTTTTTTTTTACAAATTAATGACATAAGATAGACTAGCACTCTAAAGACCATTATAGTGTTGTATACGTGCTCTAGAAATCTAATTCAGAGATTAATCTAGCATGTCCCAACTTAATCTCGTAGGCCAGGTCCTTGAAATCCTCAACACTTGGTATAAGTGCCTGCGCCTTATACTAAAAGGCATAAGATTGTGGATTTGGCCTGCTAAGCTAAGTTGCATACAACTATATAACTCTGTATTAGACTTTAGAACATGTGTACAACACCATTATGGTCTTTGGCATGCTGTGGAGTGCTGGTCTAGTCCTTCGCACGTGCGCTTATAAATGGATAAGCGCTATGAAAGGATCGACGCCTGGGTCTCGAAGCGAAGACTGCTGTAAAAACAGCATTAGGTATGAAAAATAACTGTTACATAAATGTAAAAGTGTGTTTTGAAAATGTCCGCGTCCGTGTCCGACCGTATCCGCCTTTTCCAACTACCCAATTTCTTGCTACTCTCCATTCTTCAAAATTTTCAGTGCCCATCGGTACTCTTCATTGTATTTGCTGGGCACTCACCTTCTTTAAATGCATCGAGCTCTTCGCAGGTGACATCAAACAAAAATCTATCTTTGGATGTTTCCACTTCTTCCTCATTGTGCTCACTATTGGATTCTTTCGATCTCTTGCAATTCTCATTTGAAACCTTCGTTTGACGAGGCCGTTTCAATTGGAGAGATTTGGACGCCCGTTTAGAATCTTTCTCCATTGGCTCCTCACAGCAAGGACACCACCCAGGAATACCTAAACAGAACTTCATTGCTCCTTCCTTCGTAATTCCTGGCCTTAAACTCGTCCGTATAAGAGACTTGCTGACAACTTCAGCACGTGGTTGGCCATCACTCATACTGAACAAACCCACAATCAAATGTTCTGTGAGCAAACCCACAATCAAATGTTCTGTGCATGCTAAAGAAGAAAACGTTTAGATAACGTACTAAACCCATGATCGATTTGTTTTGGCTACTCTATAAAAGAAATGGACCAATGGATGGTTTGTTTTTTCACCTATTAGGTGAGTGCACCTCAGTGGTATATATCAGTTATACCACAGCTGCTTGGGATTTTGCTGACATATACACCCGCAGCCCTCGGGCTTTGGGTGTGTATATCAGCAAAATCCCTCGCAGCCATGGTATAACTATTACATATGTATATATAATATTATAATATTTTCCTAGCTAAACACACTACCCTTCCACCGCACTTAGATCTATTCCCTACTCTTACTCCTAATTCTAACCACAATAACATTTTCTGCAAAGTCATAAAATGTATGCAGCAACAACAAACAAACAAACACTCGTGCACATATCTACTGTGCCATGCAAATAACATTGTCCAATGCCTTTATAGTGTACACAAAAACACAAAGCAAATAAACTCTCATACAAATGTCTATACACATATACTTTGGGTATAGGAAATCATTGGAGTATAGGGTGTAATAAAAAGAGGACACATATAAGTCCATGAAGTATGCATTGTACATACTGTGGTATGCCAAAAGGCACCGGTCAGGCTGAAGCGACATCATATCTATAACAGTGAAAACATCAGGCCTGTAGCCTTAGCAGTTGTCGAGTTATGCTTGTCTGAAGGCATGTTAGTTAGTCAGTTAAATTTCATAGCAACTTATCAGAAGCATTTTTGGTCACTCTGTAGACACTTTTGGGCTTATACCTCAGCAATACCACCAAGGCACCATGAAGGTATTGCGAGGATCATTTTGGAGTAATATTTTTGGCCAGAAAAGCCTAAACCTTCATGATCCCTAATATACAGTACTATTGTATGATAAAGCAAAACATTTACAAACAGAATAAGCATGGCGTGATTACTGTAACATAAAGAAAAACAATATAACAAATCTTATCCTTGAAGGTCACATAAAGTATCAAAACAACATGTATTCTGAAAATGGTGGTGTAAACCCTGAAGGTATGTCAAAACTATCACTACCAGGGGCAGAGGAAGTAGTTGATATGAGGGGGGCTGGGCTGACCCAGACTTATGGAAGTGAGGTACAACATTGTCTCTGGATTGGTAAGGTGAGACCAAAAAAAAAAAGGTCACACCCACCTCACCAGCTATGCATTTATAAACTACATAAAAATCCTTACATAGCTCACTACACACTGCTCTAATACTGCATGTGACTGCTTTATTAGAGTGACTGCTCTATTAGAGTATCTCGATCTTTATCGCGGTTTTCAGCCCCACTCCAAGAAGGATAATTTCGGTGTGGTATCATTCTGAGGGGGGGCTAAGCCCCCTAGCCCCCCCCCCCCCTTCCACCGCCTATGATCACTACTGTAGAAAACCAATGAAAAAACCTGTGAAAAGTCAGGTTTTCATTGGTGGAAGCTATGAAAATGTACTGAAATTGCATTTCACAGGATAAAACTGATGAAAATTCAATGAAAATGCTTTGAAACTTAAATGACAAACCATTGAAAAGTAACTGAAATATTCCATTAGAATTTCATCGGTTTTCATTGAAATTTTTATTGAAAATTTTCATAGTAATTTAAAAATTATCCTGTGAAAATGCAAATTCAGTACATTTTCATAGCCATCGATTAAAGCTATACCAATTGACTGTTCAATTTCAATTGGTTTTTCATTGGTATATCTCCAGTAGTGTATCAGTGCAAAGATACTAATGAGATAAGGCACCTTGTGTACCATTCTGAAAACCAGTACTCAACAAACTGTTTTTACTACAGAAAATCTGTATAATATTTTGTATTGTTCTTGAATGCTTGAACTTCTCATAACACCATTGCAATGTTCTGATGGAGTTAAAAGGTTGCTATCTACTCTGGACTCATCCAAATCATGCGGTCCTGATAACATAATAATATACCAGCTCGTATAGATCTATGAAATTACAAAAAATTATTTATAAGCAATCTTTTAAATGGGTAATCTTACAGCAAGACCCTGTACTGGCTAAGACATAAACTGAGTTTTTCCCTACTCCGATCAGCCATCACTTGTTTGAGAGGTTCTAGATCTTCCTACCACCGCTTTGGCCTCAAAGAGTCTGCAGCTATTGAGCTTGTGTGTGCAGAGGGTAGGATCAGTTCATTAGATTGAATCTTTATCTTTAAGTATTACTCTCTTTGTGTGTTGTTATTTGTAATTGTGCTTGTTTGTATCATGAAAAAAAATTATAAGCAGATTTAAACTAGAATTTTCATTTGTATTAAAGCAGAAATTAAGTGAGGTGATCAGCCAAGATAGCAGTGGTTCAGCAGTTAAGGATGTGGGTATTCGTTCAAGTTTTCTTCAACATTTTTTGTGCACCTTTTTTTACCTTGCAGTGACTGTTCTATTAGAGTATCTTGATCCCGGAAAATTTTACACTTGTTTGGCTTTTGCTTTATAATATTGTAGCTGTAACTCTTTTGCTAATTAAACTATCAAAAGGCACTGCTGCCTATATTTTAAAGTTATTCCCATACTCAGTTTACCTGTAGCCATTCCAAAGATTGTTTTTAAAATTTATTTTTAATGTACAGATTTCAAAATAAGTATACAGTAGTTGCACGTTCAATCTTTATTCACATGAATAAATGTTCACAACTCCAATCCTTGGATATTCATCAGATTCACAGCAAACTTGGTTCATGAATTGTGACCTGGTATGACAAAATCAGTCTTATAGCCCATCAAAATTTGACCATAATTTCAATGTTTAAAATTCAATAACTTTTTCTGTGGACATGGTAACTATTTAACATTTTCACCACTTATGTCGAGAGTTTACAGAATTGGAGATACACAATATTAAGCAATCACATGTATTTTCCAGCTATATGATTTTGTCAGACTTGGTCACAATGATTTACCTATATACACTCTTCAATTTAGCTATAGGCATGAATCTTTAAAGAAGAGGGCTTATGAATCACGACTCCAGGAAGTGGAACACAGTTCTTTTACCCCAGTGGTGCTCTCAGCTTCCGGAGGAATGGGCCATGAAGCCACAGTGTTTTGAGAGTCTGTCCAGTTTACTGTCTGAAGAAACCAAATGCATGTTAGGATGGATTGGGTGTTGGTTATCTTTTTATCTGCTTCACTCAGTGATTAAATTAATATATAAGATTAAGGAGCGAGATCTTCACAAGGTCACTAGCTATGTAAAGTATGTTCCGATTGATTTGATTTATTCGGAGACTCAGTTTTGCAATTAAATTAATGTTAATATAATGTATACATGCTACATGTATTATCAAGAGTACATAATAAAAATAGGGAGGGAGAGTGTCTAACTAGGACACTGGAGCATCCATACATTGGTAGAACAAAAGCTTTACCTTATTCAACATCTATCAACAGCACTCAACACCTATCAACAGATCTCTATCATCAGTAAAAGCGTTAATTTGTTCAAAGACCATTCAATAATATGCAGTGATTGCATACAGGCAGCAATGAAAGTTAAACACGCTCCCTCCCTATCAATAGTGTGTCGTGCGGCCAAGTACAGCCAGTGGCGCGCAACAGACAAGTGTGTATTTTACAGGAACCAAGAAAACGCCATTTTCATGCCTCCATAGCTCGATAATCGCTACATGGAAATTAACCATTTTTGCTGTGGAAACTCCCTCGGGATAGGGCACTTCCCATTCCAAATTTGAGGTGAATCCGACCATCCATCACTAGCATATGTGCCTTCAAAGTTCGTATTATTCTCTTCGTATTTTTCTTCTTAATCTTTTGGCTGTTGCTATTGTTCCAGCAGTCACATGAATAAAAATAAAACTTAGACAAAAAAGGTCCTCAAATAAAAAAAAGAAGAAAAACACAAAATTCCTTGAGCAGGAATCAAACCCAGGACCTCCAGTGCTTGAGCCCAGAGTCCTAACCATTGTGCTACATGGCTCCAAGCTACTCACCTCCCTTAGTTTCTACCTTATATGTCTCCAAGTGGAGTAACTTCTATATAATATATATTAAAGGTGAAGAAGAAACTAAAGCTGAACCCGACCCTACCCCTAACACTAGAACTACTTTTCACATCTCCTAAAGTTGAATGTTCGGGGCAACCTACTAGACGTGTTCCCTACAGTTGAATGCTTGGGGCAACCTACTAGACACGTTCCCTAAAGTCAAATACTCGGGGCAACCTACTAGACGTATGCCCTAAAGTTGAATACTTGGGGCATAGCATACGACTAGTGTGCTTGATAGGTAGTGGACTGCTGGAACAATAGCACTGACAAATATTTCCGGCTACCAGAACAATAGCGACTTCATAATCTTTTTCGTCTTGTAGCAGCTGGCTAGAAGCCATCAGCTAATACATCATGACGAAGCCATGCTACATAATGAAGTGACAATAGATTATTGATTGCACACACCTTTTCATGCCATAGGTAAACAACATCTGTTCATTGTCTTCGCTTTAGTATAAATGTTTTACATGTTCACATTATCATCAGTGATTGTCAAAGTCAACATAAGAACACGATACCTTCACCAGCAGCCAATCCTTCAAGGCCACGACACTCGTTACCTACAGTCTTCTTCATCTCACACACTTTAGAAAAATCGTAATAATTCACACGTGCTTTGGACGACTTACTTAAAATTTGGAGGACAGTAAGAACGTAATAGTGTACATTTACAGTCCAATTGTGGTAGAGATCAGACAAAGCACAAGAGAGTTATGTGCGGTTTTTCAAACGTCCGAAAGCGATTTGTTGTCACGACTCCAGGGTAAACCGCTTGACAGAATAACTTGAGAATCAGTCTGTACATGGAGTAACTATCATATAATTCAAACCTTTTGTGGTTTGAAAGAAATCACACTAATAGTTATGGAGTTACAACAAAAATGCCAACCATGTGTAAAGATTGCATGATCTCGAGTTTTTAGTATTACCTACCACGCTTTCCAGGCAAATAGCTAGCTAATGGAACCAGCTGAAAATAGGTAGAGAGGTAGAATAATTATTTTAGAATGATCTTTCAGTAATTTACAAAGAATCAGATTAAAAACTACTGAGATACACGACAAAAGTCAACTAGGTGTAACAAGTGCACAATCGAGATCCTAATAAAGCAGTCAGCTAAGAAGTAAATAATTACGTTCTCTTAATGTAGAGAATTTATCACTGTTATAAGCCACTGTGTATGAAGCTTAACTAAAAAAGGTCACCCTGTAGAGAGATCAGCTAGAAACAAGTCAACACGTCACCCTGCAAGGTGTTAAACCACATTTCAAATCACCCTGTAGAATATTCAGCTGGAAACCAGTCACCCTAAAGAGAGTTCAACTATATTTCAAGTCACCCTACCCTGTTGAGAGTTCAGATGGCAACAAGTTACCTTGTAGAGAGATCAGCTAGAAACAAGTCACCCTGTAGAAAGATCAGCTACACAATCATCCTGTAGAGAAATCAGCTGGAAACAAATCACCTTGTAGAGAGAAACAATACACCCTGTAGAGATCAGCTAGAAACAAATCATCCTGTAGAGAGATCAGCTAGAAACAAGTCACCCTGTAGAGAAATCAGCTAGAAACGATTCACCCTGTAGAGATCAGCCAGAGACAAATCAGCCTAGAGAGATCACCTATAAACAATTCCCCCTATAGAGAGTTCAGCTAGAAACAAATCACCCTGTAGAGAGATCAGCTAGAAACGATTATGCAAGTCACCCTGTAGAGAAATCAACTAGAAACAATTCACCCTGTAGAGAGATCAACTCAAAACAAATCACCCTGTAGAGAGGTCAACTAGAAACAAGTCACCCTGTAGAGAAATCAGCTAGAAACAAGTCCCCCTGTAGAAAAATCAGCTAGAAACAATTCACCCTGTAGAGATCAGCTAGAAACAAATCGCCCTGTAGAAAGATCAGCTAGAAACAATCCACCCTGTAGAGAGATCAGTTAGAAACAAGTCACCCTGTAGACAGTTTAGTTGGAAACAAGTCACCATAGAGAGATCAGCAAGAAACAAATCACCTAGAGAGAACTCAGCTACATTTCGTGCTAAAAATAAGCAACTCAGTGTAGAGTTCAAACTCTCTCAGTAGAGAGATCAGCTAGAAGCAAGTTATCCTGCAAAGGGTTCGACTACATTTCAAATCATCCTGTAGAGAGATCAGCTCAAAATAAATCACCCTGCAGAGAGTTCAGCCAGTAAGAAGTCACCCTGTAGATAAATCAGTTAGAAAAAATCACATGTAGATAGATCAACTAGGAGCAAGTCACCCTGTAGAAGGATCAGTTAAAACTAGTCACCCTGTAGAGAGATCAGCTAGAAACAAATCACCTTGTAGAAGGTATCAGCTTGAAACAAATAACTCTGTTGAAAGATTAGTTAGAAACAAGTCACTCTGTATAGACATCAGATAGAATGAAGTCCCCATGTAGTACTACCAGAGAACAGTGTCATGAAACACCTATGGATTATCCATGAATAGTGAAATAACCGCCGCAAAGTGCCATGAAAGTCATTTAGTGGATATTCATGGTAATATCCATGCCTTGAAATACTCATGAAAAGTAGAGATTTTATAGTAATTTCATAGCACTGACAAATTATTTCATGGCACAAGAAAATTTCATTGATGCAGAGGCCATGAATTGTTAAATGTTCATAGGCGGTGTCCATGAATTGTCATATTTTCACAGGCAGTGTCCATGAAAATTACATGTTTTACCGTGGCATTTCATAGGCTGTTCTCTGGGAGTTCAGTTAGAAATAAGTCAGATCAGTTAGAAACAAATCACAATGTAGAGAGATCAACTAGAAAAGAATTACTCTATAGAGAGATCAGCTGGAAACAAGGAACCCTGTAGAGAGATCGACATGATCAAGTCACCCTGTAAGAGCCCAACTACTTTTCAAAGTGTGAACACCATAACAACCTCAAAGCATGTGATACAATAACTGTTACTGTAAATAAGGATGATAGTGGCTAGTTTGCTATCACATATAAGGACTTCCTGCAGGAATGCTGAGCAATACACTATGTGGCACCAGCTATGATTGACTCCTTTGTTAGTATCGTGAACTATTCAGTATCGTGAATAGTGGCTTTAGTATTGATTGTGATACTAAAGTGGCAGTATCGCTCAGCCCTACCCTATAGAAAGATCAGCTAGAACAAAGTCACCATGTAAAGAATTCAGCTACAAACAAATCACCCTGTAGAAAGATCAACTACTGACCACGTAGAGAGTTCAACTACATTTCAAGTCACCCAGTGGAGATCAGCTACAAACAAGTTATCCTGTAGAAAAGAAATGGCATTTAATAATTCAATATTTATCTTTAATTAGCTAGCTACTGATAAAATCAAAAATAGATAATATAAAAAAGTCTGCTTTGAATGTCTTTCTCTGTAATAACACAGATTAAAATAACCCCAAAGCCGGCCATAAGATGGCTTTGGTGTATACAAATACAAAATGAAGTGATATCTAATTCACCATAGTCTTTTGGGGGGCCGCACCCTTTTTTACAGCTTGGCTGTTTTGGATCAGATTATCATTGCTGGAAAAAATCTTCATATGCTCTTTATTTGAGCCAAAGATCAGGCAAAAGGAAAAAGTGTACATTTAAAGTTTTTTGGGTCGATCTGACCCGAAAAACTTAAAAAATTGTTTTGGGTCGATCTGAAAGCTTGTTGGGCCTAGTTTTACCTCACCAATACTGCCTCATCGTCGTAAGGGAAAATTGAGGCTGGTTTTTGGGTGATATTATTTCGTGGGCCATGCCTACTCCTTTGTGGTCCCTACTATACAGTTACTATTGTACTGTATGATAGTGCTGTCAATAACTATAATAGTGTAATATTGCGACCGGTTTTGTGAAAAGCGGTCTTTCCGTTCACACATCCAATTTGCAAACTTCAATGGCTTCAGATAGATTGAAGGAAACTAATGACTTCAAATCTGATCAATAGTTAGCACCAACATTATGAAAAGTTTTAGTAAATCCAGTTAGATCATTATACAGTATGTTTAGTGGTCAAGGACTTGCAGAAAAAGTCCACAAACAAGTATAAGAAAAAATTAGAAATTTTGAACTAGAGTAGGGACAATGAAGTACCACGATAAAAAGTACTGGATTGGAGTGGTATGTAATGTCCAATTGTTGTAAAACAATAAGAAGCAGATACCTATTTCAGGGGTGGATCTAGGATTTCAGAAGGGGGGGTGCTAACATGGACACTTATAATATATGTGGCTAGAAAGTTGATACAACTTCGCACACTCAGCATGTGGAGCATGCTCTATCTAGGGGGGTCTGGGGGCATGGCCCACACAGGAAAGTTTTGCAAATTTGGCCTACTGAGATTGAATTTGGTAGTAATTTGAGTGAAAAATGATGTCACTCTTTAATGTGATACCATTATTCGCCTACAGTTTGTCGATATAACTAAAGAGCACAGCCAGTAGCTAAATTCAATCTTATAGAACTATATAGTAGTGGAAACATATGGGTATCAGCTGCACATGATCAATTTAAGTGTTCTGAAGTATAGCATAATTTGCAGTCTCATGGCTCAAACTACACTAGCTGTCCAAACAGTAGAGAGGGTAAGTGTGAGTGGAGAGGGTAAGTAGACTCACCAGTGTGTGGAGTGCATATGCACTCAGCATGTATAGAATTCTCCAGCTAGGGGGCTCTGGTGGCATATTCCCCTGGAAATTTTTGGAAAATGGCTATCACAAGACTGAATTTAGAAGCTATTTTTAACCATAAATAGTATATTCAATGTATCATAGAATATACTATCTATGTTTTAACCAAATGTGGGTACAATGATGAATGAGTTCGGTTGGAAGTAAAAACAGAACTATACACTGTTTCTTATTATTAGATTTTAAGAAAATGTATAATAGTGGCTTGTCAAAGAGAATAAAGAGTGTATAGTTAATTGAATGTAAAATGAAGGAGAATATATGAACACAGGATTGGATCTACTTCATATATATAACCACTGTTCTGTGGTGCAGGTTGCTATTTCAATCTAACTTTTAAAATGATGGATCCATCCATCACCATAATTGTTTTACAACTAGTCTACAAATACAACTAGTTTTTGGCCACAACTAACCCCTTTTTAGCACACATAATCATGACAACATAAATGCTGCAGTATCATTTAAAGTTGAGTTTCAAGGGATTTGATAGTGCAAACTCCAGAAGCTGCTAGATTTAGAATGGGATTTGATCAAATAAGGGAAACAAAACAAACAGCTCTCAGATGTTGCGACCTTGTGAACTTTATAAATGCTAAGAAATTCACTATTATAATAAGAGTGACTATTGTTTTACTTGTAAGAGAAACATTTCATCCTAAGAATCAAGTTTGTAGCAGAGCCTAAAAAATTTAAACTATGTGACAGAAAAACAGAATAGATTTTCAATTAATAATGTTTTACACAATTTAGTACATTAAAGGTATAAACCTTTCTAAAGTGATAGGTATATAGCAGGATGTTTGGTACAATGGTGAGGGTAGCAGTGCACAGGTCTTGCACTCTGGTAACTTCTTGAAATTTATAGTTTAATGATGAATGTTCTATTAGAGTAGTTGACTGTTCTATTAGAGTATTTCAATTTTAGCAGCTTAAAAGGTAGGACTTAAACCAAAAGTATAATATTGAACCCCTCTTAGTAATTCTTGGATAAGATTATCAAATCCAAAACAGCCTGCTGTAAAAAAGAGTGCGGCCCTCAGAAAGGCTAGGGTAAAAAAAGATGTGAAATCCAAGGTGGCGGCCAAGAAATGGCTGTGATGACCAAATGGCACAAAATTCACCTGAATTGTCGTTATTAAAATTTTTACCATTAACCTACCATCACAGCCATTTCTTGGCCGCCACCTTGGATTTCACATCTTTTTTCACCATAGCCTTTCTGAGGGACACACTCTTTATTTACAGCTTGGCTGTTTAATTTTGGATTAGATTTCACTTCTTTTTGTATTTGTATACCCCAAAGCCAGCCTATGGCCAGCTTTGGGGCTTTTTTAACCTATCTTTTTTTTTTCTTTACCACAGGAAGAAGAGAAAGATGAGGAAGTTTTTAAATACTTTAACTAATTCTGATTTTATCAATAAATGTACAAATTATATATATAATAATACATTTATTACATGTTAATTATTCCCTCAGATAACTTGTTTGCAACTCTCTACAGGGTGGTTTGTTTGTAGCTGAACTCCCTACAAGGTAACTTCTTCTAGATCTTTCTACAGGGTGATTTGTTTGTAGCTGAGTTCTCTACAGGGTGACTTCTTCTAGCTGATCTCTCTACAGGGTGACTTGTTTCTAGATGAACTCTCTACAGGATGACTTGCATGTAGCTGAATTGTCTATCAGATTAACTGTTTGCAGCTGAATTCCGTACAGAATACCTTGCAATGTAATATAATTCTATAATGGAGTAAGTTATAAACGTAGCTGAATGCTCTATTAGGGTGACTGTTCTACTAGAGTATCTCGATCTCGCATTTGCTACACGTAGTTGCCTTTCGAATCATAACTCAGTAGTTTGTACTCCGATTCTTCTGTACTACTGCAAGGACTTTCTATGATGATTATTCCAGCTACATACTAATTTTCAGCCCATTGCTCTAAGCGGTTTGCCTGGTAGATGTGAAAACTAATAGTTTTTTTATTCATAAAAATCGATCGCGTAATTTTGACACAGGTTGGGTTTTGTGTTATATCTCCATGGTCTTTATCTCAATTCCTTTCAAACCACAAAAAGGCACTCCTACGATGGTTACTCCATCTACATATCAATTTTCAACTGATTCCTCCAAGGGGTTTACCCTGTAGGCATGACAGACTGTCGACCTTATTTTACGCACATAATCGGTCATAACTCCGTGAATGTTCATCGGATTCCTACCAAAGTTGGTACTGAGATTCGCCTTAATGAGCCCTTCAAGTGTGCCAAATGTCAGCCCTATCCGAGTACGCATTCGTGTTTTATGGCGGATTTTGCGAAGTGTGCGAAATGAAGATGAAAAAAAAAATGAAGAAATTAAAACGAAATTGTGTTCGCTCGTATCTCGGAAATGGCTGGACCGATTATCTTCAAATTTGGTATGTAGACTCCCATAACTGGCCGGCACATCTGTAGCAAATTTGGTTCCAATCAGATAAGGGATCACAGAGCTACATAGGTGTGAAAATTGCGTTTTCTTTCTTCCTGTTATAATATACTCACGGTGTGGCGCGCCGGCTTCTTGGGCCATACGATACACTATCGTGTGTCTTGATAGCTATTCCCCTTGCTCTTTCCATCTTTTCATTGCCCATACATATGCATAAAATGCAACTGCATCTGTACTACAGCTTCTAGAAGCTTCCTAGCTTGCTCACTGTAAAATTTTGGAGGGGGGGTGCTTCAGCCCCCCGCCTTTGTATTTGCTTCTTATTGTTTTACAACAATTGGACATTACATACTACTCCAATCCAGCTTGTTTCAGTACTTTTTATCGTGGTACTACATTGTCCCTACTCTAGTTAAAATTCTTATTTTTTTCTAATATAGCACAAAAACCAGAGGCCATAAATATAATGAACCTTTGATGCATGGTGTGTAAAAACTGTGTATATATTATTAATTTATAAGTCTACTACAGTGCACAGCTACACTTACACACTGTATGCATTTGTAAACTATAAGGCTTAAAGAAAATAGTGCGCATCAGTAGGAACTGCATTGATTCAATGTATGGCTTGCAAATTACCAAGCGAGCAGTGTTTACACTGAGGTGATCTAAGACATTGAGTGTAGTTATTTACTGATATAAGTTTACCAGTACTGCGAAAATGACATCACCAATAGTATAAAGGAATAGCATATACTACCCAACCACTTTTCATCAGTAAATCAAGGGTGGGTTCCTATGAATACAAATACATGAAATTGGCAGGGAGAAAACATCCTGATTGCCCAGCAGACTTCTGTAAGTATAATGGAATGACTACAGGATTGAGGCTACCAAGGCTCAAATCATGGATTTTTTCTCCTTTGGAACTTTTCAAACATACGTAATGCAGGTTGTAGGACCACATGTGCTACAGACCTTCTGTAAAGCCTTAATAATATATATAATTAACAAACAACATACTTTGATGACATAATGGGAAAAACCAAATAAAAATACCTATTGGTTAACCACACATATATTTAATTACCTATATTTAAATTTTATATGTGTGGTATCTTTTGTCGGATCTTTTACATTGCTCTCTTCAAAGTACTGACCATCTTGATTGATGACTATTCTAACTTAATTGTTATTATTCTGGAGAAGAATATTCTCTTGTAGGTTTGGTGCTTGTACAACTGGAGTGAATGATCCTCAGATGCGTAGTTATAGCCCTAGTAAGGTGTAAAAATGATGCTCTAAAACTCTCTGTTTCCACTACCTGTATGCTGCACCAATAAAATGAGAGTACTTAACATTTTCATCATACTCAACATTACAGAGTACTCAACATTACTCAACATTTATGGTATATCAGGTATCTTCTGTAGTACAGCTATAACGACAGAATTGTATACTATTATGATGAAAACTTTATGTAGTTCGGCATATCTCACCCTGATAGAAAGGCCCATAGATTACAGCAGCATAATCAGCAACTACAAGAGATTTTACATTTGGGCAGGGTTGTAAATGCAATGAAGCAATGGAGGTCATCTACACTTGCATCTAGTGCATGGACATTATTTTAATCCTTACTTCATGCCATATACAGTCTGTCAATGTTATATTTCTACCCAATGCGAATGGGGCTTGTCGGTCATTGAGCAGACCGCAAAACACAAGAAGAATATGACAACTAGGTAAGTAGCATATAGTCCTAAGCTTATTAACTTACTTACTGCCACAATAGCGAAAGTTTAATGTAGTATTAAAACTGTACACTTCAAAAATCAATCCCACAAACTGAACTTCCTGGCGTGTGTTGAAACATAATGACGTAGGAATAACAAACGTTCTGAGAGCTATATGCCCACGCAATTAAACCACAATTGATCATCAGATGCTAGTGTATAAAACAAATGGGGTGAGTGATCTGTAGTTCTTTCACCTATCAGGTGAGTGTGCCATGAGTGATATATATCATTTATACCACGGCTGTGAGGGGTTTTGCTGATATATACACCAGAACCCCGAGGGCCACAGGGATTTTGCTGACATATACATCCAAACCCCGAAAGCCGTGGTATAACTATTATATATATATAGCCCGAGACTAAGTGTCCATTGGTAATAGCTGCAGATGTAGATGACCTCCTCTGTTTCATTTGTACAAGCAAAAAGAAAAATCTGGAATAATTATATAATACATTAAGTTCAATTAGGGATCATGGAAATAAAAAAGTAATAAAACAGAAAGTCAACTACACCTGCAGATAGTGCAGTGGGGAGTAAATGCATATCTGCAAGGTGTAGGTGATATCCCTTGTTTCACTACTTTTCATTTCTATGATACCTCAACTTTTCTTTGTGCTTGCATGTTTGCTTACTTTTGGTAACATAATATGACTGATGATCCTGCACATACTGCATCGAATAGCACCTGGCATATCATAAAATTTATTCAAGTTAGTACTAAATGCACACTCCAACTATCAGTGTTCCAAATGCAGAACCAGTGCTGGGCAGTTACTTTTAAAAGTAATATACTCATTACTTCCACGCTATGTAATGTATTACAGACTTAAGTTTAATAATACGTATGTGACTGGATTTGCGAAAAGGTACCTTTCCACACATTTTACATACCGGCAAACAATATCATGTAACAGTTGACTCCTTACACTAATTAACTTGCACTTAGTACCAGATATTGTAGCTACACACATGGAGGGAATTATATGCAATGATCAAAAAATTATGAAGCTTCAAAGTTAAAATGGGTCAAATTTTGTATGTGAAAAAGGTACCTTTTTGCAAATCTGGTCACATATATTAAGTTACATGTTACTGTTCAGTAATAGGTGCTAGCTAAGTTGTCTTGCCATGTCTAGAGCAACACCTGCTACTATAAAGCATTATTAGTACATGCACTTGTTTATCTACAAACAATTGAACTACATACTGTGTTGCTAAATAAGATTAATGATCACATGATTAGATTAGTGAGGTGCTTCCCTTGTTTCACAACTTTTTATTTCTATGGCCCCTAATCAAATTTAATTGTAACTTTCCTTTTACTCATTTGTTTACTTTTTGTAATAAGAAAAAAATAAGGAATTTTAAATTAGAGTAGGGACAGTGTATAGTGTTGCGATAAAAAGTACTGAAACAAGCTGGATTGGAGTAGCACGTAATGTCCAAATACTGTAAAACAATAAGAAGTGAATATCCCTACTGTGCAACACTATGCACTATCCCTACTCTAATTTAAAATTCCTAATTTTTCTTATACTTGTTTGTGAAGTATTTTTGCAAGCTCATGACCACTAAATAACCTGCTTTTCACAAAACCAGTCACAATATGTTAAAAGAGTTAATCACAGCACTATTATACTAGATGATGACTCATACAATAACAACTGATCAGTGGGCATGGCTCTACCTACAGACTGATGAATGGGAATGGCTACCATATGTATACAGACAGTAATTTACGTAAGTGGGCGTGGCTCACAAAAGAAGCAGGGCTATGGTATGACATGTAGTAACACGTCCACATTTAATTTAGCACATGTCTACAGACAGTAATTTACATAAGTGGGCGTGGCTCATGTAAGAAGCAGGGATACGCTATGACATGTAGTAGTAACATGTCCACATTTAATTTAGCACATGGGGTCAGACCCGAATGATCTGTAAAGTGGGACCTGGATGACCTGACTCGCATTGTTACCAAATAAACTATATTTATTGATTTACACATTGCTATATAGTTCGCCACAAGTTGCTCTCACTGATCAATATCAACAGCGAGTCATGTATGCGTGCGTTCAAATAGTTTGGTGCAACCAGCGACCACATGTATTCGAATAGTTTGATGCAATACACTGGTAGATGGAAGCCGTACTGTAGTCTATTAACACTCAACGGTAGAACCTTGACTGATGGCCATGGTAAAGAAGGATAAAGGTAAGACAATAGCGCAAGCATTGTATGTTTATCAATATACCAAAGGATATTTCTTAAGCAAGCTAGAAACGTTTCTGCGAAAGAATTAGGGCTGTAGCTGTAGCCAGTTTTCCGCTACACTTGACTGAAGGTGTCAGGCAGGCAGTAGAGAATTCTGTTGACTAATTTTTAAAAAAATTCTGTAGCAACTTGATAGAAACGTTTCGGGTCGATCTGAAGACACTTTTGGGCTTGGTTTTACCCAACCAATACTGTCATGTCGTTGTGAGGAAAAATTGCGGCAGGTTTTTGGGTTATATTATATCACGGACCGCCCCCACACCTTTGATGTCCCTACGATACAGTACTATTGTGCTGTATGATGATTGATAAAGCCATACTGCATCAAAAGAAAGAATGGCACCAGACATAATCATTATCAGTTTTGGGTCATTCCATACCAAATCAACAAAAAAAATCTGGACCCCTTTTGATTTTCATGAAATTTGGCACAAACATGGACCCTATCAAGAAACTTTCTCACACCAAAATTTGGCTCATTTCATTGGTCTCCCTTTAAGTTATGACCACTCAAAGTTTCTGTTGAAAATGTCATTTTACTTACATGTCTTCAATAAAATGACCATAACTTTGCTTGTGATTAGACACTTCTGGATTAGATTTTTGAAATGCGTATTAAATTCTCTTTTAGGTGATATATGAAGGTTTATAATTGCTCAAAGGAAAAGGTCAAACCACAAAAATGTAGCTTTTTCCTTTGATCTTAATTTTCAAAAATATATATTCTTTAATTAAATTTATTCTTGGTTTACATGTTACTCTAATACCCATCATTCACCACTGTGAGTTTAAAGTTGGGACCAATAGTAGATCATGAGTTATAACTATTAATGTGTAGCCTTGTAAACATTGCTGTTTGTATGGTATAAATAATTATGTGTATAGTAATTTCCAATACCAATTGCAAGTAAAGTATGTCAAAAATCATTTTATGCAACGAATTAGTTAGGGTTTGTATTGTCAAAGGCTCACTACAGTGAAACCATACTAACACAAGCCACTTTTAAATCTAAGAAAGTTTGTGCAGTAATAAGGCTGCCTATAAATAAAGGAGTCACTAATTATATTTTTGCTGTAAGTTCAGTGTCCTATATAAGAGGTGGCCACTATAAGAAGGTGGTCTTATTATAGAGGTAGCTATATTTATAGGGGGCTTACTGTACAACTAATGATATTCCAATCTATTCTTTCAATCTTACTGTATTATGCCGCCACAGATTATGATGATAGTTTCCAATCTTATATTGTGTATAATAAGTTATAGTAACTGCAGGATGCAAACGATACAGTTATTTATACATTTGTATGTATATACATGTAATGTGTTACTCTAATGCAACTATATGAAGCAACCACCTAGGTATTAAAACCAAGAAGTTTTGGATACCATTAAGACATGGCATTTTGATTAAACAATTTCCTATTTAAAGTTGGCCCTTGTATATATCTATATTATAAGAGTGAAAAGCCGTCTGTCTGTCTGTCTGTCTGCATTCCATTTGATGTCACGCATTGTACTCTCGAACCGCTGTGCGTTTCGAAGCGTCTTTGGCGTCACGGAAGCGCTGATTATTGAGCTCAACAATGACGCTTTCGAAAAGTTCGTGCGAGCTATCGTAAGTCGTCTACGGGCAGTTGAAGGCAGGTGTGTAGACTAAAATTCACTTGAATTCTTTCTATAAACCGCATGCAAACCGCAAGTAAACACCTATCTCAGTCCATTTGTACAAGTCTTTATAAGACAAAAATATTGCTGTAACAATGTCGTGAAGTAGATAGGTTAATGGTTTAGGTGCCTGTCTTACGTGCGCGAGGTTGTGGGTTCGAGTCCAGCTGGTGTTAATTTTTTTTTCGTTTTGGGCACCTTTTCAGTACACCTTTTTCGCACTGTACTGCATGTGTTTTTGCCAACTGTACACACGTGATATTTCTAATTCAAATTCATTTGATGTGCTGTGTAAGCATGCCCGAGCATGCCGCCTAAACGAAAACGATCGTCTACTTTTTGTGCGTTTCAAGCAAAGAGACGCAAGCAGAACCAAAGATTGGATCCAGAGAAGAGACGGGAAGAAGCAGAACGACAAATACTGCGCCGCCAGGAGGCTTCAACTGGAGCTACCACCTCATCCAGTGCTAGGTGTGAACTCGACTCACAACAGAGACGATGACAACGTGACGCAGAAGCCCATCGTGTGGCCCGCCAGGACGAAGAAAGAAGATCACAGGAACGGATCCACGATGCAGCTGCCCGTCGACTTGCGCGTGCGGACTCGGCCAGAGAAGAACAAGTCTATCATCGTATAGGTAGTTTAGTTCCATCAACAGGTGAGTCTCCTAAATTTTCCCAAATTTATTTTATCGACAACCAGCAAACTGAAGTAGCTACAAGATGTGGGATAGTTGATGGGTTAAGGCTTGACATAGTTAGGGGTATTACTGAGCTTTTGCATGACGATAATCACTATGTTCAACTTATTAAGGTAGCTAAGAAATATTTGAGCAGCATGATGAGCCAGCAAATATTAGGGTAGTGATTAATGAGAACAAACGGCCTGTAGGAGAGCATGCTAGGAGGTACAATAGCATGGGAGGTAGGGAACTGTCTGAGTATGGGCTACCCCAGCCTCAGGCAGTGGATAGCGATAGGTTTGCACGTGTGTACCGTAGGGAGATTGACTATAATCCTGAAGAGCAACAGGCATACGTAAATCGTAATGTTCCATTGCTTACTGCTGACCAGCAAGATGTCTATGACACCTTTTGCTCCATGATAGATAGAGACGAGGGAGGCATGTTATTCTTGGATTCCCCTGGTGGAACTGGCAAAACTTTCTTGATCAATCTTATTCTAGCTAAACTTAGGTCTGTAGGTGACATAGCATTAGCTACTGCTTCTAGCGGAATAGCTGCTACTCTCTTGACTGGAGGACGTACCTTGCATAGCACCTTTAAGATCCCTTTGGACTTGCATGCATCGGACATCCCCATGTGCAACATCAAGAAAGGAACTGCACTATGTAGGGTGATCATAGAGGCTAAAGCCATAGTAGTCGACGAAGCCCCCATGACCAACAGAGGTGCTTTTGAAGCTTTGGACTGTACCCTGAGGGATCTGACAGGGAATGATAATCCAATGGGAGGCAAGTGCATGCTACTGTGTGGTGACTTCAGGCAGATTCTACCTGTCATTCAAGGTGGCACTAGAGGTAACATTGTTGATGCTTGCCTCAAGCGATCTCATCTGTGGGACAGTGTGGTGGTTAAACAACTACACACTAACATGAGAGTGCACCTGTGTGGGGATGTGGCAGCTGGACAATTCGCTGAAGAACTATTGGCCATTGGAGATGGGAAGTTTCCTATTGATACTCTACCTGATGTTGTCCAGCTACCTGACACCATGGGAACCTTTGTGGATAGCAAGGAGGAACTGGTTTCCAGGGTGTATCCAGATTTGCTCTCTAACTTTAGGGACTTGGCTTGGCTTTCTGAATGCTGCATTCTTGCTCCTCTTAACAAGACCACTCATTCCATCAACATGACTCTGGTGGAGCAGTTACCTGGTGACTGCTGTGACTACAGGTCCTTGGACACCATACCTGATGAATCTCAGGCTGTTCACTTTCCAACAGAATTCTTGAACTCTTTAGAGGTATCTGGACTACCTCAGCATCTTCTCTTACTTAAAGTAGGCGCTCCTATTATTATTCTACGCTCTCTAGATCCTCCAAGGGTTACTAATGGCACTAGGTGTGTAGTTACTAAACTGTCGGCTAACACAGTAGAGGCCAAGATTTCTCACGGTAGATATGCAGGACACGATATTATAATACCACGCATTCCTCTCATTCCGAGTAACTCGGTTTTGCCTTTTGAATTTAGACGGCTTCAATTTCCGATTGCACTTTACTTTGCCATAACCATTAACAAAAGCCAGGGCCAAACTTTTAAGGCTGTAGGATTAGATTTGACGGACGAAAGCTTCACATACGGCATGCTTTATGTGGCACTATCTAGGGTAGGTTCAGCAGATAGATTGACAGTTTTAGTTAGAGGGGATTGCAAAACACGTAATGTAGTTTATAGTGAGGTTTTTAGATAGGCAAACACATGCACTTTAGTTAGGTTTGTCTGCTGTATCTGCTGCTTTGTGATATTGTGGATCAGCACCTGTGGATGGTGGTAAGGAAGGTATTATGGTACAAAAAATGTATCAGATGGTTGCTTTGTATATTTATGTATGTGTGAAACTATTTATCTTTTCTATTCTTTTGTCTTTATGCATATCCTGGATGGTTTGCTCGGAGGAGGGATGACTGCAGCTACACAGTGAAATGACACGGTCCCGTGGCAGACTGTTCTTCACAACGTGGGGCACGTTGTGAAAATGGGAGCTATTTATAGACTTTGCAGCAATGATTTGAACTCTTTCTACACATGCATACAAAGCAGAGTGGAGCATTTTTCAGTTTTTCCTGTGCAGCAAAACAAAAGAAAAGGCTGGCAGGTTTTTTCCATGAGCTGTCTTGGGCTGGATGACTCAAATTTTTTTGTTTTCATTTATTATTATTTCTTGCTAGCCCCCACTCTGTGCCCATGCTGTTATATTTTATAAAGCCGTTATATTTTGTCATAACAGAATCGTTGTAGTGCAGATTACAGTAATTCATGGTATGTTTGGTTGATGGTAGAATTTGAGCAACTTAAGTCACAAAATATTCCAATAAGAGTGCACTTCTCCACAATTATTGCATTCATGCAATCCTTACACCACATTGTTTCCTTAGTCTTTTATAAAGTATATATAATAGTATATTACCAACTGTAATTTCATTTAATTTCCATGTCATTGTACATACTGCCCTGCACGATAGGGCAGGTACTACAGCTAGTATAATTATAAAGAGGTGGCCACTAAGATATGTTCTACTGTATATCACTTTGAATCATGCAGACTTTGAATGAGCATGCATACTACTGACCACTTAAAGGCCATCTTTATATGTTTGTACCTATAGACAATGTCTTTGCTGGAGAAATGTACACTTCTAAAACCACTACGAATTGTCTTACTCATCAAAAATTTGATTGAATAGAGTGGAACCCATGACCTGTCTTAGTGGCCACCTGTATAGAAAGGCCACCACTTCATAAGGGCCAATTTTAAATTGCAGTTGCCTATATATACCGTAAAGCTTAAATATTTCGAAGGGAATTTTTTTTGCAGTTTTGGGTGTTACCAGTGAAAATTTTATGCTTGAAATATTTAGACCTCCATATATTTTAGGAGTGTTTGCAAATCCACAAAATTTTTATTTTTAGCAACATTGCTCAACCTTGAAAAATTTGCCCCTCGAAATATTTAGGCTATACGGTACACTTATGCAACTGTATTAAGCAGCTACCTGCACATTAACTGTCATTAAGGCCCAATAATTTTGGCCCTAAGGTAACTCCATACATCAACTGTATCATGATGAAACTATTTATTATAGTAATGTAGCTCATAATTTGATTCTATAATTGAGAATTGTAATATCATAGAAATGTTCCATAGAAATTGCTATGTGTTACATTGTACAAAAGATTCACTACAGCAATTGCACACTAAATCATGTAATATAGAAGAGTATCGTAGTAAAAGTTGAGACTGAAAGTGGTGCATATTGCATGATGGTCTCTACAATTATTCACATGTAACTTTGACATGCAACGAAATCTGATGCATTGATATCAGTACACAATTGAATCTTTGAAGGTGCAAGTTGAAAAGACTTTAAAGCCATTCTACTGCATCAGTCATTCATTACTACTCGTTAGAAAAGCTCTAGTAGATTACAATATCTGTTAAGGGCCAACTTTAAATTGTTCTAGTAAGGCATCTATACACATCAAACTATATAAATAGCCACCTGCATATTAAGGCCAAAAAAGTTTGGTCCTGACTGGCTTAGACAGTTTCCACTATAGCTACATTTGTGTATCAAAATACGTGCTTGCATATCAATAATCAGCATTAAATACTAACAGTAGCAGTTGCTGTAGCTAGTAAAAATGTCATCAAGGCTACTATATAATAGACTTGGCGTCATAATCAGAAACCGTATATACAAGCTTGATTAGGGGTAAATTACATATTTAAGTCTGGGTTTTCTTACAAAGCATAAACAAATGAACTTTACTTACAAACCAACAATGTATAAAATGATTGTGACATAGTATTATATACAGTTACTTGCAATTGCAGGGCCGGAGGAGACGGTCCGGTTGGTCAGGCCTGAGCCGGACCAATAATCTGAAGTTGAACCATAGATAGTATATTCTTGAACTAACTAGCTGACCAGCTCGAATTACATTACTTTCATGCAATCTTTGGACGATCACATCTACGTGTAGCTACGTACATTATACAGATGTTATTGAAAATGCATGACACGAGTAGTTACCTAGTTTCTCAGCCTAACTAAAGCACAGAATACACGTATAGTACCTCCGATTACCTTACAGTACAGCATAGCATTCGTATCGTTTCGTACAGAAATGATTGTGGGTTCTACGTACAGTATCACGTGTGCTGACAGTTGGCATTTATCACGTGTAAGGCAGGTGCCTTCTTTGATTCTAAACCAGCACACTTATATCACAATTCAATCTTCACAAAATAATCATTAGCATTCCTTGGCTTATCTCTCTTGGCTTCTTTTACTGGGCGAAGGGCTGGCAGTGACAAACCAGATGACTCCTTCCGCGGCAAGAAGCTGTACACCCATACATTACATGGTGGCCATCTGGATGAGATGTTGAGTAGAAATCACTCCTCTTCAACTACCCACTCGTCCTGTCGAGATACTGAGCAAACTCTCAGTCTCACCATAGATAATAGAGTAAAGGGATAGGAAACGCAAGCGATTTCCGGTTTGACTTCCGTTACGCGTGACTTGAAAGGACAAGACAGTTTTGTGAGAATTAGTGTTCTAAGCAGCGTAAATAGTAATCCAACAGACTACAGTAAGTATTTAGGCCTATGTGAGAGATTTTGGCGAGAGAATTCAGACCGTAGATTTTGTAACAAAGCATATCGCATTAACCGTGATTGTTACACGCTGTCACACTTTCGCTCATCGTACCTTCATGCCTCGTCCATACCGCTTCTTTTATAGCCGGTTCCACTTTCGAATCTTGTGGTAAGCTAGGCGTGTCACCAACACAGTCTTTTACCGTTGCGTTGTACTGCAAGGTGGTTTAAACTTTTGGTTAAAAATGGAAGATACTTAGTCGTTTCTTCAAGCAACAGTTCCTGTTTTGCTCCGATATTTCCTCTGGTTCCCTCTGTTAAATGGTAAGGAATAGGTTTATCACAGTTAAAAGGATAGAATATATTTACGAAGAAAGTAAAGTGGTTTAAAGTAATTTTTGGGCCGTTTTTTTTCACTTTCAATTTCCTTTAATTTTGCGTATAACTTCCTTGAGGGTTGGTACCATCCTATTTCCCTCGTTTACTTACTTGAGTTCACTGTAGCGAAGTTTCACAGTCGTTGGTTGCAAAATTCTGTCGTTACAACAATTTGTTTCTCTTTGATACAAGCGCAGCAAGCGTAACGAGTATGTTCGTGACGTACTACACGGAATTCCAATAGAAATGTACGTATTTTGTGATGTCACGTTATTGCGTTTCCTATCCCTTTACTCTATTATCTATGGTCTCACCCACATCGCGCCATTTTCGAATACTGATTGATCTCGTGACTGTCCACCAGTATATTTACGTGATGATCCGTTCATTTCATACAAACCAGTATAGTAGTATACTGTATTTTTGTAGCTGTGTAGCTTTGTATTGTAGCTGTGTGAATTCACTGTATAGTAATTATATCCTAGCTAAAGGGGGCCATGCTGCATGGGTTCCCTGTGAAATTTGGGGGGAAAGTTGCAAGTTGCTAGCTAGTTTTACTTTAAAATTTAGCATCAATTTTAAGGCATCTTCAAGCCTTTAAATTGCAAAAATTCTGCACCTGGGGGTTGCACCCCCAGACCCCCCTTGAACTTCTAATTGCTAGCTATAACTAAATGAACCATACAGCAAGTTTTATGCTGTGTCCCCTGTATGTCAGGTCTACAATTATTCATAGTATAGAAAGTCTGAAGAATAACAGATAGGCTTGAGCATATTTATATAGCTAGCTAGCAGTGAAATATCACTAAAATTGCATATCTGCATGAGTGTCTAATTTTCTAAAATTTCCTGTAGGGGCATGCCCCCAGACCCCCCTAGAATGCTCGTGCTTCGCAGTGTGCTTCACTCACTGTGCAACAACTCCTTTCATTGGCATGTATATAGTAGCTATTTCAACATTATAGTCAATGGCCTGACCAACTCAATTTTCCCTCCTCCAGCCCTGAATTGGTATTGCATCTTTACATACTTGAACCATACAAACAGCAATGATTACAAGGCTACACATTAACAGTTATAACTCATGATCTACTATTGATCCCAACTTTAAACTCACAGTGGTGAATGATGGGTATTAGAGTAACATGTAAACCTAAAATAAATTTAATTAAAGAATATATATTTTTGAAAATTAAGATCAAAGGAAAAAGCTACATTTTTGTGGTTTGACCATAAAACTTTATATATCACCTAAAAGAGAATTTAATAAGCATGTCAAAAATCTAAACCAGAAGTGTCTACATCAATCATAAGCAAAGTTATGGTCATTTTATTGAAGACATGTAAGTAAAATGAAATTTTCAACAGAAACTTTGAGTGGTCATAACTTAAAGGGAGACCAATGAAATGAGCCAAATTTTGGTGTAAGAAAGTTTCTTGATAGGGTCCATGTTTGTGCCAAATTTCATGAAAATCAAAAGGGGTCCGGATTTTTTTTTGTTGATTTGGTATGGAATGACCCTTTTGTGTCTGAATGCATGCACCACGGTATGTTCACACCAATGCACAGCACTATAAACAAGGAAGCATCTCTGTAGTTAATCCAGTCACTACAGAAAATATGGACAATTTGATAGTCAGCCATAAGGAAGCCATTTCATGCTTCCACTTTGCTCTGCCAGCAAAAATAAAATAGGACACAATGGAGGACAAAGGTAAGTCTACAGTGCATAAATTGTACATACTGCAGTATGCCAAAATGTAACTCAACATCTACCAGTGAGAAAATTAAGCCTGTATATGTAGCCTTAGCTGTTATTGAGATATGCTGGTCTGAAGACCTTCAGTGCTGGTCACTGTAAAGCATTAATACAATAATACAATACAAAAGACATGAGTCAGTCATTCAGGAGAAAATTCCACTATATAAAATGAGTTAAAGGTTTGTATCAACTTATTGGAAGCATGTTCAGATCATACTGAAGACACATCATGTTTGGACTTGTTTATACCTATATAACCAATACTGGCAAGGTGCTGATAACAGTATTGTGAGACTGGTTTCTGCTCAAGTTGTGAGAAAGCACAAACCTCCATGTTCTCTAATATACTCAGGCCGCACTATTGTACTGTATATGATATCTTACCTGTGTTACTAAAGTTTAATTCCTGCTGCTTGGCACATTCTACATGTAAATGGGTACCAAGTGCAGGTTTTCCACTTTTAGATGTGAGACTAATATCATTGCTCAAAATTTATATAGGTTGATTTATTATGAGGTTAAAAAGCATGTTCTGTAGTGAATATGCTGCGAAAACAGCATGTAACAGAGTCTCTAACTATAGCTAGGCAAGCACATTTGCAACCTTAAAGTATCAATTAAAGCATTGCTGTGGGTGCAATGCAAAAAGTATAGCACATAAGGAAGAGACAAATATAGCTATATTTTGTCTCAAGACCACTCGCTATGATTTTTGTATGGCATGAGCAAGGCAATGATTTGACTGATCACACATACGAAACTGTTTGAAACTTACCATGTCATCACCTTGAAAGAGCCAACTTCATTCTGGATAGCAATCAGATGCACCATAACAATCCTTTAGAGTGATTTCTTCTCTGGCTTTAAGAGCTTTCTTCTTCAAATAGTTTATCCATGCATACTGAGTTTTATAACTACGTACCTCCATATAACATTGTAGTCAATTCTTTAGCAATGTGGTCATGCACATAGACCATATTATCTTTAAAAGAATGTACAGAGTCCACAGGAAGATGAATTCATGTCTACACATAGGCAAAACGATGAGCAGACGACAGGCGGTATGCTCTACCATCAATAAACCTATATGCAATTATGCATGGCTATATAGTGGTCCATATAATGACATCCATCGTCATGGCATCACTACCACAAGCATCACTGTTGGTATATCGACCAGTATGTGTATATGTGATATATCTATACATAGTAAAGGTTTCCTTGAAATGATCCGAGGAGTTCATCAAGTCCTGCAGGGTCAAACTCCTGTTGAAGTAAAAATAATGTTACCCACAGTGTGTAAAGGGATATTCTTTTAAAAATACCCTTCATGACCACATGGTAATTATGTCAGGTAATTATGTCAACAGTGGCCCAAAATATGTGAAGGTCAAAATTGCTCATTCTCATACTGCAGTTTACACAATATGACATTTACAGCCATTTGCTAATCTATATATGCCCACTTTGTGAAAGCATAAGCACAAATTTTGCATAAACATGCATCATACACATATGAGAAGTTGTATAAATAGTGATTTGATTGATATCAGGAATTCAATAATTAGTGGCTATTGGTCACAGCAGCAGTATCTTGAATCAAAGGTAGCTTGCAGGCTGTGGTGCTATAATTATATATAGCTATCTCCCAGCAAATTACATACTTTACATTTCATTCAACATGCATTTTGTTAGTTGCTTTTTTGTGCTCTTTATACTTTCAAGGGTGATAGGAAATTCATGAGAGAAAATGGACAAAAGTAGCTAAGCCCATGTTGTACAGTACCTTCTACGGTATGGCAATGACACAATGGTATGTTGGGACAAAGTATATAATTATTGAGCTAAGGGTTTCAGTTAGATAGGCAGTAGGTATATTCTATAATCATGAAAATTCACCAGGAGTTTAATTAGGTTTTACTTGATTGTACCCGTGCATGCAGGTATGCACTTTGCTCCACCTGTTTTAACTACCATAGCTCTCAACCTGAAGCTAGCCTTTGCCAGGAGTGAGATCAACATGCAAAGTATATCATACATACCATACAACCCTGCATAATGAAAAGTATCCTGATGGCCACTATTGGTTATGCTGCCATGCACACACTGGAATTATACTTGGCATATTTTCATTTTTTGTAGGCACTGGTATCTTTCAGTGATCAGTTGCTTGTTCTCTAAATTTCGTGAATATATATTAGTGCTGAAAGGAATAGCAATTTTTACTATTCGAATAGTTGTGAACAAAATGACCGAATATTCAATTATTCTTCAAGTTTATACTTCTATTAAATAAGTACTGAAACCTTTTGTTAAGGAGCAAGGTAGCTAAAGCCTAGCTAAGTGCTATTTCTACTAGGGCTGAGCGATACTGCCATTTTAGTATCACGATTGATACTAAAGCCACTATTCATGATACCGAATAGTTCACGATACTTACAAATAAGTCAATCATAGCTGGTGCCACATAGTGTATTGCTCAGCATTCCTGCAGGAAGTCCTTATAGGTGATAGCAAACTAGCCACTATCATCCTTGTTTACAGTAACAGTTATTCTAATACATGCTTTGAGGTTGTTATGGTGTTCACATCTCTCTGCAGGGGAAACCAGATGGGTGGACTTTATTATTTACAAGGATTCTTAGCCTAGTACTGCATAACAAATGGATTTTTAATGACAGTAATGTACAGGCATGGTATCATGATAGTTAATAACAAAATATCACGATATCGATACTTTCAAAATATCGCGATATATCGCTAAAAAAACGGTAGTATCGCTCAGCCCTAATTTCTACAGTATCTTTTCTAAAATAAGGATTTTTACAACATAGATAGATACATCACTTCATTCACAATTTTAAGTTTCAAGGCTGGCTTTTCCATCTGAATACAGTGTACAAAGTGCTATTAAACAATTATTCAAATAGTGTGTTAACGAATTGAATAATGTCATACCGACTGAATAGTCAAATAACCAAATAATTGTTTCAGCACTAATATAATATCCATGTCATCACATGATCAGTTTAGAACACATGACCTGGTACACATTAAAAATACATGAAAGATATATTATCCCATATCTCAGTCTTGACAACTTCTAAGTCCAGCCTAGCTTGTCTTAATCTGCATGGGCTATATGTGCGGCTTCTCGTAAATTGCTGGAACTGACCCTATTAGCTAACAAGTATAGTAACAATAGCCTGCTGTTGTGGTAAATTCAATTGGAATTTAAAATAACCTCCAGCCTTGAATTAATGCTCATGTGAAATACTATTAAGGCTGAACAAATACTTGAGTGCTCATTAAGGGTTTTGGTACTCGGATAGTAAAATTGGTACTCGACATTAAGATCACATGATGCATTTGTCATCAGGGAGTGACACACTAGAGAGTTTGATTGGTGTAATTTCTTGTCAGGAACACTAACATCAGTACTTTAATACAGTGTGTGTATCATTGCTGTTGCTTGAAAAAGCTGTAAACTGCTTAAAAGTCAGTATAAAACATGTCACATGAGTATGACTACAAGTAGCTAGTATCCGTGAGTATTCAATCATTAACTCTAGAGAGTATATGTGACTGAATTTGACAAAACAAGGTTTCGACGCACAAAGCTTCGTTGGGAGATATGGCGATTTTAAGTAATCATTGTGTAATAACTTCCCAGTGCCTACAGCTGTGCAAAAAAAGTTTGCACCAATTATCATCTATTTACTAGCTATCACTGAGTGGGTGTATACATTTCTGATACTCAAAATTTGCCCTATTTTGGGCAGCTTTTTTCAAGCAGGTAATAATCACAGGTGGTAGTAATAGGGTGGGAGGGTGGGGGGTGGTGGGTGGGCTTAATATAGGGGTATAAAATGAAGTAAGAAGACGATTGGAATCCAGAGGCCAAGTTTTGACTCTCCATGGCCCTCCATAGCCCTCAAATCACTCCAAATTGACTGAGAACACTATTGGCAAGCTCTCTGTGAAGTCCCAGCTCACTACACACCATTATTACAAAGCCATGGCCATTTAATGGCGCCAATCTCCCACTCATGGCTTTGATAGGGTCAGAAGAAAGTTGCTACAGAAACCAAACTTGCCAGTCCTGAAGTAAGTACAGTGCGGAATATGATAGTGTATTAGACCAGCAATCCATTTCTGGTAAAAACGTAAGTTTGATTTTGTGTGTGTGGAAGCCTTGTTATATGAAATCCGGTCACATATACTGGAATACTAAATAACTATGATCATTTCAGCCCTGGTAAATATCCACTAAGCTCATTGATTACTAGCTAGCTAGCGATATATATTTTATAGTTATAATACGCTTACGAGGGATATGACTAAAATATATGCACGACACCCAAAGGCACGCAGCGCTCAAGGAAGAGTGTGTATATTTAGTCATATCCCATGTAATCGTGTTACAACTGGTATATTCTACACCCCAGTAGCTGAAACGATTATAAATAGCAATTTATAGTGAAACAGTACCTACTGGAGATCGAAATCAGTAGAAATCCTTGATGGATCAGATGTTTTAGACTCTTTAGCGGTACCACACCCACCTACTCTCACGATTACTGATAAGGAGACAAGAGTTCATCAAAAGTTGATTCGATGGGAGAGAACCATCATTAGTGATGAAAAGATGAAAGTTTCTTGCCAGAAATATTCTGTGAGAGCCGGGCAGAAATACTGGCAGCATCCAACCATTCCTTAATAACAGACTTTGGTATCTTTATGTCGGGATGAACAAAGCTTAACAAAATCAACAAATTCTTGATAGCAGAAACTCAAAAGCATGCACTGCTACTGCAATTGTATCATAGCCGTAATTGGCAACATTAAGGCGCTCATATTCAGCCAACAGCTGTAGATATTCAATTTTGTTCTGTTTCCTTGGTTGGACAGACTGAATATGATGAGTGGAGTCCAGAGGGGAAAACAATGTAAAGTCTGGTGGTAATTATATATCACATTGTCTGGACAGTATAGTTGAATGGTTGACTCACAGTGTGCAGCGCATGGAAATTAGGTATATCAGCAAACACTTTAACAAATGGAATATCAGCAAACACTTTAACAAGTCTAATGGAAGAACTTTATTAGGACAATTGTATGAAGAAGTTTGCTACAACGAAGGGACATTATTGATTTAATCATGTAACTAACCTGCAGAACTAATTCACAACTCTTTTGTTTCATTGTAACACTATACTGTAGTGAAGGTTAATGGGTGTGAAGATGTCAAAATAGCTTCACAGCATTTCCTTCCAAATATCCGCCAATCAATTTGATAGAAAATTAAGGTAAGTGATTTTCAACCTTAAAATGACACACTTAAATTTCATCTGATTTCCTTCTGCTAATCACTATTCACTGCTCCCAAATCTGGTCAGGAATCTGAGGTATCTATCTCATGTCGCAGGTTATTACACCTTTTATTACATGCCCCAGAAATGCCCAATACAAAATGTATGTGGAAATTTACAACACTGTGTTGGTTTAGGCCATTTTGATATGCAAAAAATTCTGAACTTCTGGCATCACTGTGACTGTACTGAATAATGTCCGTTCCATGTAGCAAACTTCTTCATAATAATGCTTTGCAGATAAAACCCTTCATGAGATCTACCGATCTGTAGTGGATTTACATGTAGCTATTAATGACTTCTTAAAGATGCGTGCTAGCCACACAGATATAGTATACGTGTAACCAAGAGTTCATAATATATATACTAAGGAGAGTATCCTACTCTCATATACCCCTGTAGAAAGGCGTATCGTGAAGTTATGACGTAACACTTCTGAGTTCGCCCGTTTTTCTTTGTATAATTAATGATGTCATTAGTTGAACATGGTATCGATTGAACGCGTGCCTACCAACGTCGCTAGCAACCAAATTAACTCCAGCTCTAAGCGTTTCTCACCCAACTACAATCATTCCTTCATGGGTTAAGACCGCTTCGTAGGCGTTTCTTGCTAGGCCATTGGCTATCCTGAGCGTCGCGAGTGTAAAATAGTGCTAACGATTCTTGCACTTTTACCGCTGCTCGTACGTCACAAACCACAACATATTGTCGTTACGTCATAACTTCACGATACGCCCTTCTACAGGGGTATATGAGAGTAGGATACTCTCCTTAGTATATATATTATGAACTCTTGGTGTAACTCATATATGCATGCTTCCGTATGCATGCTTCCGTATGCAGGCTTCAATTAACTAATGAATTCCATGGATCCACATCCGGATAGTAACTTCCGAGTTAGTACGAATAAATGCACCTATACAGTATGTATTCGATTCTATCCTCGTAGTTCTTGCTATCTAGGGGTTAGCTGCTACTGCAGTACTGTTCCACTTGCAGAAAGGCGAGTCCAAAAATGGCGTTTCTGGATGTTTATACCGCGTGTGTTGGAAGCCTTCAACATTACATGTACAGTGATTCCGTCAGTGATTCCTGTTTCGACGAAATACTCAAGGGAATGATTTGGTTCACTTTTGCTTTCTTTTTCAGCAAAATTTCAAACGCGTCGAAAGTTGTCAGTGGCGCACGACATGATGTGAATACATTCGTAGGCAACTTTTTCAGACGTGTTGGTTTCTACCTAATAGTGTACCGACTATTGACATGTATATGGCAGAAATACAAGAATGATATGTACAATTACTATTCACCTCGCTTCTCACCGGAGATCACAAAGGAGAACTTAACCAAACCATTGTCAGCAGCTGTTGACTACCCCATTGTAGTTGGACATGGAAATCGAGGGGATAAACCTCCTCAAAGGCATTATTTGGAATCTGTCTTACATCAGTCACATGTAACAGCAAAGTCGTTTATCAGCTCAGATGATGGAAGAAGCTTTAACGAAAACACGGTAGGATCATCAGGATTCCGCTATACAGGAAGTAGACCTAACTATAGTCAAGGCAGTCACAGAGCTAAGATAGTTGGCGCTGGCAATGTCAGTGTCAGTCGAGCAAATTTAGTGGGTGTGGAAAGTGAGGCAGATAAAAGAACTGGAGTTGCTACGCAGCAGGCTGTTGACACTACTAGTTCAACAGAAGGTTGTGTCACTGGAAGTAGGGACTTCAGTCTGAACAGTCATAGATCTACAATTGGTGCTGTACCTGCTATCAGTTTAGTGACCAAACATGCAGGCTATATGGGAATGAATTATATGGAACCTGATAAGAAAATTGGAATTGCCAAGCAAACAGTTGATAGTAATGCTGGCTCCATAGCAGGAACATCAGGTTATGTTAGCGGAAGTAGGACTGGAAGCATTAATGATACTAAGAGTTTAGATCACTTTGGATCTTCTAAGGGAACAAGTACCATGCACAATGCTACACATACTCACTACAAAGACCTATATGGAGTTGATGGCAATTACAAGGTGGATGACTGGCCATGGAAAGATAGAGTGACAACTAATAATAAACAGCAAGAAGAAGAGAATAATCAGACAACTGCTGCACCAACAACAAAATTCGGATACAACAAACCTACTTACGCTGTATTAGTAGGAAACAGTGTAAAGGTGTACAGCACAAGTGTATTTGCATCACTGCCAACCCACAGCAAGTTCATGGTGAAAGAGAGACAGAAAGATTCTTCTGGAGTGACTAGAGTGAAACTAGCATTGAAGTCATGTGATGAAAAAATGTAAGTGTGCAAACAGTCAATCTATGATGTAGAAATAGTACATCATATATATAGTTAATATAGCATAAGGGGAATATGATATATGATGTAATGGTATAGTCCCTGGGAAAATACCATTATGGTCATGACATCATATAACCATTAATGTGTTACTTACATATAAGGTTTCCTGTGGTTACTTTATGGTTATCTTCTACACAGTATTGAAGAAGAAAGAGATGGAAGAGTAAGGAAAGTTGAAGTAGAAAAAGATGAAGTCGGTGAGAGATTACACTTTAGGGAGAACTCTAAAAGCACTGGCTTTATAATATACACTGTAAGTTGGATAATTTATATGAGGAGCTTGTTGATAGTCATTGGTTTTGAATAGTGTGACAAACGGTTTCAAGGTAACATCAAATATCCATTACCAAGTGGAAGAGCTACTGATTCTAAGATTGGTAAAGGTGGCAATGGATTTGTTTTCACTATTTATCATGAGCGAAAGCAATATGCAGTCAAAAAGGTACATCCAACTTTTCAAACACACCTTATGTAGCTAAAGTCTTTGAGCAGGCTGTAGGACCAGGTATCCTACAGACCTTCAGCACTTGTGCTGTAAAACATTAATAAATAAAATAGAGTGTATGTATATGTAGCTACTGTATGTATGTATGTATGTATGTATGTATGTATGTATGTATGTATGTATGTATGTATGTATGTATGTATGTATGTATGTATGTATGTATGTATGTATGTATGTATGTATGTATGTATGTATGTATGTATGTATGTATGTATGTATGTATGTATGTATGTATGTATGTATGTATGTATGTATGTATGTATGTATGTATGTATGTATGTATGTATGTATGTATGTATGTATGGGTGTAATGTATTTTGCAGACTGGATTCACGGGCTGAGCTGGTAATAGATTTTAAACAATAATCTAGGCATTAACCATCTGTTTCAACACTGGAGGCACCACTATCGAGCTACAACTGCTGGTATTGCTCTTCCTTACAAGTCACGAAACTAGCACATGTACTAATTAATTAGAATACACTTACGATACATATGTACTCGCAGTGATAAGGCGTGATAGAGGCTGTTGTTATAGCGTAGGCTATCCTTTTTTGCTTTATCGCTAATGTTAGGGCTAAGTCAATAATTATACATAGCAGGTAGCTATAGGTGGCACCGCTGGGCGAGGTGGCACCGCTGGGCGAGGTGATGGGGCTATGCAAATATTAAAACTAGGCTCTTCACTACAGTCCTAACACTAGTGCTAAGTACTGAAGCAACAAAAGAAAACATCTATGCTACAACAATACCCTCTATCACACTTTGTCACTACTATTACACATGTATCGTAAGTGTATTTTAATTGATTAGTGCGTGCACTAGTGTCATCACTTGTGAGGAAGAGCGGTACCAACAGTTTTAGCTCGATAGTGATGTATCCAATGTTGCAAGAGATGGTTAATACCTGGGTTATTGTTTAAAAGCTGTTTCCAGCTCAGTCCGCAAAATACAATACACCGTATGTATGTATAGCCACTCATTTGTAAAAAAAATCATCTTATTTTATAGACTGTTTATCGTTCTAATGAAGTCAATGTCCACTCAGCACTGAATCATAAGAATATTTTACCTCTTTTGGCTGTACTAATGGGAGAGAGACATGAACGTCACTCTGGAAGGTTCTACTGCTTTCATTTTATGCCAAAAATGGATTATGACTTGAGACAAATTTTATCATCCAGAGAAGTTGGTTGCTTGAAACACTTCTATAACCACTGCTCAAAAGACACTGAAAAATGGCAGACAGGTTTTAACAACATTAAGTTTATTCTTGTTGGAACACTGGAAGCTCTAGCATATCTCCATGCTAATGGATATGTGCATAGAGATGTAAAAGGTGAGAAGTGTTAGAGATATGAAGGTTACAGTAGTAACTTTTACTTTTGATTACATAGCCTCCAATATTATGATCAAGATGCAATGCCGGTGCCAGCCACTAAGTTGCAGATGTAGTTCAAAGTTTCAGGTCAAACTTGGAGACTTTGACTCTGCTGGTACTGTACCAGGACTTGGTATAAAAGAGCCTACTGACCAGATGATCAAGTTTGCCTCCATTCTGCCACTAGGAACACCAGGATATCGAGCTCCTGAGGTGATATTGTGTTAATAATGTTGTAGTTGGTTGATATGTGTATTAACTACAGGTATCCATGCACATTACCCTATCAGGACCTTATGAAACACTGTACACATTTGCAGTTGACATGTGGTCATTTGGATGTCTGTGTTTGAATATTTGTATTGGGAAGACTGCTGCTTTAAAGCAAAGAGAAGAAGCTTCTCTACTGTTATCAAGGACTCATCCATGTGGTACAGAGCTGTGGGAGAAAACAACAAAAGTATGTTTCCAAAAATACCATTCCTAGCTTGTATGATGTATATTATATTGTTAAAATCCCTGTGTTTGCAATAAAATACTATTTTAATGTATATATACTCACTACACAGATAAAAGAGTTGGAAAATACAAAGCCATTTACTAATGAAAAGGAATTTATCACTCTTGTTCGTAACTGTTTGCAAGTGAAAGGTGAAGATAGGCCTTCAGCAGCAAGTTGTGTAGAAGCATTCAAGAAACTTTTGTTAGTAGGTCTCTGACCCAAGTCAACTGAGCCAAGGCTATGCACTGAAGAAGATTGCATTGAAGAGGCATGTAAGACTTTGAAGGCATAGCACTATGGCTCAAGGCATATACTAATCAAGGGGTCAAAGCTTTTGTACTGAAGAGATTGTGCATTGAAGAGGCATGAATTTGACTATGCAGACATAAGTGGCTCAAGGACATTAAACATTTTCAGTATTAATAGATGACAAGTATTAATAGATGACAAGTATTAATAGATGACACTGGGATAACCGGTATGTAATTATATGATACAAGTTGTTCATCATACAAGTAAGCAGCACTTCATCTGTTACAGTTAACTGGATGACAGCTTTAGCTAGATCAAGTCCCTAAGATAGTTGTAGAGATTGTCATGAAAGTATACCACAGTTTGACTTACAACCAAGAATTTCACACAAAATGAACTTTAATTTGCAAAGTTTTTTGTAGCAGTGACTTGAATCAAATGTTCAGTACTGATACAGTGGAACCTCATTTAAATGGACAATTAATACCCAGAATTATTGGCAGTTGTCTTCCTCAGGTGAAAACTGAAGCCGTAAATTTTGGGAGCAAAATTAAGTCCTTATTGTGGTTTTTTTTCTGTAATTGGATAGTTCATTTAAAAGAAGTTTCATTAGTGATGATGACAAGTAGATCAGCAGTGGTGAAACTCAAGTTGTTGTCTATGGAACAGTTCAAGTGTGTAGAATTTGGTCAAATTTTCAAGCTTTGGAGAAGTTGTGCAGTTTTAGTTGATAGCTATGTGGTGTATTAGCTATCTACATGGCTGTTAATCTTGTTATACTATTCAGTTTCTTTTATATTGTTTTTACATTCCTTGTACCTTTTCCATTTTAGCTGTCATTTAGTTACTATTTGTTGTATGGTTGCATTTAATTGTCTTCAAGGTCGTGTGTTGAATAGTTCTTACAAGACAACCAGTACTCGGGAAAGACCATTTTATTGATGAAAATTGAGTGTTACAACAATAATGTGAGGTGAGTCCTCGGACACACACTGCCACTCACGGGGCTATGCCCCAAGAGTGGGTGTGGCAAGGAAAAAGTTACAAAAATCTATTATATACGTATAATTAATCAAGTGTCAACATTCAGGAGTCCATTCAGAGCAATCCTTAGCCAAAAATTGTATATTTAGCTGCCGACAGTGTTGGTATGAGTAGTCTGAAAATTCGCTCACAGCTGTAGGTAGCCGTTTTGATTTGCTCTTGTGAACAAAGTTATAAATGTGTGGTTTTGCTGCACATGTGTTGGCCCTTTGGGTGCCCAGCCATTGATGATCCAGTCGTATTTGCCAGCTCTTAAGTCTCAATTGAATTTCGCACGCGAGTCTCTAGAGACTCCCCGGACTCTCTTGTCCTATAAAAATTAAAAAAAAATAACTAAATTTTTATTTATTACATACACGAACACATTAAACAGATACAAAATAAAATAAACACATTAAACAGATGAGTCAAGCTGAACCTCTGCCAGGCGCAGTTCACCTGAGGTAGTGGGGCGCTCCACATGTACAGGTCTCTTGTCCTATACGTTACTAATCAACTAATTATTAGACATGTTAAACCCACAATAACATGTTTCTGTCTTCGCAGGTGCCAGTCTTGATAGCTGGGATAATCAAACTGAGTAGCAAGGCTGATCTCGAGATTGAGAGCCGGGAAGTTCACTCACTTTATCGGCTGGCCAGGTTAGTACCATACCTATCACATGTCAAATGACTCGATCTGATTCAATCCTAGCATGTCATATCACCTGAAGTAACTAATGAGCTGACACATGTGACGCGACAAATCAAGGTTCCTTGCAATTTCGTACAGTGAGTTTATAAAGACTTAAAATGCTTATATGCTTACAGATGGGGAATTAGCTCAAATGGTAGAGCGCTCGCTTAGCATGCGAGAGGTACCGGGATCGATGCCCGGATTCTCCATAGGAGGATTTCTTTTTTTTTTAATACCTTTTACGTACCACGTTTTTTTCATGCGTTCTTCCCAATACTGTGTTATGCAAACACCTGATTTGCAGCTGTCTATAGACCACTTTGTACATGAATAAGGTCAGTTAAAGACACTGAGATTAATTTTATTGATTCATACCAGTTATAGGTACAGGAGGATGCAATACTTACAAAGCACTACTGAAGTGATGATGCAGACTAACATTCATTCTGAGTGAAGTCACATGGCAGTGTAGCAACCTCAACAAAGTGAGAGTTACACTTGAGGTCTACCTTGTTGTGTGGCTACACTTGATTACGCTATAAAGCAAAAGGGAATGCTTGGTGTGACTGCATGTAATGAATAAACAGTAAGCAGATAACTGACCTGGTGAGTAAATCAAGTACAGAACAATACTTATAGTATCCATGCAGAACCAAAAAAAGAGAGATTATAAGCATGTGAGTCTTTGGGCAACATGCGACCACAAAAAGGACCAGGCATGGGGCATAACAAGGTAAGACTGAAAAAAAATGCACACACGACTAAAACAAGTATACAAAAATAAACTTATAGGCTACAATATTACTCTATTAAACTGTGGACCACTCTTTACAGTCCCTTGCAAGGAAATTACTCTGGAAGCAGAAATACTGGCAAAGGCAGCATCATCCAAGCATGGGGTCTGGGGGGGCAGCCCTCACAGGAAAATTTTGCAAATTTAACTTTCTGAGATCAAATTTGGCAATGATTTTGACTTAACCTTAAGCATTGTGAGCCACTTTACCTAAGTGAAATCAAATTCATTATTTTCTAGCAGTGCTAGCTAGCTTTCATATAAAGGGCACAGCATCTGCTGCAATATGGTTTAAGTTCAGTTCAAGGGATCTAGGAGTTGGTCTTTGTTTTTATTGTTTAAAGAATTTTAATGATGGATGTTCTATTAGAGTAGTTGACTGTTTTATTAGAGTATTTCAGCTCTTTTAGCAGTTTTACCCCTGAAATTTGATCCCCACTTAGAAGAGATTTTCTCTTCTCACTGCTTCCATGTTTTCATTGCCAACGTATGTTTTAGATGCAACTGCACCTGTACTGAAGTTTCTACTACCTTTTTAGCCAGCAAATAGCAAAATTGTGGAGGGGGATGCTTCATTCCATGCACTGCCCTTGTTTACTTTTGTTCACCCTAAATTAATTAGTATAGTATATAAGAAATGTTGAGTGTGCTTGTCATGCTGCCCTACCACATTTTTTAGCTTCCGCTATAGATGCCCCTAGCTTAGCACACCCCCTTGGGAAATCCTAGATCTGCCTCTGGTAAATACATCGTAATGATTCAGCACTGTTATTTCAATTGTGTTGTAGTAGTTTGCAATGTTAAGGTGATCAACTCAAATTCAGCCAGCAACTTAAGATACTCAACTTTAGCTAGTTTGTTTCCTGTTTTGGGCAGACTGCATATGCTGGGCAAAGTCCTGAAAACAAATTAATTCTAACAGAGTGATGGATGGGCTCTGGAATTATATATAACAAACAATGTCTGGAGAGATGATTAGAAGATTAGATGGAACTGTCGTTTGGGGAGCATCATCGAGACTTGGTAAATTTTAATAAATATAGCATCGACAAAGACCTTAACAAGTTTGTAAGTATACCATTGTTGATTTAACGCAGTAGCTCAGCTGCTTAAAACATGTGCTGTTGTAGGACGCTTTGAGTCACAAAGTGAGCACTTCGCTTTGTATTGAATTGACCATCTCTGCAAATTAACAGCTGTAGGTAGAGTATCAGATGCTGCACGCAGGAGAATGACAGTTGACCAGGGTGGAAAGCATAAGTTTTACATGAGCCCTCAAACTTGGACTGAATGGTCAGCATCTGCATGCAATCTATTTATATAACTCATGGTGAAAAATTACTGCTATTTAATACTGAAACCAAAATCAAAGCAACTGTTACCCAGCACTTTCATGCATACTAAGCGCCTTTAAAATAATTATCATGTTGCTGGTGTTTAAGACATTTATAGAGCCTTTAACATAGGACTTCACATCTGGCCAAAATAGTAAAAATCTACAGTGAGTCATGTACACTACTATAAGAGGTGATCATTTGCTACTTCAAAACAGCAACTATAAGAAAGAGAATCTGCTCTCCCCAACTACCTACAGACTTAGCCTGTTTGTTCCTCTCCTCTTGCCAGTTCCTGTGGGACCATTACTAGCAATGACACATCACACATCTGATTGTATAAATACTTTCAGGATTACCTCAATGCAGTTCGATCATATAAAAGTTATAAACTCACAGCTACTAGTATAGGCACAGAGAAAGGAAGATTAGAAGACCAACCCTAATGTCAGGAATTAACCCAGTAAGATGATTAATAAAACTCTAATAGGGCATTCAGTTAATTCTAAGAACAATCTGGTGCATGTATGTATGTATGTATATGATAATGAGTAATAAATAATGAGCTACCCTCCTGCATTGGTTTAATCTACAATAACTTTCCTGATCCATAAAGTTAACAATAAGTGCCCTATGAGATTATACTTGTTTTATATATTGCATTTGACTATATTATTCTTAGGGCAAATGAGCAGTCCATTTCTGGAATGTGGATACTGGACTCCTTTGAGTGTAGTTTATTGCTCTTTCTTGAACTGCCTAGCCTATAGTACTGCCAAACATGAATGGCAATAAATGATATTCATAATAATGCATACTAAACATTGCCGCATTATGTGTAGGTATCATGTCTAAAGTAACTTCTCAAGTATATATTTTTCAAGATATGACATTTTCAAGTTCATTTAGCTTTCCCATAATATTTTAAAGGGGATGTCCCTTCTAGGCAATCACATTATAGATAATGTAATAAAAATTGTCATATCTTAATTTTAGTGAATATCAATAATCTCTCTGCCGATAATGAATTTAATTGACAAAGTGGAACACTGCGATCTGCATGAAAAATGAAAAGAAATGTAATGCACTTGCAAGGTGCCAATATGTGACTGAATATTGGAAAATCACCCATATGGGTGCACGTGAAATAATTAGAATTTTCATGCTTAGTGGGTTACTATTACGAGCAGAGCACAGTTATTAAAAAAATATATCTAAAATTTTCTAGTAATTTAAGATATTGAGAATGGCTTACAATCATTAACAAGTAGGTTTGCACTATAAAGCTTGTTATTTGAGCATTAAATATTTTAAGTGTCAAATGCACCCATATGGTTGATTTTCCAAAATTCGGTCACATATGTAACCGGACCTGCGAAAACAGGGAATATGGGCACAAACTACATCCCATCACCCTACAGGTCATATTTCAGTACTGGAAAAGTGTATTTCTATTCTGTAACTTGCATCATGATGCCAATTAAGGCTTACTAAGAACTGAAAAATTGCAATGCCATAGCATAATGGTACAAAACGTTATGAGTAATGAAAGTGTGAAAAAGTAGGCAAAAATCATGTGCCCACGTGCCCTATTATTGCAGGCTTGGTCACATATATGCTGTATGTGCTCTCAGAGTGCAGTGGCGTAGCCAGGAAAATAATTTATCTGAGGCAAAGACTGATCAATACTGGAAGAGTGTGTACCACAACTTTTAAATGTATAGCTAGCTAGGTAGTTAGTGGATTTACTGAGTATAGTGTACGAAGCACATTCCGAATTGTGAAGCATAAGCATTCTAGAGGGTCTGGGGGCATGCTCCAACAAAATTTTTTTAGCATCTCAAGATTGAATCTGGAAGCAGTAGATTCAGTCTCCTTTCTGGTGCTATATGATGATTCATGGATATTTGAACATATAGCTAGATAGTGTCGTGTGCACTTACGTGCTACTATGCAGGAACACAATCAGCAGCTATAGGATTTCTGCTGCCTGAGTATGTTTGTACCAGTTGTTTCAGCATCTGCTTCAGCAAGCTATCCTTCTGGTATAAGGCTCTCAGGGTTTTCTAGATATATAGATACTACAGGAGTCATGCAAGTCCTGGACCAGCTATACCTAGTTATTTGTTTGTCTATCCCCACCCACCCTAATTCCGAAGACAGAAAGCCTCAAGGCATAGTATAAGTAGTTGTAGGGTAGATATGAGATGCTTTCTTGCTGACCCTGCTGCATCATTACATTGTTCTAATCATTATACCCTGTGGGCTCAATTGTTCAAATGCATGTCCAATTGACTAAAATTTTAGTATTATTAGGCAATATTTGTAGCAAAATTAAGGCAGGCCTACTCAAGCTGGAACTCTGAATTTTTACTGAGGCAAGTGCCTTGATTGCCTCAATGGTAACTACCCTACTGAGAGTGTACTTTAAAAAGATAATTTATCCCACTGCTAACATGTGTATAGTTAGTATTTTAGAGGATAGAAAACTGTGCTATATATGACTTCTGGAATTAAAAGATAAGCTGGATTACTGTAGCATTACAGATATTGTATGAAATTAACTAACACACAGATCATGGGCCTGTGAAAACAGGGCACATAAAATTTGCCTATTTTTTCACACTTGCTTGCCTCATAACTTTTACTCCATTGTTCGATAAACAAGTTACTTGTAAAAAGTAATTGTCCCAACACTGGTAGCAACCCACCCAGCTATAACATTAGTGGGTACCCAGTGTAAACTGAAGAACCAAATGCCAACTGTCCATGTCTCTGAAGGTCCAAGTGGGACTTCAGGTGCCCACGTCTTTACCTGTGAGACATGTTACAGCCTCCTGCAGATTACTAGTCCTACCCTAGGAAGATAATGCTGGTGCTGACTTAAAGCACCTGAGTGATGCAGTGCTACTTCAACTGGGTAGGTGTGACCGCTAGTGGCAGCTGAAGGTTTTGCTTTATGTGTGTGTGTGTGTGTGTGTATTATGTACGTGTTAACCACTATTTTAATGCAAGGGCTGATTATAAGCACCCAAACTGAAAAGGATCTGCTACAAACATGGGTTCAAGTACATGAGTATACTTAAGAACAAATTTGAAAGTACTGGCTTTACCACAAATTTCTTGTAAGTTTTTTTGCTAAGTACTTGGGTAATTAAAATATAAGTATTTTAAGTATTGTGTACTTTGTATGCATGTGTCTACTAAGTAAGATTGGAAAACACTAGAAGAATATTCATGAAGTTATACTTATACAGCAAATGACATGTAAGTTATGGGTGCTAATTACATTGTGATAGGTTGTCATCGTGATTTCATATTGAAATAGCCCGCTTCTTTATACACATGAAGGAGTACAGGAAAAACACTATACCTTGGTAATTCATGGTGAATATATGTTTCAGTCATGAGTTATGATCGATTCGTTAAGCACCTGTAACTTATTTGCTATATTATTGCTGTACAAATTATTAACTGTTCCAACTGTGTTGTGCTATAACTCAAAGGCCACTCATCTTACAAGGCTGAAACTTTGACTTCCACTCCTTTGTTACTAAAATGGAATTCAAGAAATGTGCAAAGATTTCACTCAGTGGGTCACATTCAGCATGAAATGACATATCCATACATGTGCTTGTTGCCTTTTTGAGTGGTGTAATCAACACTTCATTGAAGTTTCCTGCAGCTGCTGGTTGTTGTCACAATTTGCCTATTGGAAATGTATCAGACCCATTTTAGCACGGGCACTTATAATCTCTAATTGATAAGCCTTTGCACTGAAGTAGTGGTGTGGCAGCAGGAGACTTTGTATGTGTTTCTTTAGTCATCAAATATAATAATCCATGCCAATAGCATCGCAAAAGAATGGTGCAATCTATGTACATATCACACTTCTAGTGTATTTTTTCCCAGTGGTAAAATTAGTCTAGTGTAATTATATTCCTACTCAGGGGCGGATCCAGGGGGGGGGGGGGGGCTTTGGGGGCTGAAGCCCCCCCTTCATATTTAGGCTTTACTTGATCAATATGCTGAGTATTATAATGAAATTTTGTCTTTGCATAATTATATGATCACTAATAATACAAATACTTATAAAACCACCTTATAAACGTCTTTCCAAGGTATTATCAGTGGATTTATGCTAAAATTGATGCAACAAGGACCCGAATCAGCATTGGAGGTTTACAAGATCGAGATACTCTAATAGAGCAGTCAGCTAACTACTCTAATAGAACATTCACTGGAAACATGTAGTTGGTTCTCTTATGGAATTTTTCCAAACCTGCCTGCACCTATACATGCAATGAAATGAATTGGTCTGTTTAAAGGGCTTCATTCATCTACTTGTGTATGACAATACTTAATTCAGGTTCACAATTTCCATTGAAAATGCTCTCAGATTCAATCTTGTATTGTTCAAATTTCAAAATTTTCCACTTTCAACATTATTATTCTAACATGCATCTATTCAGTGTTGTGCAATTGTGAGAGGGGTGCATCATGTACTTGGTTGTCTGTACCTACCCAAACTTTTCCATTAGCAAAATGCTTCAGAGAGCCATACCTATAATCTAAAGGCAGTATATAAAATATCTACAGGCAGAAAATATTATGAATTTTATGTGGAAATGTCTCCAAATTGCAGTGTTTTAGCATCTATTTTTCAAAATTTTCCTGGGGGGCATGCCCCCAGACCCCCCTAGTTCCAGCATGCTTCGCATGCTGGGAAGTGTGCTTCGCTACCTCTACCCAAGAGATTAGTACCTTGAGTTAGCCCCCCCCTTTTATAAATCCTAGATCCGCCCCTGCTACTGCAAAGCAGTACTATTGTTAGCAATAATTCAGAGTCATAACCAATCTAGCTTTTACTGTTTTCATGCTCTTAGTTTATATTTTCTTGCCTCTGTTGTATGGGTTGTACCTTCAAACCTCTCTAATCCGACATTCAGGAGCCATAGGATTAAGGATTATCAAGTCATCTCTGTAATCTGACATCGTACAATATCTAAAATTATGTCAGACTATGCAGTAAATTACTGGTAAAATAGAACATGCATGTTTTTTAACATTACAATTTGCAAGTATTATAGCTTATTGTTAACAAACTTAATTCTTTGGTTGCTTAAAATTATTTTCTGTGATTTCCTTTTAATGCTGCTATTATTGTTCGTTGGATTACAAAGATCAAAAACAATGTATTTCCAAGTGTAAAGAATCAAATTTTGTGTTGGATTGCGGAGTACAGAAGTGAGGTTGTTTTCTACACAAGTGTTAATGATAATAAAAATGTTACATTTTGATCAAATTAGAGAGGATTCTGGATTATGCAGGTGTTGGATAAGAGAGATTCGACTAAAACTTAGGCTACTGAATAATGAATCACCCGCTCACATGCATTTTTATGAAATGGGAAAAAATGGAGTGGCCTTATAGAATATAATATCAATATATTGTGGTATATGTATATTTGGAATGTATTGGGTTTCAATAGCTGACATTCTCATGAATCAAATACGTTGTAGCTAATTGCCAGCTAGGTTTTAATAACTAAATGATCATTTAGCAAATTCTGGAAAGGAGAAGGGGCTCTGCATTTCCATAAAAGTAACAAACACCCATTTTGTTTATATTCCACTTTATATCATGTGAATATATATCTCTGTACCACAATACAATGGAGACAATATATATACAACCTAATACTACACCATTGCAACTCCAGCATACATAGCGGTGCAATTATATTGCCACTGTATTTTCAGTGAACCATGCATGCTACAATTAAAGTGCATCAGTAGTCATATATACTAGGTCCCACTTTTCATAACTACAGGTGATAAAGTACGTGCATGTCTACAAGTGTATAAATATGTGAATGTGGCTACTGTTTATAATTGCTTTATTATAGGTATACTTGTTGTGTTTTAGTGAAAGTACAACTGTGTGGTTGAGGAAACAACATTGAACATGAGTTAAACAAAATACATGGTTACAGTAGCTATAACTGCATGGCTACATGCTAAATGTAGTTAATTGATTTCATATCATTATCTACCCACCTACAAATTCAGGCCACTCCCTGGGTTGATTACTATAACAAACTTGGTAATGAGTATGTATGTACACGTATGTATATGCTACATAAACATACAGTGATGTTGAGTATATTGCACGTATACATGTACAGTACGTAATGTCAAGAATTCTTGGGTTTCCCTGTGTTTTACTTCATTCTCTCTAAATTAAAAGTGATTGTTATTAATTGACGTTACAAACCCACTGCCATAATTTTCAATACTCTCACTATTCTTTAACATAATTATACATAATTTGTATTAGCAGAATAATAACAATAGTTGTTTTGTTTGTTCTTACTAACACAGGTAGCCATTATTCAATGTCTGGTCAGACAGATGATCACTTCGATTACAGCTGCGTACATCATTCGAAGAACACTGTCATCATGAGGAAAGGATTTTCATTTTAAATACATGACAAAAATGTGTTTATGGTGTATTTAACCGTAAAAATTAGTTTAAACCAACAGATATTTTATTGAAAATAATCATGACCAAACGTGATACAAATACAGGAGTTCTCTAACTTATTTAGACCCGTTGTACCTTAACACTGTTGACAGCAGAGAAATGTATCGTTAATCAGTAGAAACAAGCCATCACTCCACTGGTAACAGTTACAGGTTTAAAATTAATAGATGCGTTGCCAGCGCTACCAATGTAGGTGTGCATAATATACATGAAAAGGGTCTACGTAACTTAGACACCTCCAAAATCCACCAAAAAAAGGTTCTAAGTACTGCTATGTTGGTTTCATGGAAAACTGCTGTGTTGACTGGTAATGGTCATGCAGCCTTCCAAAATGAAGAGACAAACAATAGCAATGATGTAGGGGTGGGCGGTATCTCGGTTATATCGTAAAACCACGATATTCTGATGTAACGATACCAGTATCGTCAAAAATTCTTGGAAACGATATTATCGCGATATCGTGATTATCACGGTGTTCAATAACATTCGTATTAGCTAACTACTGTAAACATAGTGCTGCTGTTTAGCTCCAGGAAAGATCGAGATACTCTAATAGAGCAGTCACCTATATACTCTAATAGAGCAGTCAAGTAACTTTATAGAGCATTCATGCGAATATGAAAGTAGCTACTTAAGGGATTTATTATTTTGCATTTTTATTGAGGAAAGAATATTTCTGCACATTGTGGCATTATAGCTAATAAAATGTGCATGGGTGAATGAGCTTTTGTTGCTATAGTTAGTAGTGATTTAGTCATGCATAGGAATCTGTAGAGCTCTTGAATTTATGTCATGCACTTGGGTGTGTAAGACACATCCTCTCCATGCTTAATTGTAGGTCTAGCTAATGTCTATATCTCCATGTATAGTTCAATAAATGGTTAATGCCATGTACATGTATTTTGCACATCCATCATGTTGCTGCAGGTTATATCACTTGTGTAGCTAGGTGTAGTTTCATAGTAGAGCATCTGTCAAAATATGAAAAAAATATCGTGATAATTAGTAATATCATGATATTTTCCCCATGATATATCGTGATAGTAAAATTTCAATACCGCCCAGCCCTACAATGATGCTACTGGCTGATAGTGGCACAGTCATGTAAATACCGGAGAACGCGTTTATACTTAGCTGGTGACCAGGGAATGTGTTTAAGGTTCAGCACATCCCCATCCTCAATTATCCTGACTGTCACAGGCAATCAGGCTTTTATCGAATGAATGAAACAATCTATAATTTTATCAGCACTGCCATTAGGCTAATAATTAGCACCAAGAGTAAATAATGGAAGAGAGAGTATCCAACTGCCATATACTGCATCAAAAATGAGCACGTCAAGTAGAGAAGCCATTCTGTAGTGCTTTCAAAGACAGTGTTGAATGAAGTAATAAACACCTGCTAGGTCAGTCTGTTTGAAGTACCCAGGCATGATTTGAAGTCAAACAGTCTGAGCTAGAAGGTGTTTATTACTTCATTCAACACTTACTTTGATAGCACTACGGGATGGCTTCTCTACTTGACGTGCTCATTTTTGATGCAGTATATGGCAGTTGGATACTCTCTCTTCCATTATTTACTCTTGTTAGCACTGATGATTGGCTTTTTGTGAATGAGGCATTCAACTGTGTTTGAAATTCAACTGTTGCACAGACTAACTGATACAATGCCTCATAAGCAGAAAACTGTGGTAAGGCCATGGCTACCTGTATAATTTCCTTTACATATGGGACACAGGCCTTTTGCATATTCTATACCAATGCTGGCACTAGTAATCTGTTAGTACATGATTGTACCAGAAGCTATATATGTTACAATTACCTTACAGAACAGCATAACATTCGGATCGTTTTGTACACTAATGATTGTGGGTTCTACGTATCATGTGTGCTGACAGTTGCGCATGTGGGAATTATCACGTGTACAACAAGTTCCTTCTTTGATTCTAAACCAGTGCACTTAAATCACAATTCAGTCTTCATAAAATAATCATTAGTATTTCTTGGCTTGTCACTCTTGCTTCTTTTTACTGGGTGAAGGACTGGCATTGACAAACTAGGCACCTCATTCTGTGGCAGGAAGCTGTACACCCATACACACATCGCGCCATTTTTGAATAATGATTGGTCTTGTTATTGTCCACCAGTATACGTGATGATCCGTTCACTTCATCATGATCACGTACTCTTCCAGACAAACCAGTATAGTATAATGCATTTTTATAGCTTATAATGTAGCCTTTTTATTGTAGCTGTGTGAATTCACTGTATACGGCTAGCGGCCTATAGTATGTAAATAATAAATTAGCTAACAATAGGCTATTCTATAAGGGGCCATGCTGCATGGGTTCCCTGTGAACTTTGGGGAAAAAGTTGCAAGTCATTGCTAGTTTTACTTGCTTTTAGCATTGCTTTTAAGGCATTTTCAAGCCTTTAAATTGCACAAATTCTGCAGCTTCTGGGGTTACACCCCCAGACCCCCTTGAACTTCTAATTACTATAAGGCCATCATTATTAAATTCCTTGTTTCCCGTCACCGCCCGCATCAATTTTTAGGTAGCCACACCAAACTTTAACTATTTGATTATAGATCTCATGAATGCACGATTTCATGATGGAGGGAGGCACAAACTCACTAAGCTTTAAGATAAATGTATTAGCTATGCATATAAACATAGTAGTCCCTCCACTCTTGTTCCACAGGCTGCATAGTGTACAAACCTGACAGTTTTCAAGATTGAGATACTCTAATAGAGCAGTCAGAGACTGAAATAACAAGAGTCAAGTGTACAATTAATAATCAATAATCACCCCCCTCCCACATCAGTTTTTGTTCCATTGGGTGATGGGAAACAAGCAATATAATAATGATGGCCTAACTACATAGCCATATAGCAAGTTTCATGCTGTGTCCCCTGTATGTCAGCTAGGTCTACAATTACCTGCCTATTATACTGTAGCTAGTATAGAAAGTCTGAAGAACAACAAGGTATAGGGTAGAACATATTTATATAGCTAGCTAGCAGTGAAATATCACTAAAATTGCATATCTGAGGGTCTAATTTTCAAAAATTTCTTGGGGGGGCATGCCCCTGAGACCCCCTAGAAAATGCTTATTCTTTGCACTTCGCATACTGTGCAGCAATTCCTCTCATTGGCAACCATGCAATTTCAACATATGCAATGACTTGACCAACTCAATTTTTTCCTCCTCTGGCCCTGTGGGGAGAGCACTAGCTGCTGTACTTTTTAAGTAGCAACAATCACTCCTTAGCAAATTGATTTTTCTCATTATGGCCTTTGCAGATGTCTTTAAAAGGCTATGAAACACCAACAACATGATAATTATATTTAGAGGCGTTAAGTATGCACGAAAGTTTGAAAGTTGTCTTAACTTTGATTTCAAGTGAGTTTGTAATAATGGTGGTAACGTGCAGTTTTCATGAGTTATATAAATTGATTTTGGTATGACAAGGTGTACTTCTGTCAAAAGAAGTATGGCTCTTCCACCAAAGTTGGGGGAAGGGAGGGGGGAATTTGCCCCAAAAGCCCCATCCTGGATCCACCGCTGACTAGTGCACTGACTAGTGCACTTATTAGTGCACTAGCACCTATCCCCACCCCCGGGGATCCCAATACACCTACTGGGGATTGACATCTACATCTTGCCCCACCTTGGGTCTTTTGATGACAGGGGCAGTTTGAATAATAATAATAATAACCAAAAATTGAGATAATCAAATCCTGCAAGGGGGCTGTAACCCCTCCATCCTCCCTTTCTAAGTTAGTACTTGGCCAATAAAACCCTAAATCTTCTATGTGTATCAAAAGCAGACTTATTTCAGGAACTATGCATCACTACCAACACAAAATAATAATGCCTATGTAACTATACCTATTGTTCAACTCTGTTCTAGCTTCCTTGAAGAGTTCTTCCAAAAACAGGTTTCAATTGTGGGTTGCATCTCCAGTTACAAATGTTTTAATTGTGGGTTTTGTTTTATTCAGATAATTTGCAGTGTTTTCCACTATGGCTGTAAGAGGTGATCAGTGTGTTATATTTTAAAATGAATTATGATTCAAAAAGTGGTACGTAGTTGATTTAATTGGTTAGAGTTATCAGCTTCAGTATAATAATTAGCTACGTAGCTACTAACTCAGCCATTTAGCAAACTGTAGTCTTTTGGTAATTTACAGTCTCATAAGGCAGCTATAGCATATTCACTCACTTCTGTCTATGAATGTAAAATCTATATCAGTTAATTACCTTCTGATATGATCCCATGCTGTGGGTTATATTGCTGGAATTTGTAGCTAGCTATAGATCAGTCTTCATAACCCAGCAGATCTATGGAAACAATTTAAGTTGACTATAAATCAGAAAGCCCATAAATGCAAATATAGTTGCACTTTGCTAAGGATTGCCAATGGACTAGCTAATAGTTGCTAGTACCCTTTACTGCATTCTGCTTTTCAGTACACTTTATTGGTGTTACGGCTAACAAAGTGTGACTAGGCTAAGGAGCATGCATACTAATAATTGTGACGTTCAACACTACTACTTAGCTATACATGTTTCTGCCTCACAGATTTAGCTGATTAGAACATGGCTAAGAGGAGCTGGTGCATTATGGTATATAGCTATATCTAAATGCTTAGTAGCTACAAATGAAAAGATTATCATGTAGCTATGCATGATAGCTACTCAATGCATATTGCAATCAGTTTTGATTTAGGAAAAGTAAATTTTACAGGGGCATATATACTACATGAATCTTACCACAAGGGCCTTGTGAGAAGGCTTGGTACTCTTCTAATGTCTGGCTAGTTATCTATGTCACTGTCCAGCTTAGCCCCCCCTTTCAAAAAATCCTATATCCGCCCCTGATCACCTATAGAAATCCCTCAATCGAGGTGGGGGTTTTGACAAGCTTCTTAGCCCCAGTACTATAGACTTTGTCAAATCCCCTGTAGCCTATGGGTGGGGCGAGGGGTGGGGTGTGACACTGATAGGTCAAGGGTGTAGGTGCATAACGAATACATCAGTAACTAATTCATTACCAACTTTGTCTGTACTTTGGATGGACATAAGGTTGCAGGAATTTTAAAAAGGGATTTCCACTACAGTTAAGTGACCATTATATGTGACTGGGTCTGAAATTCCATTATTTTTCACTTAAAAAAACTGCTTAAAACAATCTCAGATTCACCTTTAGAGAGCCTAATTTTCAAAAATTTCCTGACATGCTTCGCATGCTAGTTTCACACACTAATGTTGTCATCGTTATACCAAATAACTAATTTGATAAAAAAAGAAAGCAGAATGTATTAGACATACAGGGATGCAAATTTAAGGCAACATAGTGCAGCAGTGAAAAGGCTGCTGCTGCTAGGTATCATCAAAAGTTGTTGTTGTTGTTGTTTTTTAGGCTTTACAAGTGCTGAAGGTCTATAGGACACCTCAGTTCCTACAGCCCGTCTAAAGTTGTTATCAACCATCTATTACTATATCATTTAGCATCAGAAAACCAGGAAAAACCATTGGTGTTATCACCTGGCAATTTCAGTATTTTGTGAAATATTGCATTTTTTAATACAAATGTATTAGCAAATGCAATATTAGCTACAAAAATAATACTGAAATTGCCAGGTGATCAGTAACTCCATATACTATGGTTGATCACTTTTGATGATACCTAGCAGCAGCAGTCTTTTCACTGCTGCACTATGTTGCCTTAAATTTGCATCCCTATATAAATAGTCTTTTTTTTTCTTTTCTTTACTTTTTTATCATAATCCATCCAAACTTGGTAATGTAGCTATAGCTAGTTCTATTGGCTGAGTCAGAAATCAAAGTCTTGATAACTGGCCACGTTGGCAAGGCAAGACTTGCTGATTCAGAATTATGTAGTTTCGCTACGTTAGCACAATTGCAAGACCATATATGGATAGACGACGCAAGAATTACAGTACCCACGTGCCCCTCCACGCCCAACCTCCGAAGCCATTTTCAGTGGTGCTGGGCCACCTGTGTGGCCGCCACAGGCCATCTGAACAACCAAGAAGAAATGACCCCAGAATCTGATGAGAGTTTTTTAGATGAGGCGCCCACTGAAACTCCCCGGAATCTATCAAATAGTGTAAATCGCGAAAGGCGATCGCGAGCCAGAAGGAAGATCGGAGTTGACTCAGTTGGGCAGTGTAGTCACTGCCAGACGAAGACCTGGACGAAGAAAACATTAAATAATGATGTACAACGCTACAGGAGGTCTACCAACAATTCTTCCTTTAAGGGAGTCACAGTACCTTCGAGTGAGCTGCAGGCGGTAAACTCGAGGCACTCAGTTAAGAAGAGTTTGAATGCCAGCAGTGGAGAACGTCAAGACAAAGAGATTCGAGATTTGGATAGATTAAAAGGGGTGAAATTCCAAAGGGAAGGCGTGGGCTCGGGCTTGGGGCATGCAGAAGAGAATACCGTATCAATTTCTTGTACTGGTGAAAGGGTAGATAAAATAGTTCAAGTGAGTCAGTCCAACAAGAGTGAATTTGAAGTAGATGATGAAGGTACAAGGTGGCTGAAACTGTCTGGTGAAACAACAAAGTCTATCAGCAATAGAATGATTGATAAAGCTGAAGTTGAAACAGCTGTTGTTTGTAATGCTTGTTACGATACCAAAATAGACAATAAAACCAAAAAAGATGAATCTGAAAATGACACATCTTATGACAATAAACAGAATAAAAGCTACAGTTCCCCCATTACTTGTGGCACAGAATTGGAGGTTAGAGACAGCCAAGCAAAACAAGTTTTTTATGAAGGAAAAGATTGTAATGATGATTGTGAGATTTGTAATAGTGGCATAGAATCGCGTGAGAAAGGAATACCTTATAGCAAAGATATTGTGAAGTCTGGCAATGTACTTTGCTGTGCTGCTACAAAGCAAGAGGAAACTGATGACAGTGAAGCTTGTAATCATAAAGATACAGTTTTAAACAGTGTTTCTATGGAATTTGATGATAGGGGAGCCTATAGCTGTGAGCCTGTCACTTGCTTCGGCAGAGTGAAAGCAGCTGAAACCAGTGCTTGTAGTGCAGAAACTTGTTTGTCAGCAATTTGCTTACCATGCCATGCAATACCACAATATGATGATAAATTAATATTTCAATGGACAGCGATAAACACTATTGACTTAACAGTTGCAGAGGCAGCACTTTGTGTTGTAAAACATCATCGAAATAAACCAATACAGTGCAAAGAGTATGTAGTACCAGAACAAGAGTCCCAAATTGGGTATGAGAGCCACTTGAATGGTGGGGTCATGGTTAATGGACACACTCTAGTGTACTATAATGTAAGTATGATGCTAATGGGTAGTTTGCGAGGAGATAAAACAAATAGATCACATGATTATAGTGGCTTTGGCTCACTGAGAAACAACTCTGGATTAGAGCAGTTTCGTGATACTTGCAATGAGACAACTTTTGCATCCTTCAGAGAAAACCGACAATTCAATTATGCACAGTCTTCATATAGAGCTGAGATTGTGGGTGCTTCAAACTTAGCAGGAGTGTACAGTGAATCTGATGTTACACATAAACCACTTGATCACAAACAAACGCTACACATTATGAATGATGGTCTTACCCAAGATCAGAAGCCTGTTACAGGTACCTTGATCTCCTGTTACAGCATCATGGTTATTTTTATGTTAATATGTAGGCCATGCATCTGCAGTGCTACCTGAAACTACAGATGCTCTTGCTCTTAAACCTAAGCACGATGTCACCAAGAGTTTTGGTTACAACAAACCGACTTACCCAGTTTTGATAGGAAATTATGTCAAAGTGTATCTAACCAAATTGTTTGCTATCTTACCACATCATAGTAAATTCATGGTGAAAGAAAGGCTACCGACTACTTCAGGAATCACTAGAGCAAAGCTAACCTTGAAGTCCAGCAGTCCACTAGAAAGGTTGTTCTAAATAGTGATGTAAAGATGTAGGGGAATTCCAGATGCATACTTCAGCAAATGTTTCATGTGCCATATAAGTATTGAATGGAATGGTATATTTAGCGGAATTGGCAGAATTGTCATTTACAGATTATGGACAGCCTTAGAACATCCACTATCAGTTAGCTACTCATTGTTACATATATAAATACAGCTACATAGAACTCATGCCACGATTGAAGTGCATGGTCTTTGTAGCACCGATTTTCTGTCTTCTTGCAGCTTACCATCATCTGTGGCAATCAATTCTTAGACTGGAGTCTTATCTCGAGCCTCATCAATTGCTTTAATGATTTATTGATCATCACCTTCCAATTAACACACCGTATTTTAAAGTGCATGTTACTAGAAGCACCTTTTAGCAAGGTACCAAACAAGTGATAAGAGCTTCTAGAGTGTTCTTTAACTTATGTGACTGATTACCACATTTTGAATTGCAGAACAATAATTGGTGTTGAATGGTCAGGCTTAGTCTTGGGTGGCCATACTCTATTTTCTCGGGGTGGCGTTTACAGATTTTCAAATAAAAGCACTCCCTTGGTGGTGCTTCTAGTAACATGTGCTTCAAAATACGGAGTGTTGATGACTATAGTATGTTCACGTTGAGCTGAATCCTCAAAAACATTTAATAACTCATGGATGCGATTACACTCGATCTTGAAATTTGGCTCATTTGTAGTACTGCAAATATTTCAAAATCTTTTTGTTCAAATGTTTGACATAATATTTATGGCCAATCAAAATTTTCACAATAAATTTCCTACGGGGAAGCCATATAATTACAGTGTCCGTTGCAGCTCTTTACCGAACTTGTAATAAAGCCAAACTGTACGTGTCTGTTGTTGACACCTTTGCTGTTACCAATAATCACCCGGTTGGCTGAAATGTGAACTCTGTTGAGAAAACATCCACTTTTAATTTTCAGCTGTTTTTCAGGATTCAGCTCAACGTGAACGTACTATAAGAATTGATCACCACAGACGATGTTAAGCTGCAAGAAGACAGAAATCAGCACTACAAAGACCATGAGCTTCAATCGTGGTGAGTTCTATGTAGCTGTATTTATCAAGACACACGGTAGTGTGTCGTGCGGCCCAAGAAGCCGGCGCGCAACCCCGTGAGTATATTGACAGGAAGAAAGAAAACGCAATTTTCGCACCTCCGTAGCTCTGTGCTGCCTTGATGAAACAAGACACATTTTGCTGTGCACATTCCCTCCAACTTCAGTACTCCACATTCCAAATTTGAGCGAAATCGCTTCAGGCATTCCCGAGATATGCGACTTCAAAAATTGGCTTAGTTTCTTCGTTTTTTTTTTCTTCTTATTTTTCTTCCTCTTTTCGCACACTTACAAAAACTGCTATAAACGCGAACGCGTTATCCGATTGCCTTGAAATTTGGCACACAGAAGCGGGGTATAAAGGCGCATCTCGGTACCAACTTTGGCAGGAATACCATAAACAGGCAAAGAGTTATGAGCGATTATTCACGAAAAATAACACCAATATGTTGTCACGCCTACAGGGTAAACCGCGTATGGGAAGAAGCTGAAAATCGGTGGGTGAATAGGTTAACTATTGAACCTCAAACCTTTTGTGGTTTGAAAGAAATCGAGCTAAAAACCAGGAAGATACAGCGAAAAACTCAACAGTGTGTAACAATTACGCAATCGAGATTAGCTAATTTATTATTATTATTATTATTATTATTATTATTATGCTTGCCACGCCTACCAGATAAACCACTTGGGGTAATGCTTTGAAAATCGCTGTACAGATGGAGTTATCATCTTAGAAAGGCTCTTCAATGGTGTAGAAGAATCAGACTTAAAGCCACGGAGTTATAACACGAAATCCAACTTGGTGTAGCAAGTGCGAGATCGAGATACTCTAATAGAGCAGTCATCCTAATAGAGCAGTCACCCTGAACAGAAATCAAGAGATCAGTTAGAAATAAGTAACCTGTATAGAGATCAGCTACAAACAAATCACCCTGTAGAGAGTTCAGCTACAAACAATTCACCCTGTTCAGACATCAGTTAGAAGAAGTTTTCTTGTAGAGAGTTCAGTTACAAACAAATCACCCTGTTGAAAGATCAGCTAGAAGATGTCACCTTGTAGATAGTTCAGTTACAAAGAAACCACCATGTAGAGAATTCAGCTACAAACTAGTGACCCTGTAGATACATCAGCTAGAAGAAGTTACCTTGTAGAGAGTTCAGCTACAAAGAAACCATTCTGTAAAGAGCTCAGCTGCAAACAAATCACCTATACAGAATTCAGCTACAAACAAATCACCCTGTAGAGAGATCAGCTAGAAGAAGTTACCTTGTAGATAGTTCAGCTACAAACAAATCATCCTGTAGAGAGATCAGCTAGAAGAAGTTACCTTGTAGATAGTTCAGCTACAAACAATTCACCCTGTACAGAGCTCAGTTAAAAGAGGTTTCCTTGTAGAGAGTTCAGCTACAGACAAATCACCCTGTAGAGAGCTCAGTTAGAAGAAGTTACCTTGTAGATCGTTCAGCTACAAACAATTCACCCTGTAAAGAGATCAGCTAGAAGAAGTTACCTTGTAGAGAGTTCAGCTACAAAGAAACCATCATGTAGAGAATTCAGCCGCAAACAAATCATGTATAGAGAGTTCAGTTACAAACAAATCTCCCTGTAGAGAGATCAGCTAGAAGAAGTTTCCTTGTAGAGAGTTCTGCTACAAACAAATCACCCTGTAGAAAGATCAGCTAGAAGAAATCACCTTGTAGAGAGTTCAGCTTCAAAGAAACAATCATGTGAGAGTTCAGGTACAAACAAATTGTCCTGTAGAGAGATCAGCTACAAAGAAACCATCATGTAGATAGTTCAGGTACAAACAAATCACCCTGTAGAAAGATCAGCTATAGAAGAAATCACCTTGTAGAGAGTTCAGCTACAAAGAAACTATCATGTAGAGAGTTCAACTACAAACAAATCACCCTGTAGAAAGATGAGCTATAGAAGAAATCACCTTGTAGAGAGTTCAGCTACAAAGAAACCATCATGTAGAGAGTTCAGCTACAAACAAATCGGCCTGTAGAGAGATCAGCTAGAAGAAATTACCTTGTAGAGAGTTCAGCTACAAAGAAACCATCATGTAGAGAGTTCAGCTGCAAACAAATCACCTGTAGAGAGTTAAGCTACAAACAAATCTCCCTGTAGAGAGATCAGGAAATAAACCATGTAGAGAGTTCAGCTGCAAACAAATCACCTGTAGAGAGTTCAGCTAGAAACAGGTCACCCTGTAGAGAGATCAGCTAGAAACAAGTCACCTTGTAGAGAGTTCAGCTAGAAGAAGTCACATTGTAGAGCTACAAAGAAACTACCATGTAGAGTTCAGCTGCAAACAAATCACCCTGTAGAGAACTCAGCTACAAACAAATCGCCCTGTAGAAAGATTAGCTAGAAGAAGTTACCTTATAGGGAGTTCAGCTATGAACAGATCACCCTGTAGAGAGTTCAGCTACAAACAAATCACCCTGTAGAGAGTTCAGTTACAAAGAAACCACCATGTAGAGAGTTCAGCTGCAAAAAAATCAATCACTCTGTTGAGAGTTCAGCTAGAAGAAGTCACCTTGTAGAGAGTTTGCAAATAAATCGCCCTGTAGAGAATTCAGCTACAAACAAATCACCCTGTAGAAAGATCAGCTAGAAGAAGTTACCTTGTAGAGAGTTCAGCTACAAAGAAACCAACATGTAGAGAGTTCAGCTGCAAACAAATCACCTGTAGAGAGTTCAGCTAGAAACAAGTCACCCTGTAGAGAGATCAGCTAAAAACAAGTCACCCTGTAGAGAGTTCAGCTAGAAGAAGTCACATTGTAGAGAGTTCAGCTACAAAGAAACTACCACGTAGAGAGTTCAGCTGCAAACAAATCATCCTGTAGAGAGTTCAGCTAGAAGAAGTCACCTTTTAGAGAGTTCAGCTACAAAGCAACCACCATGTAAAGAGTTCAGCTGCAAAAAACTCAATCACCTTGTAGAAAGATCGGCTAGAAGAAGTTACCTTGTAGAGAGTTCAGCTACAAAGAAACCATCATGTAGAGAGTTCAGCTGCAAACAAATCACCTATAGAGAGTTCAGCTAGAAACAAGTCACCCTGTAGAGAGTTCAGCTAGAAGAAGTCACATTGTAGAGAGTTCAGCTACAATGAAACTCCCATGTAGAGAGTTCAGCTGCAAACAAATCACCCTGTAGAGAACTCAGCTACAAACAAATATGCAGTGTAAAAAGATCAGCTAGAAGAAGTTACCTTGTAGAGAGTTCAGCTACAACGAAACCACCATGTAGAGAGTTCAGCTACAAACAAATCACCTGTAGAGAGTTCAGTTAGAAACAAGTCACCCTGTAGAGAGATCAGCTAGAAACAAGTCACCTTGTAGAGAGTTCAGCTACAAACAAATCACCTGTAGAGAGTTCAGTTAGAAACAAGTCACCCTGTAGAGAGATCAGCTAGAAACAAGTCACCTTGTAGAGAGTTCAGCTAGAAGAAGTCACATTGTAGAGAGTTCAGCTACAAAGAAACCACCATTTAGAGAGTTCAGCTGCAAACAAATCACCCAGTAGAAAGTTCAGCTATGAACAGATCACCCTGTTGAGAGTTCAGTTAGAAACAAGGAATCCTGTAGAGAGATCACCTAGAAGTATCGCCTTGTAGAGAGTTCAGCTACAAACAAATCACCTGTAGAGAGTTCAGCTACAAACAAATCACCCTGTAGAGAGATCAGCTAGAAGAAGTCACCTTGTAGAGAGTTCAGCTATAAAGAAACCACTATGTAGACAATTCAGCTGCAAACAAACACCCTGTAGAGAACTCAGCTACAAACAAATCGCCCTGTAGAAAGATCAGCTAGAAGAAGTTACCTTGTAGGGATTTCAGCTACAAACAAATCACCCTGTAGAAAGTTCAGCTACAAAGAAACCATTCTGTAAAGAGCTCAGCTGCAAACAAATCACTTGTACAGAATTCAGCTACAAACAAATCACCCTGTAGAGAGATCAGCTAGAAGAAATTACCTTGTAGATAGTTCAGCTACAAACAAATCACCCTGTAGAAAGATCAGTTAGAAGAAGTTACCTTGTAGAGAGTTCAGCTACAAAGAAACCACCATGTAGAGAGTTCAGCTGCAAAGAAATCACCCTGTAGAAAATTCTGCCAGAAACAAATTGCCCTGTAGAAAGATCAGTTAGAAGAAGTTACCTTTTAGAGAGTTCAGCTACAAAGAAACCATTCTGTAAAGAACTCAGCTGCAAACAAATCACCTATACAGAATTCAGCTACAACACATCACCCTGTAGAGAGATCAGCTAGAAGAAGTTACCTTGTAGATCGTTCAGCTACAAACAATTCACCCTGTAGAGAGAGCAATTAGAAGAAGTCACCTTGTAGAGTGTTCAGTTACAAAGAAACCACCATGGAGATTTCTGTAATCAATATATGTGACCGGATTTGCGAAAAGGGGTCTTCCACACACATCCAATTCCATAAACGTTGGAGACCATAACTCAGTGTTCAAGTAACATATTAACCTTTCACCATGTATTCAGCTATAGTGGTGCTCACCACTGTCCAAATTTCAAGGCAATAGCTCTTTCCAATCTGAAGTTATCAATTGTCAAAGTTGGCAAATTGGATGTGTGTGGAAGACCCCTTTTCGCAAATCCGGTCACATATGTATTATACAGCATATATAATTTGTACATTTACTGATAAAATATTTAAAGTACATCTACTTCATCTTTTCTTCTTCCTGTAGTAAAGAAAAAAACATAGGTTAAAAAGTCCCAAAGCTGGCCATAGGCCGGCTTTGGGGTATACAAATACAAAAAGAAATGAAATCTAATCCAAAACAGCCAAGCTGTAAAAAAAGTGTGCGGCCCTCAGAAAGGCTATGGTGAAAAAAGATGTGAAATTCAAGGTGGCGGCCAAGAAATGGCTGTGATGGTAGGTTAATGGTAAAAATTTTAATAATGACAATTTAGGTAAATTTTGTGAAGCGGCACAAAAATTCACCTGAATTGTCGTTATTAAAATTTTTACCATTAACCTACCATCACAGCCATTTCTTGGCCGCCACCTTGGATTTCACATCTTTTTTCACCATAGCCTTTCTGAGGGCCGCACACTTTTTTTACAGCTTGGCTGTTTTGGATTAGATATATGTAACAGTGAGTAGCTAACTGATGATGGGTGTTCTAAGGTTGTCCATAATCTATAAATAACAATTCTGCTGTTTCCGCTAATTCCGCCATTCCACTAAATATACCATCCCGGTGACTGAGACAAGTAGACTGGCACTGCATAGTACACCGTTAACCTCAGAGTATATCTTGGGCATACCTTTGTAGTTAACTTAATTACATGTCAATACCCTCATGTCTGGCCTCCCTCCTAGCCCAATATGGGAAAGGAGATTTAGTGGAAACAGCTAAATTGTCATTTCCAGGTTATGAACAGCTTAAGAGCGCTATACATAAGTAGCATGAAGACTCAATAACTGTTTGCTAGTACTGTTAACACAACGTAGCTTGCTAGAACTCACCACAATTCCCTTGGAGTGCCAATTTCTCCAGTGTATAACTTGCAGCTTAGCTTCGTTAGGCATAATAATCCTTGAACTGCTCTTAAACTGTACGTAGCTTTATCGATCTGTCATCTTGCAGCACACTGTATTCAAAGCGCATGTTACAATAAGCGCCCAGCCAAAGTACATTATTACACATAACCCTCTGCTAGAATGTTCTTTAAAATTCTCATGAAATTAATTGCCACTCTGTGTTGTAAATGTGCATGTCATCTTTCAATCACGTGAAAATGTTGGCTAGACGCTTATTGTAACATGCCCTTCGAATACAGTGTGCTGCAATTTGACAGATTAATGAAACTATAGTTTAAGAGCAGATCAAGGATTGTTTTTATTATGCCTAATGTTGTGGTTATGATGCTAAGATGTTAGTTTTGCACTGGAGAAATTGGCATTCCAAAGAGCATGTGCTTCAATTATGGTGAGTTCTAGCTAGCTACATTGTGTTTAACAGTACTAGCTAACAGTTATTGAGTCTTCACGCTACTTATTTATAGTGATCTTAGGCTGTCTGTAATCTGGAAATGATCATTTAGCCAATTCCACCGTTTCTGTCATTCCACTAAATATCCTTTCCCACCCAATATAAACTCTGCTACACTTTGAAAGGACACTATTTCTGGACAAAATTCAATCATGGCCTGACACCTGCTGTAATTGACCAGAAATTGTCCCGTATCCGGACGTTATTTTGCACACTGTAATGGTTTTTTCTATCACATAAAAATAAAATGGAAACTGTCCATTTTTGCATCACACCTCCAACAGTTGAAGTAAAAAGATTGTGTGCAGGGTAGCCTTAACCTATTGTTCTCTGCATTACAGCATGCAGAACATAGTTGAAAACTACGCAAAATAGCCTCAAGTTGACAAACTATTATATGGAAAAGTTAGGAATTTTACAAGCTAGTGAGAATCATCACAATAAATAGTGCTTAAACAAGAGATAACTTAACCTAAAGTGTAAATTTAATTCCTAACTTAGCCATGCTGAATTATTACTAATCATGTGGGTAAATTAAATTTGCACTTAGGTAACAATCTTTAAGCACTTTTTATTGCAATGATCTCTACTAGCTTGAAAAAATTGTCATTTTTACTTTTTACCTTACACATGTATCTTATAGCCATGATTTTGTCAATGAAGAATTGAACCATAGAAGCAAAGCAGAGGATTATGGAAAATCAGTACATTTCCGTGAGAACTGTAGGAACCCAGGCTACGTAATATATACTGTAAGTGCTGTACATGATGAAATGCCTTCTGTTAAGTCTATATGCGTTAGTGTGATGGCAACTTCTCTGGGACTATACAATACCCACTACCAAGTAGTAAAGCAACTGATTCTAAGATAGGCAAAGGAGGAAATGGATTTGTATTCACTATATACCATCAGAGGAAAAAGTATGCTGCCAAAAAGGTAATTAAAAAATTTGCAGTAAATTAAACAATTGTTTACCTTTTGATTTTGAATAAATGTGACTGAATTTCACAAAACCAGGCTTTCACACACATCCAATTCTATGACTTTGACTAACTGTAACATGAGGTTCCAGCATGTTATAGACCTGAAATTTTCACATAATGCTTCCATAAAATTACACAACTACAGGTGAATATTTGATGATGATGCCATATTCCTTCACTGAGTTACGATCTCTCAAAATCATAAAACTGTATGTGTATGGAAGCCTGGTTTTGTCACAAATTATGAACTTGGTATAGCATACATATATCACATTTTAAAATTCTGATGTGAAACTTTAATTGAATTATATTATTGTCTCTCATATATACTCTAGATATTTGCCAAACTTTGTTGTTAATTAAGGAAGGTATAATTGAATAATCTTCCTTTGAACCTCAAAATTTAATTACCATATGTGACCAGATTTTACAAAACTGATCCAAATCGCACATCAAGCAAAATCAAACTAACAGCACAAGTGGATAGCTTCACTACCAGTCTATTAGTTTTGACCCTCAGCATTACTCAAACTGCTCAAAGCTGACATCTTTTCTGGGTGGTGTGGCAAGCTCGAATGACAATTTCTGGCCTTATGAAGGACCTGGCTTCATGAGAATCAGTGGTGCACAGGTGGACAGACTCATATAGTTGGACATGCGTTTTCTGTGTGATTTTTGGTCCATATCAGCCACTAAGGAGCCAGCACAGCCCTGTAATCTTGTGCCTGGACTTCCACCCCTGCCTCCCACCCTTTGTGAGCACTCGAGTACTACTTCACTCGTCCAACTGCTCAGATTTTCTATCTTATTTGGCAGATTTTTTTGGGAAATTTACATACTTCACAATGTTTATACATTCTATACTTGTACTAGATACCTTTGCAAGTCACAGTGGCTAGTCTCAAATAGCCGAGATCATTCTTTCTGTCCTGTCATCATGATGATTCCTTGCACAATGCCTACATCTAATTAAACCCTATTTTTCAATCAAATACAGGTTTTCAATTAAATAAAGGAAAAGTCTTCAGTAAAAGTACAGAATGTATATAAACATTGTGAAGTATGTAAAATTAATTCCTTGAAAATTTGGGTCTTGGATCCCTGGTCCCCAGGTCCAATGTTTAAAACATATAATGCTTGTGCTATTGTCTTATCTTTTATCCTTCTTTACCATGGCCATTAGTTAAGGTTCTACCGCTGATAGTGTTAACAGATTACAGTAGGGCTTCCATCTATGGGTGTATATTGCATCAAACTATTCGAGTACACGTGGTTAGTTTAGCGTTGCACCATAGATATATTAATATACAAACAAGTTCTAGAGTTTTGAGTTCCTAGAGTCGTATATTATCTATGGTTGCACCAAACTATTTGAGCACACATGGCTCAGTGGTCTTCAAAGTTGGTAGTTGATATTGATCAGTGAGAGCAACTCGTGGCAAACTAGCCATGCACGTGTAAGTCAATAAATTTAGTTTAGTAACTACGTTAAAACTGAGTCAGGTCATCCAGCTCCCCGCTTTGCAGATTATCTGGGTCTGACCTGGATTGGATCACATGCTAAATTAATTAGTGTAATGATGTGGATGTGTATAACATGTCATAGCGTAGCCCTGCTTCTTTCGTGAGCCACACCTACTTATGTAAATTACTGTCTGTAGGTATATGGCAGCCATGCCCATTTATCAGTCTGTAGGTATGCACAAATCCATATCTGTTATTGTCTGCAGGCTTGTGTAGAGCCAAGCCCACTAACCAGTTGTTATTGTATAAGTCATAGTCTAGTATATAGTGCTGTGATTAACTCTATATAATATTGTGACTGGTTTTGTGAAAAGCAGGCTATTTAGTAGTCTTGAGCTTGCAAAAAAAGTTCACAAACAAGTAGGAATTTTAAATTAGAGTAGGGACAGTGTTAGTGCTGCAATAAAAGTACTGAAACAAGTTGGATCGGAGTAGTACGTAATGTCCGAATGCTGTAAAACAGTAAGAAGTGAATATCCCTACTGTGCATGTTGCAGCACTATACACTGTCCCTACTCTAACTTAACGTCCTCACCGCCAAATTTGTAGAGACCTCCAATCTACTGCTTCTAAACTGCTATAACTTACACACCATATAATAAAATTATATATCAATTTACTCGTTATAGAACAAGAAATTCGATTATTGAGTTGTGGTTTACACAAGAGCAACCGCAAAGCCATTATATAACTGTAAATGCAAAAATCGGCCTAAAAGAAACCAAACATGAAATTTCACTACTTTACAGACTAGGACCGTTTATAATAACTCAATTAACATCGCTAACCTGTTTGCAGTTGAAGCAATGATCACCAAGTCATTATGTAATGGGATACATGTTATGATATGACAGACCACCCTCATGAACTGCATAAATGCTCAGCTACAGCAGCAAATCAAGTGCTAATATCATATATAAACTGCAACACTTTTTGTCACACCTGGTTCCATCAGTAAGGTCACTAAAACAAACCATGATTATTATGTGGTGCATCTATGTGCATGTGGCATTTTCAATAACCAGTGACATTATAAATGTTAGCATATATCATACCACCATTGAAGGAATCGTGATGAAACATACATTGTATACAAAATCATGCCTATGTAATAGTTGCAACATGGGTATAAGGGATTTGCCTGAAATGTATGCTCGAGGGCTGTGGGCATACCTATCAGAAAAATCCCAAGTACCCATGTTACAGCTAATATTTAACACTTCCATTTTAGGCTAATAGCCTATGCTGGGTGAGTAATCAACCATGCCAATACAAATGCAACCATTGGATTTGTTTTATATTCACATATACCGTTACTTGAAATATCTTACACTTTATATACGTAGATTTAAATGTTTACCTAGCAGTAAGAGTGTTCTCATGAGATTACATATGTAATAAATACAGACTGGATTGGATTTAACAAGGCCTGGCTTCTTTAGTCTGCATGTTTACCATAAAAATACATGCAACTTGTTATAGCAGACAAACTTTACTGAATCATAAAGAGGGACTGAGAAAGTCTCTTATAGTTATAGCTATAAATAAGAACCTATTAGCCATAAAAAGCAAATGGAAGTGTTTATATACACTTGTTATGTTCAATAAATGAATTCGAAACTACCCTTGATGAGCACAACAAAGATAATTTATTTTTATATTGACTTAATGCTACTTTATTGTAACTAGAAGTGTTTGTATAAACTATCACAGGATCAGGACTTGATAGGCTTTTGCCTTTCTTATTTCTGGAAATAATATAGGTTGTACGTGGTAAAATGTGCTTGTTACTAAAGCTAATATGTATTAGTTTGTGAGTATTGTAGTACTATACTGGTAGTAGTACATCAGCATGCATGCACTAAATATACTTGGCATCTAAACTGATAGATTGATGTATGCAAATGCACTTGATATTATTGATCAAGGAGTAATCACAAACCAATAAACTTGATTTTGTAATTGCACCATGATATCTTTCAATAGTGTGTTTATCTAAAAAGTTACAGGATCTTGTAAATGCAAGGTGTATGTATTTGTATGCACTCTACTAATCAATAATTGGTTTGGACTACTAAAGTATATACCATGAAGTGTAGTATACAGATGTTACTTCACAATATAATACACGATCACAATGGTCTTATGTTGATGCATGCATTTGATTGCTCTTGTGATATCAATTAATCAAAAAATAATCATATCACACAACATCCAATGTGACACTTTCACACCTCAGTTCAAAGGAATTCCAAAAGATACATTTGCCATGTGTACCTCTTCACAGTGATTGTAACAGCACCCCAGCCGCCAGAGGAATCAGGGCAAGAAGAATCCGAGGAAGAATCGCAGCTTAACAGTTCACTTTATTGAGGGCTAATTTGGAAGGCAACAATATACATTTAAATGCCCTATTTATACAACAAAACATGTAGTGACCTCAATGACGTGTCATGTAGTGATACAAATAACAAAATAAAAATCAGGTGACAACAGTCAGTCAGTCAGGTGAGTGTCACTCCATTCAGCTTCTCTATCACACTCCTCCCTCCTTCTTTAGTATCACACATTTCTGTTGAGACATCTTCCCAGTATGGTAATCTGGAGAGAGCATCTGCGTTAGCATTATCAGTACCCTTCCTATGTTGCACTTGGAAGATATATGGCTGTAATGCCAGACTCCACCTCATCAGTCTACTACTGTGATTCTTGAATTTTGTGAGCCACTGTAAGGCTCTGTGATCTGTCTGAATCACAAACTCTCTGCCCAGCAAGTAAACTTCAAAAGCTTCAATACCCAATTTGACAGCCAAGCACTCCTTCTCAACTGTCGAGAACCGCTGCTCTCTAGGTAGAAGCTTCTTGCTAAAGAAGGATACTGGGTGATCATGTCCCTGATCATCCTGCTGGCTCAGGACAGCTCCAACCCCTACTTTGGAGGCATCTGTCTGTAAAATAAAAGATTTAGTGAAGTCTGCATTTTTCAAAACAGCAGATGACAACATTATTTCCTTTAGCTTACTAAAGGCCTTGCTACCTTCATCATCTAAACTCACATGTTCTGGAACTGACTTTCTGGTGAGGTTGGTGAGAGGTGTAGCAATAGTGGCATAGTGAGGAATAAAACGTCTATAGTAGCCAGTTAATCCAAGGAAGGATCGCACTTGCTTCTTGGTTGTCAGAAGCGGAAACTGGGCTATTGCTTGAAGCTTGCCCCTCTCTGGCTTCACCACTCCATTCCCCACCACATGCCCTAAATACTTACACTCTGTCATAGCCAACTGGCACTTAGAAGGTTTAGCTGTCAAACCCAATGACTGAAGACGCTTCAACACTGCCTGGAGGTGTTCCAGGTGATCTTCCCAAGAACTGCTAAACACAATGAGGTCGTCGAGGTAGGCACTGGCAAACTTGTTCATTCCTCTAATAACATGATCCATCATGCGCTGGAATGTAGCCGGTGCCCCACACAGACCGAATGGCATCATACGGAACTGATATAACCCCTGGGGTGTGATAAAAGCAGTCTTGGGACGATCCTCTACAGCAACTGGCACCTGCCAATATCCCTTCGCCAGATCTAGAGTGGATATGTATCTAGCCTGACCCACCTGGTCCAGGATATCATCCACCCGTGGCATCGGGTAAGCATCAACCCGTGTCACAGCATTAAGTCTTCTGTAATCCACGCACAGCCGGATGGTGTTGTCCTTCTTCTTAACAACCACAACTGGTGAGGCCCATTCACTGCTACAGGGCTCAATAATGCCCTCAGCCAGCATCGTCTCTACTTCCTTTTCTACAGCTTCTCTATACACATGTGGCAACCGGTATGGCTGCTGACGGACTGGAGTATCTCCTCTAATGTGAACGTGGTGTTGACAGACTGAAGTCCGTCCACATTTACCACTCATCACCATCTTAAACTTCGCCAGCAAGTCATACAACTGCCTCAACTGTTGCTTAGACAGCTGGTCACTTACAATGGGAGCATCACTACCCTCACACTTCCATGTGGGCATGAACTCCTCTTCCATGTCCATTTGTTCAATTGACCAAAAACTTGTAGCTACTGGTGGATACCACTTCTTCAGCATATTTACATGAAATACATTCTTCCTCTTATTTGGCATCAACACCTCATAATTCACCTTACCTACCCTGCGTAGTATGCGACATGGCCCTTGCCACTGAGCTAACAACTTATTACTACTAGTAGGTAACAACACAAGTACCTCCTCATCTGGCTGTAGCTCTCTCTGCCTAGCTGTCTGATCATACCACTTCTTCTGCTGCCCCTGTGCTGCTCTAACATTCTCTTCCACCAGCTCAGTCATCTCCTCCAACCATTCACGTACTAAGAGAATATGTGACACAACACTCTCATCACTCTTCTTGTCGGCTTCCCACACTTCTTTAAGCACATCGAGTGGACCTCTAACTTCTCTTCCATATAGAAGCTCAAATGGGGAGAATCCTGTTGTGTCCTGGGGAACCTCACGATAAGCGAACAAAATGTAAGGAAGCAGCCTGTCCCAGTCTTGTCCTTCCTTATTAACAAGCTTCCTCAAGAGCGACTTCAGGGTCTTATTGAACCTCTCTACCAATCCGTCAGTCTGCGGATGGTAAGGAGATGTACGGATCTGGTGTATCCGCAAGAGGTTGTACAACTCCTTAAGAAGTTGCGACATGAAGTTGGTGCCTTGATCCGACAGAATCTCTCTTGGAATGCCCACACGAGCAAATAACTGGATCAGGTGCTCTGCCACTGTACCTACATCAATGGAACGAAGAGGCATGGCCTCTGGATACCTAGTAGCATAGTTGCACACTACCAATATATACTGGTTACCTCTTCTACTGCGGGGCAAAGGACCAACAATGTCCAAAGCTATACGCTCAAAAGGCTCCTTCATTATTGGTAGAGGTATTAGAGGTACTCTCCGATGGCTTCCCTTTGCAGTACGCTGACATTCAGGGCATCGGCGACAGTAGTCTGCCACATCACGGAATAGAGCTGGCCAAAAGAACCGTCTACTGATTCTCTTAACAGTCTTGTCTCTACCAAGGTGACCTGCTAGTGGGATAGTGTGAGCCAACTTACACACTATCTGGTGGAACTGCTCTGGTAAAACCAGTTGTTCTACAGCTTCCCCTGGTTTTTTCTTCGGGGTCCACACATGATACAGCAGACCATCTTGCTCAACAAACTGCTTAGGGCTTCTCCCCCTCATATCCCGAATGCCCGGAACCTCATCCTGCAGCTTACACAGCTCCTGTTTAGACTGATTCACATTGGGGATATCTTCTTGAAGCCTCTTAAGACATGCCCATTCATACCGGTCCTTCCTCTTGTCTGATCGTGACTTCTTTGATCTTACAGCCCTATCATCAACAAACATGTCATCACCAAAATCAAACTCACTTGACAACACAGACTGCTCGTTGCTATCCACACTAGGAGAAACACTCATTTGCTCCTCCGGTTGTCCCGTGGCTACCTGAGGTTCCTGTACAGGCTCTACACTACTGGAAGAATCAGTTGATTCCCCTTGCTCTAACTGGGCTGCTTGTGCTAGGGCCTGACGTCTAGTAATCACCATGAGGGCCTGTCCACCATCATTGGCTCTCAACAAATTCAACAGCTCAGGAACATCTGTCCCCAACAACACGGACTGTGGTAAAGTCTCTGATACCGCAGCCTCCACTGACACAGCCTGTCCATGCACTTCCAACTCCACATTGGCAAGAGGATACACCACAGTATCCCCATGAGCACACTGGACTGTAACAGCCTCACCCTGTCTCAGCTTCTCGTCACTGACAAGGTCACTATGGACTAAGGTCCTAGAACAACCAGTATCTAATACAATATCAGATACCAACTGACCTTCCACCATACCCTCACACCTACTCAAAAACTTACTCTTAGAGGATTTGTAAGGACTCCTTGCCCCACAATAAAATGAGCCACTTGGGCATTGCCTTGACGTATGCCCCCTACCTCCACAATTGTAACATACTAAGGGCTTGTCCTCCCATTTCTTCCTCTCTCTCTTTACAGCAGTCTCTCCCTTCGTAGCATCCTCCCCTTTTGAGGACACTCCAGTTGCCACCTTTGTAGGGCAGTCTCTCGCCAGATGACCAGGTTGCTTACAGGTAAAACATGTCCTTTGGCTGCTTTTCTTTGGCTCCATACCAGGAACCCAAAGATCCCGTTTCCTGGCTTGTCTGTAGTCCTCAGCCAGTCGACCAGCTTCCTCACTAGTCCGCGGTTTCCTCTCCTTGACCCATACTTTAATCTCCCCAGGCAGGACCTCCACAAATTGCTCCTTCACCAACTCATCGACCACTGCCTGGCGATCTGCACGTCCCTTCAGCCACTTTTCTGCCAGATCCTGGATACGGATAACAAGCTCCACAGGAGTTTCATTCTCCTTTGGCCTCACATCATGGAATCGTCGTCGGTAGGTCTCTTCATTGATGTCGTAACGACGAAAAATGGCTGCTTTCACTCTGTCATAGTCCTTTGCGTCGTGGTCGCCCATTGCAGCATAAGCCAATCGTGCCTTCCCCGTAAGTTGAGGGGCTAGAATTGCTGCCCGCTTGTCTCTGTCCACGCCATGGGCTTCCACAGCTCTCTCGAAGGTGGTGAGAAAAGCTTCGATGTTATCATTCTCAGCCAGTTTCGTAAGCTTTAGTGACTCTGGTCCCACCTCTACACGACGCGGCCTTCCCTCGGTTAGCCCTCGAACTAATTCTTCATAGTGCCTCCTGCTGGTTTCCCGTTCAAGGCGTCTCTCTTTGTCATATTGGCGACGTTCCTCTAGTCGTGCCTTCTCGAAGAGTTCTCGTTCTTCTCTACGGTTCTCCTCTTGTCTGTGGGATTCCTCCATCCAGGCCTTCAGTAGCTCTACTACTTCTGACATTGCTGGTTCTGTCTCAGGTTGGTAGCTCCTCCCCGAGAGCAGCATACGCGAGCTAGCTAGCAAGCTTAGTAGCCGTAGAACGAATCGACCACTCCTGTCACCAGGTGTAACAGCACGCCAGCCGCCAGAGGAATCAGGGCAAGAAGAATCCGAGGAAGAATCGCAGCTTAACAGTTCACTTTATTGAGGGCTAATTTGGAAGGCAACAATATACATTTAAATGCCCTATTTATACAACAAAACATGTAGTGACCTCAATGACGTGTCATGTAGTGATACAAATAACAAAATAAAATCAGGTGATAACAGTCAGTCAGTCAGGTGAGTGTCACTCCATTCAGCTTCTCTATCACAGTGATACAACAATTTATACCAGTGTACAGTGAGATGTATCCCGGGAAAGTGGTTGTGTTTCTAAAAAGCAAGCCACTTCCATCAAAGCAAGTATAGCCTTGAGGTATAGTGGTACTGCCCGTTTGTTTTATAAAGGCTTAGACTGAATTGATTTGGGAATGAAATAATGCTCACTTGACTACAATCTTGCCACAAGAAGCACTCGGATGAAGTTGTTTCAGTATCCTTGCAATTCTATGAATTGGGAAGTGTTAGTTAAAGGTGAGAACTAGTCTTATAGTGCATTCTTAAACATTTCAGCATGTTTTTGAATATGGACCACATCACAGAAAACATGAGTTTACCACTCTACAACAAAGCTTACCCCTTGATAGGCCTTTAGTATATGTTGTAATTAGTCTTTAAACAATGTGGTAGCAGCAAAACACTTGCAAATTCCCCATTTGCCCAACTCAACGTTTTCTGTGATACTATATGATGTACATAATATGTCAAATTTAAGATATAGCATATTCCATTGAAGTATGATTAAGCATAATAGCGTAGCTACTGTGCTATTCACCAATCCCAACAAGCAATATAATGCTTCTGCCATATATCTACCTCTGATTATCAACTCCTTATGTCAAAATGACAATACACAAAATAAAGTAATAAGTATTTTCTGCAAAATGTGTTGTTATATGTATGGTGACATTCAAGTGATTGAGATGTTTGTCAACTAACAGTAGATATTGTTGTAACATATGTGTGACCCAGTCTGGGAAAACTGGTCTTATCACCTATTTAAAAATATTGAGTTTAAGTATTCATTGTGTGTATTGTAGCTGGCCAATGGTTGAAGCTATATATATACCAAATTTTCACACATTTTACACCAATTCCAGAGTTCCCCTCACTCTTTTAAAAGTGAAGGGGCAGTGCCCCCTCACCTTTTCCATTGCCCAGTTGCTAAAGTAAAGCAACTGTTGTGGTCATTATAACTAACTTACTTTGTCTTGATTTACTAGAATTTGTGCTAAAGATTATGCAAGAACGGAATACTGCATGAATCAGTGCTGGGAGCGCACAAGATCAAGATACTCTAATAGAGCAGTCACCTAACTACTCTAGTAGAACATTCAGCGGAATCATAAGTTGGTTCTGCTATGCAGTTAATTCAATCTGAACACTTTATTACTTACAGCCATCCCTCATGACTCCCCCCCTCCCCTCCCTCCCCTCCCTCCACTTTTGAGTACTGCTCTCCTCCCTTGTTCCAGAGCATCCACTGTACAAGTGGCCAACAGCTAAGTTGCCTCCATTTTAGATAGTTTTTAACCTAAGGTTGACTGTATCAAGTAAGTTCCAAAAGGGATAGGTGGGTAGTGGGGGCCTGGAAGGAAGGTAAGAGAAATTGAAGAGAAAGGTGTAGAGATGAATTAGGACAAGTTGAAAGGGAATTTACAGCACAGGTCAATATTTAACACCACAGAGTTGTACAGCCACATACAGCCATCCCTTAAGACCTCACACCGCACGTACGGATCGCCACTAGGCTTCAGACAAGCAGCCAGCAAAAGCAGACCAATCAAGTCTAGCCGATTGTGATTGTGAAATTTGATAGTTCATTAATGTAACTTTGTGTTCTTGGTGAAAAATCAAATCTGCTGACCTGGGTAATAAGACTGGTTTTCCCACATATGTGTATTTTTCTATCAATGCTATATGCCATTAAAATTAAATTCCGTCAATGCTATACCGATAATAGCTGACTAAAGTACATTACAATGATCTATTGTGAGGTACAAAAATTCTGACTGAGAAAGAATCATATGCACTTAATTTGGATATTAAAAAATGATATCAGACTTTTAAAAATTCTATTCCGCCATTCCACTAGTGCATTCTACTGTTTATACACTCCGTTTCATGAACATATGTAATTTTCGAACTCTGGATCGTTTCCGCCGTAGTTGGCGGGCCGCAGTTGTGCCTTTGTGGGACTTAGTTCCGGCTGATCTTTTATTGCAGGGCGATTGTGTGAGATGGAGGACAGTTTTGAAAGATATTCAGAGAACTATTATGATGTAATTGTATATTGTCACTGTGTGCTTGAATTAATAATGAGGTTTCTTAAACGTAAAAAAAAAAAATACACTCCCTACACTCTACTGTTTATACACTCCATACACTTACACGTGTTATGAGTGTGAATGGTCCGGGTACCCAATATTCTGCAGTCTACAGCAGGCATGTTAATCACTGTAATAATCATAAATCTCAGAAATTTTATGATTTTGTGTGGGCTGAGCTACTGATTGCTGAGTTCCAGTATTATGTTGGCAACGCCCAGCTGTCCTGAGCGTTGTTGACAACAAACTTCTGACACCTGAAGTAAAGTCATAATTAAGGCATTGAACTTCTGTTTGGTCCAGAAAATCTCCTAAGTATGTACAAATGGTGGAAGATCAAATAGTTTCCAATTCATGGACTTATGTACAGTAATATTAAGCTGCATGATCCACAAATATGTACAGATGATAATGTAGTACGAACAGGTTTGACATGTCCACAGGGGAAAGGAGATTTAGCGGAAACGGTGGAATTAGCAGAAACAGTCATTTCCAGATTACGAACAGCCTAAGAGCACTATACATAAGTAGCATGAAGACTCAATAGCTGTTTGCTAGTACTGTTAACACAACATAGCTAGTTAGAACTCACCACAATTCTCTTGGAGCACGAATTTCTCCAGTGTATAACTATAACTTGCAGCTTAGCTTCGTTAGACATAATAATCCTTGAACTGCTCTTAAACTTCATCGATCTGTCATCTTGCAGCACACTGTATTTGAAGCGCATGTTACAATAAGCGCCCAGCCAAAGTACATCATTACGCATAACCGTCTGCTAGAATGTTCTTTAAAGTTCTCATGAAATTAATTGCCACTCTGTGTTGTAAACATGCATGTCATTATTATCTTCTTTCAATCACGTGAGAATGTTGGCTATGCACTTATGTAACATGCCCTTCGAATACAGTGTGCAGCAAAGTGACAGATTAATGAGGCTATAGTTTTAAGAGCAGATCAAGGATTATTTATACGATGCTAAGATGTTAGTTTTACACTGGAGAAATTGGCATTCCAAAGAGCATACACTTCAATTGTGGTGAGTTCTAGCTAGCTACATTGTGTTTAACAGTACTAGCAAACAGTTATTGAGTCTTCTTCAGTTTCCACTGTACTAATAATGCTAGTAGTTGGCTTCTTTTAAGGAATTCATACCTTATATCAGCTTTGCTCAACTCCATTCAATGCACTATGTATGCCGCCATCTTGATAAGTGATAAAATGACCGCGTCACTTAAGGTATCGGTTGGTATCGGGAATTTATAGCTTTACCAATACAAGTCCGATACCGCCAAAATAGGGGGCGATACCGATACTAGTATTGGTATCGGTTCATCACAAATGTATAGTGCTCTTAGGCTGTCTGTAATCTGGAAATGACCATTTAGCCGTTTGCCATTCTGCTAAATCTCCTTTCCATGTCTGCAGTGGTCTTATGTGCTTCTGGGATAACTGGATTTGTTTGTGCACCATAAAGTTGTTAAATAGATGACTTTCATGTGTCCTCAAGTTGATAGTGATGTTTTGAAATGCACTTAATTCTTGTAGATAGGCTGAGACAGTTGAAGATCACAGATATCCATATTTTAGAACTGTAGCATGACTCTCACATGTGTGTATACACATGCATGACACATGAGTTAGGATAAATCTCGAAGAAACCAACCAAGAGTACAATTGCTCAGGAGGGAGACATACGTAGTGTTTAGATTGTACCACCTATCTGTAGTAGTGACTGGCTAAACTGTTTTAAGCATATTTATGGTTTTGTTGTACTGCAGTTACTTTTTAACGTAAACAAAACAATCTAGTTGAGATGGTTAGTCTATAGCATCACTTATAGAGGTATAGTATCTAAGTAGTTTAGTGTCACTGAAGCTTGTATATGTACCATTATTTAGCATGTTACTGTATGGCCCACCAGAAAGTGAGCCCACCAGAAAGTGAAAGGGGTCTAGCACAAGCAAATCTATTTTTTTTAAATAAAGCAAACAGGGATTGACAATTGCAGTACTAGTAGGCAAGTAGCATGCCCCTGTAGTCCTATAAGATTGTTGATGTGAATCTAGTACCCCTCTAACCTTGCCTGTGTATGTACACTTTGGAGAATAGCTGAAATGTGTACATTAGCTTTTGACAACTTCTATTTGTATATGGCTATAGTTAATATTCATTGAGCCCTAGGTGTGTTTGGATAATGGAAAATGTTCAGATAAACGAAGCCCATACATTCATATACAGAGCTCAGATAAAATGCTCTAATAGAACATACACCTTAGGCAAAATACTTTAGTAGAACAGTCACTTCCACAGCTTGGGATAACAGAGCATTTGGATAATCGATAACTGGATAATGGAGGGACCACTGTAGTATGATTGGTATACTGTACAAGTGCACATTGTATGATACAATTTATTGTTATCAACAGACGGTTTATCGTGCGAATGAAGTCAATGTCCATGCAGCACTAAGACATGAGAATATTCTTCCTCTTGTGGCAGTTCTGATGGGAGAGAGGCATGAACATCACAAATCAAAGTTCTACTGCTTCCACTTCATGCCTGTAATGGATTGTGATTTGAGACAAATTTTATCAGCAAGAGAAGTTGGCTGTTTAAAACACTTCTACACCAACTGTTCAAAAGAGCCTGGAAGATGGGAGGCAGGATTTAATAACATCAAATTCATCCTGGGTGAAACACTGAAAGCTCTGATATACCTTCATGATAATGGCTACGTTCATAGAGATGTGAAAGGTTATAATCAATTCTTATGTATAATAAGAGCATGTGCATGCTTTGGTAGGCATTACACTACATGCATGTGCTGCACAGCAACATTTTTATGCTTATTATGTATACACTGCTGCTGTGATGATGCACTTTTTGTGTACATGTGTCTTGTGTAGCATACTAAAGGCTGACACTGTTATATACATTATGTATGGAGTATATAATTATATTGTTGTGCATATTGTATGTTCTTGTCAGAATGATAATTTATGACTGGATTTTGGAAAAACTATCCAAATCACACATTAGAAGCTTCGAGCTAAACAGTTTTAAAGAACTTAAGTCAGCATAACTTTTTAAGGATAGCAAGCTGACATGAAATTTACACAAGATCAATCTAATACCTTTCAGACCACTTCCAGTACTTGTAGCTACTTGTAGAGTTCCCCACTAAATAAGATATAAAATCATTTGGACAAGTGAAGTAGTATCTGATCACGAGTGCTCACTAAGGGGAGGAGGGTGGTGGGGTGGGCAAGAGATAGACTTCAGAATGGAAGCAGACCACAATTGAAGTCCAGACATGAGATTACAGGGTTGTGCTGGTTTCTTAGTGGCTGATATGCAGCAAAATCAACAGAAAAACTTTTGTACAACAATGCCAGTAAACCACTGATTCTTGCCAAGCCAGGTCCTTTACAAAGCCAGAGACCACCATTCGAGCTTGCCACACCACCCAGAAAAGACGTCTGTTAAAACCAGCTTCTAGTAGTTTGAGTAATTCTGAGGGTCAAAACTAGTAGTATCAAACAGCTTAGTTGTATTGGTTAAATAGGGATCCCCCTAAAATGACATGTGTCACCTAAAATACCACCTTTAATAATCACCCTAGAAACATCTTACGTTACAAAAATCACCATTATAGAATAGTATTAGTCCATCTAACATCACATACAGCATCAATAACAAGAAAACACTTACCAGGCAGCTGGATATAGTATTTAAAAAACCACCGAAACTCAAATTTTTATCTATCTGCTATCCAGCCAGCTAGCCAGCCAGCTAGCCATCCTGCCCATGCACTTGTCTCCACCATGCCACATCTGGGATAAAGCAGCCTGCTGTAGCTATCCCCATCAATGTATAACATTTTCTTTATCAAATAATACTTTTCAGAATGATATAACTTGTCTATTATGAACGGTTACACTTTGCGCTATTGCATAACAAGTCCAAGAAGTACCTGGTTATCCCAGAAACGGGATCTCTATGGTTGTGTCCACTTCAGTACTACCTTATCTTGCATTTTTCAAGTTATAGGAAGACAAAAGTTTATTGTATGGGTGAGTTATGATGCCAAGCCTCCATATTACAGTAGTGGCCATTATCAGATTAAATACTAGGAATTGGCAAGGAGGTAATATAGTGGGTAGTAATATTTACCAAGTCTGAACAACTATTCGTGTCACCCTTGGCAAAATGCTTCAAAATCACTATATACAGACATAATATAGCCATGCAAATGCACCACTGAATTTTACTGCCAAATTACATCAAAATTATTTTGTAAAGTGTCCACTGCTTATTCCAGACTCTGCAAGTTGTCAGCCGTAGGGGCTTTGGTGAACGTGAAGAACTTGGTATTTGCTGGTATCCGAGGCATGAACTGTATAACTTAGCTCCTGGTTTGTGCTTAGTAGAGCCACCTTCATATCTTTTTGCTTTCATGCCATCCACCGCCCATGCCTAATACCTCCAACTTCTTTTAAATTGGTTTGGTTGATAACATCCTACATAATGGATGACTGTGGAATTGTTGTAAAACATAAAATCCTAGTGTGTTTAACTTCAATCAGTAAGATACTCTTAACCAGTTCTTGGATCTAGCCCAGACATATCTAATTTTGTTATGCCAAAAATGTACACTAATATTAAGTTACAGCTATCGCACATATATATGGGACTATTAATTACATAATAAAGAGACAGAAATCATTGACTACAAATGAAACTATATGAGTGATGATTGGGTAACAGGAAGCTGTTAGTAGCTATGTCTGGTCATCAAATTTCATGACAGGAAATAGTGTCCATCTTTGGATGGTTTCATTACCAAAAATGTATTCAGTTGAAACATCATCAGCATCTTGGAATGTAGTATTTTCAGGATATGTTTCATGACCTACACATAGAGAAAGTATTTAAACAATGTGTTTACATGTAATTGACACAGTACAGTTCCATAATATTATTTCTTGGTTAGTTAAAAGTTCATATTCTATTAATAAATAATTGTTGGGCTCTAAGTATGCAATAAGATGATGCTATTTTGGAATGAGTAAATAAACATTGGTGGCTATGTAGTTGATACAAAATATGTGTTGTGCTAGCAATTTCAGAGAAATATTGGGGCATTACTACTCAATGGACTCGACTGGACTACTGGACTAACATATTTTTGGTTTTTACACATTCTATGGTTGGATTTATGGAATCTTGCTAGTAAGCACCCTTAGGGCACCTGCAACCTATTTCTAAATACTAAATACTGAAGACAAGCAGTGGAATATGCAAAAATTGTATTTCACTACCGTTCATTATGCAACTATACAGCATTTATTCCTTATACCCTGGTGTGTAGTAATGCTGCAGGCAGTGTAGGCAATGTGACAGCATAGTTAACCAGCAATCAATTTGCCAGTAGACATATCCTTCGAGATATCCTTAGAGCAAGCTTGAGGGGCAAGCTAGTCTTGCTGCTAGACTTCTGTTTCAGTGCAGGGACTTATCAATTAAAGATTATAAGCACCCATGCTGAAATATCTCTAATTAATAAGCTCCTGCACTGAACTAGAGGTCTGTCCATGTGAGACTAGCTTGCTCCTCAAGTTTGCTAAGGATATCTCAAAGGATATTGTTTACTGGCGAGTCAATCGCTGCTGTCACATACCCTGCACTGCCTGCAACATTACTACACACCAGAGTAAGGAATAAGATGCTGTATAGTGGCATAATAGTAGCAAAATTATCAAGAGACAATTTTCGCATATTCCACTACTTGTCTTCAACATTTAGAAGTGGGCTGCAGGTGCCCTAAGGGTACTTAGCTACTAGCAAGGCCCCGTTAATACAACCATAGAATGTGCAAAAACCGAAAATACGTCAGTCCAGTAGTGCAGTCCACTGAATAGTAACGTTCGAAATATTGTTTGTACATAACAACTAATTGTGACAAAGTGTCTCTTATAGCCAGCAACATTATGATTAAGATGCAATGTCGGTGCCAGCCACTGAGTTGTAGATGTAGTTCAAAGTTTCAAGTCAAACTTGGGGACTTTGACTCTGCTGGTACTGTACCTGGACTTGGTATAAAAGAGCCTACTGACCAAATGATTAAGTTTGCCTCCATTCTGCCACTAGGAACGCCAGGATATCGGGCTCCTGAGGTGATGTTTTGTTTATGGTGTTGTAGTTGGTTGATATGTGTATTAACTACAGGTATCCATGCACATCACCCTATCAGGACCTTACGAAACACTGTACACATTTGCTGTTGACATGTGGTCATTTGGATGTCTGTGTTTGAATATTTGTATTGGAAAGACTGCTGCTTTGAGACAGAGAGAGGTACATAGTTGAATTTATTTAATACAATGCTTCGTTATTTCTATATAGGAAGCTTCACTGTTGCTGTCAAGGACTCATCCATGTTCTACAGAACTGTGGGAGAAGACTACAAAAGTGAGACTCGTGTACAAAACCTAAACTAATAATAAACCAAGTATTGGGTTTATCATTAATAAAAATGCACTGCACATCATTGCCATGCCTTGGACAACACCTCATCTGTATAACTGTATGAGTTATCCAAAGATTGCACTGAATGTTTTTTACAGCTGGATAATTTTAGCAGGTTATGAAGTGCAAGTTATGGTACAATTTGAGCAGTGTAAACATGTATTTTGTCTCATCTCTGATGGCTGCTGACTGCTACAGTAGGGAACTAGTTTTGTACCATCATGGTAGTTCATTATGTGATCTCAAATTCCAACCATTACATAAATTCAGATGCAAACAATTTTTCTATGACACCTATAGTATTGTAAATATTGTGGTGTTATAATAAAGTAACAGAATTCAAATTGTGATCACATTATCATGTTTAAAATATAGTTGCCTCTGAACTTTGACACAATTATAATAATTTATTTGTGACATTCTTCCTCTGCATGATTTAACATTGAAGCCCATCATATACGTATTCCATGTATGTTGCAGTATACAGTTACAGGAAATTCTTGTAAATCAAAATTGTTAGTATCAATTTTCAGAGTTGTGAAATCTCAGAGGGGAAGTTTCTTAATTTTTTTCAGAAACGTGGGATAGGGGAAATATCAGATAGAACCCTACAAATTATGTCATGAAGGCTTCACAGGATTTAGTCTCTATATGTACACTGTATCATAAATTATGATCCTGCAATCTAGATGACACACTAAGAACACACTGTGTATATAGCTAATAACATTTGGTCCTGTATTTAGTGTGTAAAGAATGAATAATTATAACTTTAGTAAAATTTCTTGGCTGTTCATAATAAGACCCCTGAATTTGCAGTAGTGTTGCACTGATATGAGATTTTGCCATAATTCCAATAATCAATATTTGATAATATTTTCAAGCCAATAAATGGTAGCCATGCAATCCGATGTAGCACAGCATGTCTATCTTGTAGCAATTTTTACCAGAAATTTGATTGTGAAGGATCAATTTAGCTTATTTATAGCAACAATATTGCTATAGCAACAGCTGACAGTACACTGAAGTAGTAATAATAACATTGCAATGCAGGAAAATGTAACTCGATGCATTTGTAAACATCATGAGTATGTATTTCTAAATACATATAAGAATCTCTATCTGCTGCTTTTTCCATCGTGGTGCTGATCCGATACCGATATACACAAAGCACAGCTGATATATGATTTTTCCAATAACCTATCTGATTATCAGTGCAACACTAATTTTGCAGTAGTATGATATGACATAGAACAAGTTTTAAAAACTTATTATAAAATTTAGATCCATTGCTACTATTAGTTTTGACTGCTTCATACCACAGATCAAAGAGTTAGAAAGAGCAAAACCATTTATCTATGAGAAAGCCATGATAAATCTCATTAGAAGTTGTTTGCAAGTAAACAGTGGGGAGAGGCCATCAGCAAGAGATGCATTGAAAGTTTTCAAACCAGGCTGAAATGAAACACAAAATGATGACGTCAAATATTCATCTCTTTTCCTTCAGATACTGTGCCTAGAAGAAAATGGTGATTGCCTTTTTGCCTTCCTTATTGGTGTTCTCTAACATGTACCTAAGAACTAATATTAATAATGCTGTAAACTTACTGCTAGATTTCTTAACATTTAGTTTGTATGACTTTTAGCTATAACTGGCGCTTTTTTGATAGTCCATTATGCTGCATATATACTATAGTTTTCATTGCATTGTTGATGATTGCTTGATTATATTCTTAAATATGCAACTACAACTTGAGAAATGCGTGTGTTCTACATACAAAAGAAGGAAGTCTATTTTCATATCAACAATATGTGACCAAAACGTAGACAACAGCATCATGCACTCACACAAAATGACAATGATTGACATTGACACCCTTTTAAATGATGATCAAATTTCTGCACTTATAAACTACCAACAGTTTTTCTTTTTTTTCCTACCCACCACCCTATGTATGTTTGCCATGTGTAAAATTGGGTGCAGTTCCAGTTTTTGGAAACCAGTCGGCTTTTAAAATTAATAGATTGATATACTCTAATAGAACAATCAGACTGAGTAAACAGAAGTCAGATTCTTTTCTCTCTGGCTATAAGTTTATGACTAAAGAGATTGCTTATTGTACAATTAAAAGTATCATAAATAGCTTTCATTTATCACAATCACCCAAAAGGGCTTCTCCATTTAAGGCTATCATTAGTTTGTTTCTTGTTTCCCCTCACCGCCAGCATCAATTTTAATTATTTGATTACTGATCACGTGAATGCACTATTAGTATGGAGGGAGGCACAAAATGACTCAACTGTTAAGGTAAATGCGTATAAACATGAGCAGTATGGTAACTATAAGGGGTTGGAGTGCCTCCACTCTTGTTGAACAGGCTGCATGATCATGCACCTTTCAAGATCGAGATACTCTAATAGAGCAGTCATGTGCTCAGACAGAGCAGTCAACTATATAACTAACAATCAATAATCACCTCCCGCCCGCATCAGTTTTTGCTGCAAAAGGTGACAGGAAACAAGCAATATAATAATGATAGCCTAAGCTTTAACTTTAGAAATTGTATTGTTAAGGCTTCCAGCTAGCATAGGAAAAGTAGCTTATTGGAAACCAGCCAGCAGAGGTTCTAGAACTGCAAATATGTGACTAGAGTATATAACCATGAAAACGCTTCCAGATTTAATCACATGTAGTCTTTAAAATTTCCTTGGGAAGCATTCAAGAATGCTCTAAGGACATAAATGTTTTTAATAACTTCATCATAACCCTACCCAACCACATTTAAAAAATCAACATAGCTACTTAGATACAACTTTGACTAACCTATTATGTATCATAGATACTATAAAGTAATTTGGAAAAGAACAACTTATGTCATAGAGTTTCATCCTTAAACCCCAACAAAGAGAATCCTTGCAACAAACACTTTATCCTGCCCTTTAGAAGCCCCCGTCCCTCCCTTGGCTTTTTCCCACTTGTTTCTGATCCAAAACCAATAATTTTATACAAAATTAACAGTACTATGAAATTTCATACATCCAATAATATGTAAGCATGTGTACATGATAATCAAATTGCAGTGGTAAAATTATTGCCAAAACACATTAATCAGAAGTTTTTGGAACTAATGATATTTGTGTGTCATGTCTGGTATATTTCTAAGTTGATGGTTTTGTGGATGGGTTAATACTTCAGATGGTTTTTGGTATGAAAAGTGTTTTATAAACTGTATTTTGTAGGTACTCAGTAGTCAAAATTAATAGACAATTTAGGGATATATTATAGTATTAACTATTGTCCAACTACATGTATTACCAGGACATAGTATGGTGGAGGGCTGGGACAAAGTTTCAAAAAGCTTCAAATTCAGAACCTTCAAAATTGTATTTTGTAACCTTCAAAGGTGGTACCACTCCAAAGCTTCATAACCATGGATACTAGCATGTCTATTCATTCAATTAACTACCCGGAAGTACGTAACTAACCTTGACAAATTTTAGCAATCTTTACAAGAGCCTGTACTACAACTGTAACAAGTGTGAGGCCATAAAATGAATTATGGTACACCCATCAATTTTTGATCATTAATTACTAGCATAACATAATCAACAAAGCTGCGAAGCTTTGGTAGTTTTAATTTCTTGCAAGAAGCTTCAGAGGTTAAAATTTGACCTTCGTTCCAGCCCTAGCATGGTGCCATCATTGATGTCAGTTTGGGAAACAGTGTACTGGCAGTATCCAACAGGAAACCACTATGGCAAGGGCATAAATATCAACTTCTAAAAATAAAAGCCTTTGTGGTTTACTATAGTATGTTCACGTTGAGCTGAATCCTACAAAACATTCAATAACATGGATGCAATTACACACGATCTTGAAATTTGGCTCATTTGTAGTACTGCTTGACCCACTAAAAATATTTCAAAATGTTTTTGTTCTAATGTTTGACATAATATTTACAGCCAATCAAAATTTTCACAATACATTTCTTATGGGGAAGCCATATAAGTACAGTGTCCATTACAGCCCTTTCCCAAATTTGCAATGGAGCCAAACCATACGCATCTGTTGTTGACACCTTTGCTGTTACCAATAATCATCTGGTTGGCTGAAATGTTAACTCTGTTGAGAGAAAAAATTCACTTTTATTTTTAGCTGTTTTTCAGGATTCAGTTCAACGTGAACATACTATACATACAGACAACAGTGCTATATTTTTGATAGGCTTAGATCACCTTACCATGCCATCACAAAAAGTTCACATTGATCTCAGTCTCTTAGTCTTTGTTGTACGCATTGTATCACTAATGTCTTGCAGTAAGGGCTCACTGTGACTGCTGCTTGCACTCCTGGTCTGCCCTAGTCTATTGACTCTATTCTAATAATCCTTCAGGTAATGAGTTTTAATATGACGGATAATTATAAGTGTAACTATTACTGTTGTTTATGTTGTTGCATAAACAAGTTTGTTTGAATCCCTCTAACGTGAAATTATATTATTACCAGAAGTAATTAATTGATATAGCTTGAACAGAATGCTTGTGCAAAGTTGCATGTTAATATTATTGTATTGAAGTTTTCATGTTTTAGATCATATCCTTGTCAAAGTTTCCGGATATAATTATACTGCAATAGGCATGGTGAAAGGATTGGATGAAATTCGGTGTGAAATACTCTACATGATGATACAAAAAAAACTGTTGCATTATTAACAGTGAATTTCTTGAATGCATACAGTCAGGATTTGTCAAGGGGATGCACCAGGGTAGTAGGTATATGGAGCAAGGGCACAGCTCCCCCCAGAAGCTAACATATTTCAGGACTATGATGTAGAGTAGTTTTATTCACAAATCATACTGCGGACTACGTTGATCAAGGGATAAGTGACAGTCAGCACTATAAGTTATTGAAGAATGACATACATAAGGCCATGTGCATTTCATTTGGTGGAATATTCTTATATATTATAGCAGGCTAGACGTTCCCATACATAGTATAGTGCTACAAATGTCATACTCAGCATTAGAGTCAGCAACTATAATATGGATGATTCTCAATATTGTTATATTACTCTATTAAAGTGTCTTGATCTTGTATAATGTCTTTTCTTTGTTTTCACTGCAGTACATAAGCCCTTAAAATTGACATAATCATTCACTTTTTGATAAAAGTACCAATTTTTTTACAGGGTATATGGAGCGTGTACTAAGTGTTTTAAGAAGGGGAGGCATGCAAAAGTCCTCAGGAACACTCCTTTTTGCACCCTGACAAGAAAACTATTTGTTACTATGAAATGTTTCTATCAAGTTAACTGCTGGGCCTAGTATCATAGTGTACAAAGCATACAGCTGGAACATAATAGCCTATTAGTATAAATCTATAAAAAAAACAAATAGTTTTTTCACCTAGGCAGTAAACAAAATCACTAAAATTTCCATTTGCAGGGATTCTGTTAAAGTTTTGGACCTTCAATGCTGACGATTGTGTAGTACTATGTACAAGGATCATCCTGATGTGTATCGTTTCTTTATTAAAGGGGTATAACAAAAGTTATTTAATACTAAAGTCACAGGTGAATATCTCAACAGAAAACCATGAACTACAGCAGTTCAATTGTCAAGCACAGAGCTTGAACAAAAGATCCCTTGTCCTTATACTGGGCACCATATGAAAGGTAATTAAATTTCTAGTTTAATGAAGGCAGTTGCAAGTTGTTTCAACATCTTGTTCTCAAGTTACAGCGCTTTCAATTCAGTGTAATATAGTATAAGCAAGAAAAGCACAAGGATGTGTCATAAGGTACTTCTTAGTGCTCAAAATCTCACTTCATTGGAACCCAGCTCCTTTATGCTTATTTTGAGCATTATCACAGCACTAAGAAATACCTTAATACTCATCTGTGTGCTTTTCTTGCTTATGCTATATTACACTGAATTGAAAGTGCTGTAACTTGAGAAAAAGATGTTGAAACAACTTGCAACTGCCTTCATTAAACTAGAAATTTAATTACTTTTCATATGGTGCCCGGTGTAAGGACAAGGGACCTTTTGTTCAAGCTCTGTGCTTGATAATTGAACTGCTGTAGTTCATGGCTTTCTGTTGAGATATCCAACTGTGACTTTAGCATTAAATGACTTTTGTTATACCCCTTTAATAAAGAAACGATACACATCAGGATGATCCTTGTACATAGTACTACACAATCGTCAGCATTGAAGGTCCAAAACTTTAACAGAATCCCTGCAAATGGAAATTTTAGTGATTTTGTTTACTACCTTGGTGAGAATTACTATTTGTTTTTTTATAGATTATTAATAGGCTATTATGTTCCAGCTGTATGCTTTGTACTACTATGATACTAAGCCCAGCTGTTAACTTGATAGAAACATGATTGATTTTTAATAGTAACAAATAGTTTTCTTGTCAGGGTGCAAAAAGGGGTGTTCCTGAGGACTTTTTACATGCCTCCCCTTCTTAAAACACTTAGTGCACACTCCATATACTCTGTAAAAAAATTGGTGCTTTTATCAAAAAGTGAACGAATATTTGGCTTAGGCGCTGGACTACATGTCTTGAGCATGTGCCCTCGATATATTTCAATCATATAATAATGCATGACTTTCACTTAGCCATGCTACCTTAATTCCTTAACATAATAAAAGATGTGCCTCAAACATTGACTTTGACCCTAGCCATAATTATATTAATTAAATTAATTATCTACTTTACTATCACTAATCAGTATTTCTTCTTAAGTTGTAGTATCAAGACATGTATGGCTACTTTCAAATTTCCAAGAATATTCACTGGTACTATTCTGTACTGCCACAAGTATACTTCTCAATTACCTAGCATACCATTACTGGTGATGTGTATAGTGATTCAGAACCATTGGAATGATTGATGTTGACAAGTATGATATGACTGAATTAGGAATTCTCACTCTCACTGTGCATACTAGTCATAGCTAATGACACTGAATACATTTACTATTAAAATGAACTGACAAATGACAAAATATCAATGCAGTCATAGAATATCTTAGTTATTGACACTCCTTGTTAACTTGTAGAGACAGCTGGAATGGTACAAACACACTATAAATCAAACCTTGCAAGCATGGATATAGCTAAATAGGTAAAAATATTCCATTTTTGTCCTGTGATCATGAAATTAGGCATACACCTCACTGTGCCTAGCTAAGTATAAATAAAGTTAACTTATTTTAAAATTCATGTAACTATATGAAATGCCATGCACATGCATGTACATGTACATTAAAGTCAACCATAACTTCATAAGGTTTTATTTTCTAACCTCATAGCTAGGTACCAAGTTCTATGGTCATAGGAGCTCAGTAATGTACTTTGCCTTATGAGCAATTCAATCTGCTGCTAGGGGGTTTTTGAGCACTGCTCAAAAGCATAATAGGGTATTTTCAAAGCATAATTGGCTCAAGCCTATCTGCTGCTATAGCTAGATGCGTCTGTCACCACCTCTTAGAAATAATTGCCGATTTGATTCAATTTTGACATTCAGTAGAACTATAATACCTCCATGTACATTGGTCAGTGCTGCAATAATATGATACCTCTGATCCTCTTCATGCACGCAGTTGTTTATAAGTTGCTAGCATGGTTCTACAACACTTGCAGCTTGTACATGCATAGTAAGACTTGTACATGAACACAGCTACACTGTAGCTATATATAGCTAGCTAACAATAGATGAAACATTTGAGAATATGAAGTTGACTGAGATTAAGGCCCCACTGAAACTACACACTGAAACATTAACAGCGAATCTGACTACAGGGCTGGGAGAGCCCAGGCAAGACACACTGAAACATTAACAGCGAATCTCACTACAGGGCTGGGGGAGTCCAGGCAAGACACACTGAAACATTAATAGCGAATCTCACTACAGGGCTGGGGGAGCCCAGGCAAGAGCCTGACCAATATTGCGCATCAACAGTTCAACTGACCCTAGGTAGGGTCCGCAACGCGAAAAATCGATATCCTCCAATCAACTACGTAACTATTGTCATGTGTTAGGCTAAGTGTAACTTGAATAACACCAGCGTGGCAGCCAAGTTTGTCACTTTCTTCTGGTAGAAAACGATACAAATGTCTTAAAATCACGTGATTTTTCGCTGCAGCGGTTCGTAGGGTTCTTCGTATGCCACGATATTCACTCTCAACATTGTTCAAGTAGTCTATCATCAACTCAAAGTATTGGTGGTTTGATTTTATTGGTCAGTTTCTGGTGGCAGCACGATCTGTGCAGCTTTTTGGCGACAGACAAAATGTTTCTTCCTCTGGAGCACAGGACAAGCAGAGCAGCAACTGCGCCGTGGGTCAGCAATGACCAGTACTAGGTAAAGTACCTGCATGTGGAGTATGGTTATAATTGAAGCTTGTTAGCCATCTGGCTGAGCCACCTATATGCTGAAATTCGGCCAAAATGACGCGATTTTTGCAAACAAATACCAGAATGGTTGATACATCAGTGAGACAGTCTCCAACAGCAAGGATACGAAGCTTATAAACACCTAACAATACGGCTATCTCGCCCAGTAAACGCATAGAGCAATCCAGTGCATGAAATAGGCACTCACGTGATTGAAATTCAAATTGCGGAAATACCCATGAAATCGCTTTCATTTCTGAATAGGAACCATGCAATGTGCTCCTTTTGTAAATATTTGTGTTAATTGTCCACTCAGGCGTGGTCTGGGCCAGTGCAGGTGTGTTTTGTACTATGATGGTATCGTAGGAAGAGTCTTAGACTGCTGGGCTAGTCGAGATGCTGAACCTAACGAACACAAACTGATTGTCACTTGATTCCAAGTGATTTTAAGATCATTGGAATAGATTATAGTTGTATTTTCGGAGATTTGAATATCAATCACGTGAGCGCCTATTTCATGCATTGGACTGCTCTATGCGTTTACTGGGCGAGATAGCCGTATTGTTAGGTGTTTATAAGCTTCGTATCCTTGCTGTTGGAGACTGTCTCACTGATGTATCAACCATTCTGGTATTTGTTCGCAAAAATCGCGTAATTTTGGCCGAATTTCAGCATATAGATGGCTCAGCCAGATGGCTAACAAGCTTCAATTATAACCATACTCCGCATGCAGGTACTTTACCTAGTACTGGTCATTGCTGACCCACGGCGCAGTTGCTGCTCTGCTTGTCCTGTGCTCCAGAGGAAGAAACATTTTGTCTGTCGTCAAAAAGCTGCACAGATCGTGCTGCCACCAGAAACTGACCAATAAAATCAAACCACCAATACTTTGAGTTGATGATAGACTACTTGAACAATGTTGAGAGTGAATATCGTGCCATACGAAGAACCCTACGAACCGCTGCAGCGAAAAATCACGTGATTTTAAGACATTTGTATCGTTTTCTACCAGAAGAAAGTAACAAACTTGGCTGCCACGTTGGTGTTATTCAAGTTACACTTAGCCTAGGACATGACAATAGTTAGGTAGTTGATTGAAGGATATCGATTTTTCGCATTGCGGACCCTACCCTAGGTTGGGGACATATTTTGTCCACCCAAATGAATTTTGCCTGACCAATATTTAATATGTTGCTTCCCTCAGCCCTGCACTATTACGCAGCTAACTAGTGACGTATGCAACCTATTATATTTCTGAACTAACGGAAACTAGCTTTCTGTAATACATCTTAGCATTAGTAGACTCTATGGCTATACCCTGAGCTAGTCCTGTTTCGTCACCAACCGGATGATGGGTCAGGATTTTACGAAGGACTTCATTTCCAGGAAATATTCTGTACGTAAGGCCACTCCAAATGAGACTGTAGTTTCCCGTCCTGGTGTTTTCGTTATTCGATGCGGGCGGGAGGCTTATTATCATTATTCATTATTAGAGATGTGACTGCTCTATTAGAGTATCTCGATCTTGAGAGGATTTCAAGGTCATAAAAATGGTTTCTTTGCCAGTGAGTAACCACCAGAACCGTTCATTTTTAGGTTTCACTGTGCTTTTTAGCAATGCAAAATAAAAGGCTCCATGAGAAGTTTCCAGAAAGCAGCACAGGAAGTGGTTTTGGAAGAATAATGACAATATTGACATGCAATGCGGGTGCCTAGACGTGATGCGGGCGGAGGACGGGAAACTACAGTCTCATTTGGAGTGGCCTAAATTAATTAGCTGTAGTTTTAGTGTGAAACTAAAAACCATAGCAACAGGCAGAAGTTTATTAATTTTATAGTTTAGCCAACTTTATTGAGGTACCATGATTATGATTATGATCAAGAATACTGAAAATACAGTTACAAACAGGAAGGTTACAACAAATCACAAAATTTATAGTTTATCTAAAATCACTTCCAGAGATTGAAATTCTATAGTGTCAATAGGTAAATATGATTGCTGTTCTGTGGTCTGCATACTGGAAGCCTTGCAGGATGGTACTTCAACAAAACACACAGACACGCTATATACCCCAAACACATCCCCATTTAAGCTTGTTAACTGATGCCCTCATCTCTGGCAAGAATGGTTCGAATGCAACTGGCTTGGCTTCTTCACTATTTGGTCCTGAGGCATGCTTTATTGTTAACCATGTGCACAGCAGCTACAATGCATCATGGACTTGCCTTTGTCCTCTTTTGAGTTTTGTGTCCCATTATATCACATAGGTGTTTATTCGCGAGTAGCATGTCATGGCTTCTTGTGGCATCACAAGAATCATCTGTAATTTCCATAGTGATTACAGTGGCGTCCCTTGCACTATTCTTGCTGTAGCTGTAATGGTTGGAATGTAGCTGAAAGGAACATGGAACGGGCTCTTCTCATTTCAGAAATTGATAGTTGGAGCACATGTTTACTCTTGTACTTAATTATTATGTCTGGCACCATCCTTTTCTTTGATGCAACATGTGCTGGTTCATGGGCCACAATTATGGTACAAAGAAAGCAAACAAACAGTCTGAATACAACTGCAAGGAAATCTAATATTTGAGTACATATGGAGATCATAGATATAAAGCCAATGAAGCAAGGGAGCTTAAGTACAGCTATATTAAACAGCAATGGCTAGCTACACTGCCTGAATCCCAACATCTTAGTAACCATCCAATGGAAACCTCTTTTATCCCTGATGTGATATAGTACTGAAATTGTCATACAATTCTGTCGTGTGAAATATATATATATGACTGCATAACAGTTACTAGCCCTAGCTAGTTAAATATTCTTTTACTCATATCAACATAATTGTCTGCCAACTACAATGGTCATGCTATCCTATCCTACGGTATTCTTACCGTGACCTATTTAACTATACTAATCATGTAAGAAGCATGTGTTTGCATCCTGTAGGGTATTCTGTGGATCAGTGATATAAGTTAAAGCTTTCAGGCAGTTGAGCTTGTGGATATGAAGTTAGCTGAGGTATATTCAGATATTTCATGGTATCTTGGAAGAAAGACTAAAGACATATAAGAATATCACACTATGTCAATTGCAAATAACACACAATCAGAATGTGCAATTGTAGATGAGACAGAGTATGACATTGATAATTACAATAAGAGGATTACAGTCATGTATTCTTGTAATGATAACTGGAGAGGTGATAGGCCTACTAGCTCAGTTAATGACAGTTGTTTTGGCTCCATAAAACACAAACCACTGGACCAATTTGTCAGTATAGATGATGTTCATAATTCCAACAGACCAACCCAAAACATCACTGGTCATTCACAAACAAACACAACAATTGAACTATCTAGCTTAGCAGGAGTACTCAGTGACAGAGATGGTGCTAACATTGATCATCAAAATGCTTCACAAACATGGATATTGTTGTTTATGTTTCCTTTAATTATGTATAATGGTTGCTGTATTTAGCCAAATTTGCCCACTATATGCAGCACAAATAGCATTAAAGGAAAGCTAACGTTTGAGTTCTGGCACTGGCAAGCATATCACAAAGGTACATGGCAACACGCTTGCTTATCATATTCTTATGTGAGCTGTAGTTATATCCGGTCCTTACTTTTACAATAAGCTGTTGAGCAACTGGCAAGCAAGAGACCTGTTGCTACATATACTTTTCAAACTAACTTACCATTTCACATAAGCACACAAATCATCCATGTTATTTCACACAATCATTTATCACATGTTAGATATACTCTTGGTTACTATTGTATAGTTCCAATTTATGTCCTTATGTGTACAATATGTATGTAGATAATAGATCTATTACTAACTGCAATGGTCACCGCAGGCCTAAGTCACCAGTAACACCATTGACCAATACTAGTGGATACAGTGATCCCATCTATCCTGTTTTATTTGAGGATGCTGTAAAGATGTATAAAAAGAAAGATTTTGCAGTTTTGCCTTGTCTCAGTAAATTCATGGTAAAGGAAAGATTACCAGGTTTATCTAAAGTACAGCTAGTTCTGAAGACAAGCAGTACGGAGACATAAGTGCATTGTGAAGTTTGTGGTGTTTACTCCTTTTCCATTTAATGTGAGTATAGGTACATTATTTAAATAGTGCTTTGATGTTATGTTTGCTAGTGTGCAAATGGTATATACCTCTTCTGTGCAATTTTATATCAAGTATTTGGGAATTGCATCATCCTGATGTCCTAAGGGGTTTCCCTGGGAATTTACTGTGATAAGATATTACAAGTGTTAGCATTATGTTACAACACATGTAATTGTGTATACATGGTATTACCTACACAGAGTTGATGTTAGCAAGAGCTGTCTTAGTGTTTGTGATGCTGAAGTTGGTAACAGAAGACCTGATGAGAATGATTATGGTAGACCACAGCACTATCGGCAGAACTGTAGAGGTCCTGGCTATGTCATTATTGCAGTGAGCCATTCTCTTATGTATATTGGTAATTTGTTCTTGTCATACAATATAGTGCAGTAAGGTATTTAGAGGCAACATGAAATATCCACTACCAAGTAGAAGAGCCACTGATAGCAGAATAGGAACAAGAGAAAATGGTTTTGTGTTTGTTATGTATCATAAAAGAAAACAATATGCAATTTAAAAGGTATACCTTTGGTTATTGTCATTTAGCAGCTCCAAACTCAAACAAATAGAGTGGTATATATTATAAAAGTGACCATTTTCTAAACTGTTTTTGTTTAGTTTTTGCAGTATAATTCTTAACTATACTGTGCAATATGCATGCCTCATTAAAAGACAGTATGTGTCCCAATCAAGGTAGAAAATTAATTAGGTATCTCAATGCACACCCTGACCATCAATTACATTTCGCTTGTTTCATAATGATGCATGCATTGTAAATACAGCAATAATTATGCCAAAAGGCACTAGCCATGTTGTAAGACCAAAAAAAATCAGGCCTGTAACCTTAGTCAGTGCCATTATTAGTAAGTCAAGCAGCCAGCCATGCCAGTCAATAGACAATTCCAAGACGTTTAAACCTTTGTATATAGCAACCTATTGGAAGCATTACTGAAAACACTTTTGGACTTAATTATACCTAATCAATACTGCCGAGGTGCCATGAAAGTACTATAATGCTGGTTTCTGGTCAATATTTTTTGTGAGAAAGTGTGAACCACTAAAAGTATACTGTATGGTGTGTATCTGTGTGTGTAGTGTGTGTGTGTGTGTGTGTGTGTGTGTGTGTGTGTGTGTGTGTGTGTGTGTGTGTGTGTGTGTGTGGTGTGGTGTGTGTGGTGTGTGTGTGTGCGTATGTGATTACTATATCACTGCTGAAGTGTATATAGGGATTAAAAACAAGTGTAGGCAACCCCCAGCTTTTATTGATATGAGCCTAAAATTCCTAACTTTTAGGTTTGAGTATATACATTATGCTTTTAAAATTTCCTACTCCCCTTGTATTGTTTTTCTTGCAGTTTTTTTTTATTTCTGAGAATTTTTCCTGGAGTGCAATTCACATGCATACATGTTCTGCAGTTAAAAATATAACCAAGACACTGTAACAGAGCAGTCACATAACATTTGGGTAACCGCGTGTTATTAGTATAATTGACTGCTCTATTAGAGTACAGTGAAACCTGATTATAAGGACACCTAGGGACCTACCAAAGCGTCCTGACTATCAAGGTATCCTGATTCCCAGGTACGTTTACATGTTAAAGAATACCTTCGGACCATTACCAAGTGTCTCCAGGTTATACAGGTGTCCTTATTTTCAAAAGTCCTGATTAACAGGTTCCACTGTACCTCAAACTTTTTGCCAAATTTATGCTAGCAATGTTTGAAGATGTGCCTTCGTTAATTTTTCTGTGATACTACAAGAAAATTTATACAGATTCTAATTAACTCTTGCTGAAGATCATCTGAGTGATTCTTTTACCACCAATTACTCCTGAAATTATTCTGCATAGTAATAAGCTACTAATTTTCTATTGTCTATACTTTTCTTGTGCTGACAGACTGTCTACAGATCACATGAAGTCAATATTCACTCATCATTGTGTCATGAGAATATTCTACCTCTTGTGGTAGTTCTGATGGGAGACAGACATGAGTGTCACTTGCTAATTGTCCAAGTTCTACTGCTTCCACTTTATGCCTAAAATGGACTTTGATTTAAGGCAAATTTTATCAGCCAGAGAAGTTGGTTGCTTGAAGCACTTCTATTATTATTATTTTTTATTATTATTCTACAACAATTGTGCAAACAACACCAGAACATGGGAGATTGGATTCAACAATATTAAATTCATCTGGAGTAAAACAATTGATGCTCTGGTCTACTTTCATGATAATGGATATATATGTCCACAGAGATGTTAAAGTGAACATTAAGCTTTTAATTTTACTATTGCCTATAGCTTATTTTCTACGTATGAAAAGTAGCAAATATTGGAATGATGTTCACTGAATATCATTTAACCTGTGCATTATCTCTTTACATGTTTAGCTAGCAACATAATGATCAGGATGAGGTGCAAGTGTAATCCACTGTATTGTAACTGTAATTCAAAGTTCCAAGTCAAACTCGGAGACTTTGACTCTGCTGGTACTGTACCAGGACTTGGTATAAAAGAACCTACTGACCAGATGATCAAGTTTGCCTCCATACTGCCACTAGGAACACCAGGATATCAGGCTCCTGAGGTGATGTTGTGTTTATAGTGTTGTAGTTGGTTGGTATGTGTATTAACTACAGGCATCCATGCACATCACCCTATCAGGACCTTATGAAACACTGTACACATTTGCAGTTGACATGTGGTCATTTGGATGTCTGTGTTTAAATATTTGTAGTGGGAAGACTGCAGCTTTGAGACAGAGAGAGGTGTGCATGTGAATTTTAATGTTTACGTTATAAGACATGCAGTGCTAGGATTCTTCAGTGGATAACCAAGGCCAGGGTAAGTAGAATTCTAGGAAAACAGGAATGAGATGGGAACAGAAAGCAGGAATGGAAACGACCAATAAATGCCTGATAAAGGTCATCATGCCAATTGTAAAAGTTGGATTTGAGCCTTCAGCTAAAGCGGTTGAAATACTCTAATAGAGCATAGAGCAGTCATCTGCAGTAAAATACTCTAATAGAACAGTAAAAATGTTTTTAAAACTATCCTACCAGGGACCTGCATTGAAAGCCTGTGATTTAAGGACTATATACAGCTGGTATAGATTAGGAATACGGGCTAGCTAAGTCATCAACACTGAAAACTGCCATTCCTTTAAAACTGTAACATATTGAAAGATTCAACTATTGGACATGAATAGGTTTACAAAGCAGTCTAATAAACTGATAGTGCCAGCATATAGAAGTGGGAAGTTGTACCAAGCCGCCTCAGGATGATGGGGACAGCATGGGTTAAGTATATGTGTCAAGCTGAGGTGGCTTCAATAAGGAGACTTAGGACAATATAAACAGTCATGGGGGGAGCCACTTCAGCCTGACAAGCAACCGCTGCATATGCCATCATATAACCATCTATGGAAGCAGCAGAAACAGCTTACAAAGCTTGTAATAGGCACTGTCAGTTAACTAGAATACTTTTGAGAACCTGTTCATGTTTAACAGTTGAACATTTAAAAGTTTTTGGTTCAAGGAGTAGTTAATTTTCATTATTGATGAGTTAACTAGTCTATATATCTAATTGATGCCAGCTATAGTCCATCAATTCACAGGCTTTCAATGCAGGTCCTGATGGTTAACCAAACATTCTTGACTGCTCTATTAGAGTGATTTAATGCTCTATTAGAGTATTTCGAGCACTTTGACAGAAGGATCCAACATTGCTGCGAAGAAGCATTGTGCTGCAAATCCAACATGTATATTGACATATACTACTTTGACACCTCAGATCAAAGGAAACCACAGGGTTATATATCACATATTGCCCTGACCTATCTAGATATCACCCTGTGGTTAGGGGGATATCATGATATAGCCCTGCCTTTGATGTTGAGGCAGTTACAAAGCATCAGTTCCCTTGATTGTTTATATAGAGCTGCTTAAAGTTTTGCATTGTGGGTTTGAGTTAAACTTATTGGTTTAGTTAGAGGTATTGTTGTGAAGCAAAAAGAATTGAGTGAATAAGCATTGCATAGTTCAGTTACTAAGCATCATTAAATAATTGTTTTTACAATTTGGGGATTGTTTTTCTACATAGTACATTTCAACTGCATGAAAAGATGCCTCAAACATTCACAACCTATATGTCTAAGTGTTTATTTTAGCACCTTAGGTTACTTTATTCATCCATGAAGTGGTTATTTGGTTTAAAATGGTACCACTACAACCAGTGAAACCCACAATCATTTCTTTTTTGTGCCCACATTTTAAATCCACAATTGATGTTTGCAAACCTCTGTATAAAAGTAATATGGTGAATGCAGGTTTGTCTTCCTTCAACTATTAGGTGAGCATACCAGAGTGGTATATATTATTTATACCATGGCCACTTGGAATTTACCTGATATATATGCCCGCGCCCTGGGGCCTGCTGCCCTCAGGCTTGGGCATATATATTAGGCAAATCCTTCATGGCCATGGTATAACTATGAGCTTTATCCGAAATTACGTCACTGACATAAAAATGGCTGCTGTAGTATGGGGACATTCGTAAAAATTGTATGGGTGACTATGGGAAGAAAATATTTGAATGGCAATATCTTAGCCAAGAAGGAAGATATTGAACTCTAACTAGCAGGTATGGCTATAAGACATTACAGTAAGTGTGTAAAAGCGATTTTCAGTTGATTTTCAAACCAACGCTAGATTCCTATTCTTTCAGCTAATTTATAACCATACCTGCTGGTTAGAGCTTGATATCTTCCGTCTTAGCTGAGATATCGCCATTCAAAAACTTTCTTCCCATAGTCACCCATACAAATTTTACAAACGTCCCCACACTACAGTGGCCATTTTATTCTGTGACATAATTTCAGATAAGGCTCATTAAATGATGACCTTTATCAAGAATATTTCCCATTCCTGCTTTTCGTTTCCGTTTTCCTAGAATTCTACTTACCCGATAAACAACCCTAAAGGAATGATGTAATAATCACCTCGGCTCTTCCTGATGGGTGTTTGTCCACTGAAGAATCCTAGCAATGCACGTCTTACATATTTAGACACAATGGCCCCTATAACTGGAACTTTGTTAGTAACTCACAAGTAGAAGAGGGGGGGCTCTTGGCCCATCCAAAAATGTTAGTATACATGTCAATTGTGCTGTATATGTCATGAAAATCTCATCCAGTGATGTTTTCTATTTGTGACTTTTAGCTACACAAATGCTACCAATATCTATCTTATAAATGCTGTAGTCACAAGACTCCCAACTGCCAGCCTACAGACTAATTAAAATCCACAATATATTTGAGTGTGCTATGCCTATATGAGTAACAATGTATAATCAATTTTAACACAAATGGTACTTTCCTTTGTTTGCTGTCTAAATAGCTATATAACTGTACACACCTAAATGCAAAACCTTTCAATATTCAGAATTTGTCTGCATTTTCAAGGGAGCTACATTCTAAGATCCTGTCTAGCTACTACATTGTATTTGAGAAGAACTGCTGCTTTACAGGCTGTATAATTATAAAATAGTTCAGTAGCTGGAAACTCTGGCCCATCAACAATTGTACACCATATAAACTTCAACATAGAGATATACTCTAGTCACCAAATATACAGCACTGTGTCAGGCAAATATTCAGTACTGAACAGTATAGCTATTCTAATAAACTGCTGAAATCAGCCACACATCAATTTCAGAGGGTCTAATATTCAAAAAATTTCTGGATGGCATGTATTTAGTTGGGAAATAACATCTTTATTAGTTAAGAGCTTGCCATAAGTATCAAGATCGAGGCACCCAGTCACCTCTAGTGCAACAGTCGAATAAAAATTGTGATGGACCCATGCTTAAATCACTCTCAGATTCTATCTCAGAGGGTCTAATTTTCAGAAATTTCCTGCTCCCAGACCCCCAGATTGGCATGCTTTGCATGCTACAGGGGCATACCAAGGGGTTTCAGGAAACCTGTTTGGTTTTTACACACTACTTAAAACATTAAGAAATTTTATCTGCATGGGATCTATCATCTACAGGACACATTTTAGGCCTTTATCTCAGTTAACAATAGTTTCTCACATGATCAGTGGGCCTTATAGCATTGCTCTGAATTATGATTTTGGTGAAAAGATAGGGATACACTCTAATAAAGCAGCCAGGCAATATAAACTACTCTAATATAACAGTCACTTAACTGTAGTGGAAACCCCTTTTCAAGATTCCCCTATGCTAGTGTGCCTTCTCTGTAGTGTTATTTCATTTTGATCTCTCCTTTTCAAAAATCTGGATCCACCTCTGCCATAAAGTATGCAATTTATTTGCCAAAATTAATTTTGTGGCTAGTTCGGTAAGACACTTGTATACAGGCCTCTTACCAGAATAAAAACCTTGCATGCTTTGCAAATATCAAAGCATTCTCTGAATACCATTGTCTAAATGTCAAAATACAATGCCATTTACTTTGTTTCATTATAGGAAGCCTGTCTTTTATTGTCAAGAACTTATCCTTGTTCCAAAGAATTGTGGGAGAAAATTACAAAAGTAAGATTGAAATTTATTTAATGATATACATTGTAGTTATGTATGTTTTGTATGTGCTGTTGCAGATTAGCGAGTTAGAAGCAGCAAAACTATTTGTACATGAGAAAAACTTGGTGACCATCGTTAGGGAGTGCTTGCAAGTGAATGCTGCCGATAGGCCTTTAGCTAGAGATGCACTGAAACAACTGGAATTATATAAGAACCAATCATCAGAGAATATGTTGATTTTTATCTGAAGTCAAATTGCATGGTGTATACTGATATCAATTCTATTTAATTAATACCTGCCTAAAATTCAAATCATGGCAGTTAACTAGAACATTACATTCACATTTAACATTTATTGTGTTATTTGCATGTACATAATAATAAAGTTCCATACATGTAACAATTTAAAATCTATGCATGAAGTTTACGATCTATGCTGTATAGCTATGCCATTGATACAGCTATAGTGACATTTAAAGTATAATTCAGTCAAGGCCGGTTAACTATGTATAGCTAGACTGATATGTCCACTGACTCCACTAGTAGCTATATCTGCAGATATAGGAGACCTCTCTTGTTTCTTTACTATGATCCCTAATCAAACTTAAAATTCCTAACTAGTTTTTTTCCTTCTACATAGTTTAGTTCTACTATACTATGTAGAACTAAAATTAAATTAAATACTGTGTAAGTATTTGGAAATTGTTGTACTAGAAAGGATATGTACAATTTGTGGGTTATGAGATTGCTAAGTAAAACTAGTAAACTGCTGCTAGTGATATACACTACTCATAATGATAAGAAATGTTTAAGCACACAAAGATGTTATATGCGTTTAGAAAGCATGAAGATTAGTGTTGTTCCAGTTCCCAGTACTGGAACTAAGCCAGTATAAATAAGTTGCAATACTGAAACTGGAGCAATAATTCTTCATTCCTCAAAGGGAACAATTTCAATACTGGAATACTGCATGGAACCAATTCTGGAATTGGTAATAATCATGTGGTTAAATATAATATTATATGATGCATGCTCTTCACTAGACCAGAGTTTGTATGCTGAAAACAGCATTAAAAATTAAAAATGGAATAACAGAATGATGCAACAGGTTGCATATAGCTACAATCACTGGTCACGCTTTTGACTTTTAATAGCAAGCAACCATTCAGGCTCACTACATTGCTAGTATTAATTCTTCCTCATACTTCTACTTAATTGCTCAGGACCATTTAGACTTTTAACCTCCTTTTATGCTCTTGAGGGTTAACATTGAACTTACATGGCAACAACATTTTTGTCATTTTGTTAAGCATGCTGGTATTGTTTGCTTTATAGTCTACAGGTGCATGCATCTTGAATTCCATGCAGGATAGTTGGTAGCTATATACATCACTGAGTTAAACATATTTACTATACAGTTACATATCTTGCCAGTGCGTGATGGCTATATGCCACTCTTCTTAATTATAAAGTACATAACTGTTTGTAGCTATTTTGTAGTAAAGTAGTGCATGCCTCACAAGCTATACTGTAATACAGCTGATACACAGCTGTAAGTTAACACCTTCATATCCTGCATTTAGTGCATGGGGATATACTGTTATCTAAACCAAAACAGCCAAGCTGTAAAAAAAGAGTGCGGCCCCCAAAAAGGCCAGGGTGAAAAAAGATGTGAAATCCAAGGTGGCGGCCAAGAAATGGCTGTGATGGTAGGTTTATGGAAAATTTTTTATTACGACAATTCAGGTGAATTTGGTGCAGAATCCTAGTTGGAGGAGGCAATGTAAATTCACCTGAATTGTCGTAATTAAATTTTTTTTTCTTAACCTACCATCACAGCCATTTCTTGGCCGCCACCTTGGATTTCACATCTTTTTTCACCCTGGCCTTTTGGGGGGCTGCACTCATTTTTTACAGCTTGGCTGTTTTGGTTTAGATATCACTTCTTTTTGTATTGCAAGCCACAAAGCCAGGCCATAAACTGGTTTTGGTGCTTCCTTTTAACTTGTTCTTTTTTTCTTTACTGCAGGAATTGTGGAACAAAAGAAGTAATTCTATGTATAGCTTTTTGTCTGATTTAATATTTGTATATTTAACACTGAATAAGGTGACTTTACAAAACTGAACTGTAGCTGATATTATCACTGTTTGTAGCTGAACTGTTTTCAAGATGACTTGTTTCAAGCTGCACTCTCTACATGATTTGTTTCTAGAGCATACTTCTACAGGGTGATTTGTTTGTAGCTGATTCTCTGTAGGGTTACTTAGCTGATATCTCTACAGGGTAACTTATTGTTTCTAGCCGGTATCTCTACAGGGTGACTTGTTTCCAGCTGATATTTCTACAGGGTGATTTGTTTGTAGCTGATCTCTCTACAGGGTGACTAGTTTCTAGCTGAATTCTCTACTGGGTGACTTGCTCCTCCTAACTGATCTCTCTACATGGTGATTTGTTTCCAGCACTTATACTGGGTGAAGCTGATCACTTGTATTTAGCTGATGTCTCTACAGGGTGACTTGTTTCTAGCTGAACTCTCTACAAAATGATTTGTCTCTAGCTGATCTCTCTATAGGGTAACTTGTTTGTAGCTGAATTCTCTACAGGATGGTTTCTTTGTAGCTGATCTCTCTACAGGATGACTTGTTTCTAGCTGATCTGTCTACAGGGTGACTTGTTTCTAGCAACTCTCTACAGGTGATTTGTTTGCAGCTGAACTCTCTACATGGTGGTTTTTTTTGTAGCTGAACTCTCTACAGAGTGACTTACTTGTAGCTGAACATTGTATATAAAGTAACTTGTTTGTAGCTGATCTCAAAAGGTTAGCTAACTTGTGTATACAGATGAACTCTCTCCTGGGTAGTTTCTTTGTAGCTGAACTCTCTACTTAGTGACTTGTTTGTAGCTGAATTCTCTACAGAGTGGCTTGTTGTAGCTGAACTCCCTACAAAATAACTTGCAGTGCATATTATAATTTTAAATTAAAAACGTATAGCTGAATGTTCTATTAGGGTGACTGTTCTATTAGAGTATCTCGATTTCGCATATGCTACACGTAGCTGGGTTTGAATCATAACTCAGTGGTTTGTAATCTGATTCTTCTGTACTACTGCAAGGACTTTCTACGATAATTATTTCAGTTGCACACCGATTTATAGCTCATTGCTCTAAGCGGTTTGTCTGGTAGGCGTGAAAAACTAATAGTTTTTTATTCATAAAAATCGATCGCGTAATTGTAACACAGGTTGGGTTTTGTATCATATCTCGATGGCCTTTAGCTCGATTCTTTTCAAACCACAAAAGGGCACTCCTACGATAGTTACTCCATCTACATAGCAATTGTCAGCTCATTCCTTCAAGTGGTTTACCCTGTGGGCGTGACAGACCTTCGACCTTATTTTACGCGAATATTCGGTAATAACTCCATGAATGTTCATCGGATTTCTACCAAAGTTGGTACTGAGATTCGCCTTATTGAGTCCTTTAAGTGTGCTAAATTTCAGCCCAATTGTAGCATGCATTCGTGTTTTATTGCGGATTTTGCAAAGTGTGCGAAAAGAAGTAGAAGAAGAAAAAAACGAAGAAAAAAATCCCTAACTTTAGCTGTTCGTATCTCGGACATGGCTGGAGTGATTTTCTTCAAATTTGGAATGTAGACTCCCCTACCTAGCTGGCAATTCTGTAGCAAATGTGGTTTCAATCGGATAAGGGATCACAGAGCTACAAAGGTGTGAAAATCGCATTTTCTTTCTTCCTGTTAATATACTCACGGTGTGGCGAGCCGGCTTCTTGGGCCGCACGACACACTACCGTGTGCCTTGATAATGAATAGAGATACAAGACTCATGGCAAATTGTAACTTCATGGCCACATTCTTAGGAGGGAATCAGAAACAATGGCTAGATTTGCTTTGTGAAACTTTAATATAGTGCATGCATGCATAATATACAGCTGATATGAAATGCTATGAATATAGCCATGTAGCTAATACCTATGAAAATTCTCATACATGCATCATGAATATTAACTTGTCTTGGGTATTCACCCATGGAATAAAAAACCATACTTCAACGGTGGACATAGCAGTTACTTCAATGCTACAAGCTTACACTGAGCAACTAGACTATATAGCTGCGTGAGCTTCAAACATGACTTAAAGATTGTGAGATTACTGTAGGTGTATAATCACTAAATAAAACACTTCAGTCAATACACTCCCGGTATTTCCATAACATTATCGGGTCATTCCATACCTAATCAGCAAAAAAAAATCCTGACCCCTTCAGATTTTCATGAAATTTGGCATAGACATGGACTCTACTAAGAAACTTTCTCACACCAAAATTTGGCCCATTCCATTGATCTCCCTTTAAGATATGACCACTCCAAGTTTATTACAAAATACTACACTGGCTTAATAAAATGGCCATAACTTTGTCAGTGATTGTCACGAAATCTTACTGTTTAGATTTTTGGAATGCTTATTACATTCTCTTTGAAGTGATATATAATTCATTATAATTACTCAAAGGAAAAGGTCAAACCACAAAAATGTGACTTTTTCCTTTGATCTTACTTTTAAAAAAAAAGTATATTTCAATTACTTTCATTTTTTGTTCAAATATTCTTCTAATACCCTCCTTTCATGACAGTAAGTTTGAAGTTGGGATGGCAAGTAGATCATGAGTTGTGGCTACATGCGTAATTTTACATGCTACTGGGGGCATAAGTATAAACACTACTATAACAATATAAACTTTTAAATTAAATTATAGTATGGAATCTCATCAGAATGTGGTCAAGTTGTAATACACATACAGTTGGAGGCATAGTATAGAAGTATCATAAGGTGATTAAACAGAAACATCAATACTCACCATTGCTGAAGCCACACCAATATCCCCTATTATTATGTATATCGATGCAGTTATAATAACAATATAATTTGGTGCAAACACCATCAGGAGTCCGTAATAAGATTTTATGAACCCCTGATGCCATATAGTGGGAGGATTTGGTAGCAAATTGATACTGTAAGTTTTGTGAGAGAACGTTTGACAAAATTGTGGAACTTTACAATTAAAATTATGAAGTTGGAGGGTTTTAATTTGGTACAATGACTGTACTATAAAAAAGCCACCATATAATGGCCAATTATAAATTTTCCAAATGAGATATCTATACACTAACCACCTGTCAAAAGCAATCATGCCTGAAGGTGACAGCCCGAAGTTTTGATCAGATTAGATATGTTCCACTGTCCTTATTCACCAAATTCTCCACCAAATATTTCCTCCACCAAACTTTCCTGTTATTATGTCTGCTGACATGTACAGATGTCCTACAGAATAACAGAAAAATTTGGTGGAGGAATTGGCGAATTTGGTGAATAAGGAATGATTTACCCTCCAACTTCATGATGTTAATGTAAAGTTTCCACAATTTTTTGTCAAACCTTTCTCTCACCAAACTTACATACCATAAGATAATTAGCTACCAAACCCTATTATGGCATCAGGAGTTCATAAAATCTCTATTATGGACTCTTTATGGTGTTTGCACCAAAATCATGTTGTTGTTATAACTGCATCGATATACATAATAATAGGGGATATTGGCGTGGCTTCAGCAACGGTGAGTATTGATGTTTCTGTTTAATCACCTGATGATACTGCTATACTATGCCTCAAACTGTATGTATATTACAACTTGGCCACTTTCTGATGAGATTCCATACTATAATTTAATTTAAAAGTTTGTATTGTTATAGTAGTGTTTATACTTATGCCCCCGGTAGCATGTAAAATTACATATGTTGCCACAACTCATGACCTACTTGCCATCCCAACTTCAAACTTACTGTCATGAAAGGAGGGTATTAGAAGAATATTTGAACAAAAAATAAAAGTAATTGAAATATTTTTTTGAAAAAAGTAAGATCAAAGGAAAAAGTCACATTTTTGTGGTTTGACCTTTTCCTTTGGGTAATTATAATGAATTATATATCACTTCAAAGAGAATTTAATATGCATTCCAAAAATCTAAACAAAAAGATTTTGTGACAATCACTGACAAAGTTATGGCCATTTTATTAAACCAGTGTAGTATTTTGTAATAAACTTGGAGTGGTTATATCTTAAAGGGAGATCAATGGAATGGGCCAAATTTTGGCATGAGAAAGTTTCTTAGTAGAGTCCATGTCTATGCCAAATTCATGAAAATCTAAAGGGGTCAGAATTTTTTTGTTGATTTGGCATGGAATGACCCTATCATGATCTTTACATATAGCTAGGGTCCGCAACGTGAAAAATGAAGTTGCAAGAAACAAATCCCCGACTATCGTAGTATGTTACCCTTAGTGCCCCATCACTAATACCACCCTTGGTTTGGAACTGTGCTCCATTGTTGGAAAGACACACTGATTTTAATATTTCGTCTGATTGATCTTAGTTTCACGTGCTCCAAAGAAGACATCCAGAGCTCCCAAATTATGAGTGTGATTTCAAGTGTTGTTGGCCTACCAAACCATGCATAGAAGTAAATAAAACTTTGCCTGTGTTTTCCACAAAGGCTGATTTTCTGCTGATGGGTAGAGAAAAATTTTTGTTCGAGGCGCTCTACTAGCCAAGAGAAGAGAAGCCCATCCTATCACATAAGATGGTAATGAAGTTGGATGTATAAGTATTCTACACACCAAGTTTGAAAGAGCTGCGACCTTTCTAACCATCTGGCTGGCAGAGATGAAATTTTCAGTGCAATGATCTTCAATGATTTTGGTGGGTTGCCTCCTTCCTTCTGTTACTAACTGTCTTCCTAGGAGCTTTAAATGAGGGGAAGATCCAAAAGAACACCTGAGGTTTCTAAGAAGTGGTCAAATCCTTGACTTATAAAGTTAAAAGGCCATTGCAAGCTACTACTCTAATAGAACATTCAGTATTCTATTAGAACAATCACGTAGTCACTACATTTACCATCTACTACTGGTTGTGTCAATTGAACAGCTGTGGACTAGTTGCTTAGTTAATAAAAGTTGCACAGTCATTATGTCAATAATCATTACCTAACTAGCTAGCTAGCTAGCAACTTCTTCAATGTTTGCATGGAGCAAAGGATATAGCTTTAAATCACACTGCAGAACACAACTATGTATAATCTGCAATGTTTGAGGTACATATTGTACACTTTGACATCCTCATGCAGTGTGGTTGGGTGATTTGTGTACAAGTAAAGTAGTCTTCCATGCATCCTGCAATGTACATGATGATAGAGTCGCTGATAGTTTTCACTAATTGTTGACATATGTAGTTACATTTTTATCCAAACACACTTAGTTATAATTGTAGGAGTGCATCTCGCTATAGTTCCATTTGAAACAATGTGGTATATACTTTAAAAGTTGCACAGTGTTAATTTATGTCATTAGTACTCTCAGTCAAGGTGTTAAAGCACAAAAGTCTTCTAGAATGGAATCCCAGACCACTGCCATGTAGTTGATCTCATGCTAGGACCAGCACACTCTAAGTGTCGCACTTCCCTGTGTTCTATGTTGTACACTCATCATCTCACTCACATTATACTTTGGAAAGCAGTCACCAAAACTGAATCGTCCATAATAACTGTCAATGTAATGATAGTTCATGAAATGATTGGCAGTATGATTTTAATGCAGCAATAGCAAGGGCAGACGAGACACCTTTATTAAAGGGGGGGGGGTTGGGTTCTAGATTGATAATGCCATGGTCTAGCTGTAAGTTGAAGACCCCAAAAAATCCTTATTTATAACTACATATGTAGCTTACTACACTGCTCCTCTAAGAATACTGTGACTGCTCTATTAGAGTATTTCAATCTTGACTGCCTCTATTCTAGTATCTCAAATTATTATTGATGCTATTGAGCTAGGCTCTCCATCACAGCTACAGATAATTTTTAGCTAAGCCCCCTATAATTTTTTTCACAGGGGCTACAGCCCCCTTGCTCTGTCGAACAGACTGTTTTACCATAAAGTTGTGTTAACAACTTTCAAGTGTAGTACAATAAGCACATAATAAGTTTATAATCATGAGCATAAGTAAGCATGTTTATCACTGCAATGACTCCTTCATAATTAATTCTATAATAATTATCTATATTCAGTAGTTGCATTGTGCTCAGGAAGTAGACAAATTGCCAGGTCTTTCATTTCTTATTCCAGCTCCTGCATCCATTTTACACATCCTATTAAGCTATATATAGTGAGGCGTACCATATATACTTGTATGTTAACCTACTGTAAACTACATGTGCATAATGTAATAGACTAATCACACAATTTGTTCTTGAAGTGACCTAGCATGTGGGTACAATATCCAATAAACAAATCAAACATGTGCATGACCACATGCTTAAATAAAATAGGTCACAAAATCTCTATCATCAGTTTCTCATCCATCAATACTCAAAAACTCAAAATATTGTGCAAGCTTATAGCCAATAATTTCTTTACAAACTAGTTAGCTGAATTGATACCCCAATGATTTGTAATGCTTTTTAGTCTGCTCTAGCCATGCATTTATTAACTTTGATGACAGCTTCTTACAGCTGCACTCAACAACCAATGGAACAAACAATCATTGATGTGGTTAAGGAAACAATGGCATAGGTAGAGATGCAAATTAATAGAACAGAAATTTGGCTTTATTACATTGCAGTATTTTCAAGACAATTACGTTTGTTGTTTTGAACAGGTGGTGTTACACAGAGCAGTCCAATGCATATGGACCTGTGACAAGCAGAAATCAATACAACAGGTTAAATGTATTCTTTGGGCAATAAAGTGCACTAACGTGTTCAAGGAATTATTAAACCATGCACATCTCCTTACATTTAATTATCAAGTATACTTGCAATTGAATGTTAAAAAGTTCTGCTTTGATTAGCCCATACAAACACAGATTCCATCTGGATGCATGTCTTAGGGCTCTGAGACAGTACTTTGGGTGGCCATTTTCGCTTTAAAAATTAAGCAGCTACTAACAGTTGTGATTGCTCTATTAGAATGATTAAGAGCACATTGATCTTTTGCTACAAGAATTGACCGCCAAAATTGGGGGACCATGGCCTTGTGGTTCCCTGCCTATTTTCACTACCTGTGCAAAACATAATAAAAAGGAAAAACATGTGTAATCTATTGGTCTACTATACACCTATAAAGTAATAAACTACTCTAATAGAATGATCACATTGACAGATAAAACTGTGAAGCATTACCTCTATCTTAATCATGAATCAACGATTTCACAAACTCATAGGTCATATACACAACAGCATTAGGGTATCATGGCTGTACCTGCATTACTGAGTTGTTATTTGGTTAGGCAGTTGCACAAGATACATAATAATTTTTATTGTTAATTTTCATATAGAAAATCAGGTATGTAAAATGTGAGGTTACCTGAGCTGGTCCTGCAATAGAGTACTCTAGCTGATACAAAATGATTACGTTATGTGGATTTCAAATACTATTAGACCCTCCAGCATCTGCATTGCTTGCATCTTAAAACAAATATCAAGATTTAAATGTCCATAAAATGCACACTTTCCAAGCAATCTATACAGCTGTTCAATTGACACAATCAAAGCAGATGGTAAATGTACACTGTAAAAATTTAGTAGTGAATTGCTCTGCCACAATACTCACTACTTTTTGCAATGAACGTCACTACTTGGTGCTCAATGTAGTGACGTTCACTACAAAATTAGTAGTGAACGTCACTGCACAACAATAGTGAGTATTGTGGCAGACATTAGTAGTGACGCTCACTACATTTAGTAGTGACGTTCACTAGTTTGTTTTTACTGTGTAGTGACTACATGCTTGTTCTAATAGAATACTGAATGTTCTATTAGAGTAGTAGCTTCCAATGACGTTTAAACTTTAAAAGTCAAGGATTTCACCACTTCTTAGAAACCTCAGGTGTTCTTCTGGATCTTCTCCTGATTTAAAGCTCCAAGGAAGACAGTTTGTAAAAGTAGGAAGCCTAAGGCCACTCCAAATAAATTCTGTTTCCCGTCCACCGCCCACATCTGGTTACTGCCAGCTCTAAACATTCCATTATTCGTCCATTATTTTCCGGTTATTCTTGCATACTGATAGGCTCAGTAAAAGCTATCTTGAGACAGTGTCAGCTCACGTGTCAGCAGTGCTATGTCAGCACAAACTTCACGTTTGTGTTATTTTTGTAACTTACAAAGGAACAAGCTTAGTAAGCATGCTTTTATGCAGCCTTTTTGGCAGTGCCAGGCAAATAATGGCTTGAAAAGCTAGCCAATCTCATAATGAAATAATGGAAATGGACCACCCACCCACATGCAAATATGCCAGAATCCAGGACGGGAAACAGAGAATTTATTTGGAGTGGCCTAAGGAAGGAGGCAACCCACCAAAATCATTGAAGATCATTGCACTGAAAATTTCATCTCTGCCAGCCAGATGGTTAGAAAGGTCGTAGCTCTTTCAAACTTGGTGTGTAGAATACTTATACATCCAACTTCAGTACTATCTTATGTGATAGGATTGGCTTCTCTTCTCTTGGCTGGTAGAGCCAGTGGCGTATCTACACCCGGGCATTTGCCCAGGCATCAGCTCACCTTGCCCGGGCTTCAGAAAATCTTATGGCGTGGCAGCCACGCATGAAAATACACTGCTCACAATTCAGTAATTACGATTCTATCCACCATTGACTGTAGCGAACGTTTGCAGCGAATTCTTGCATGGAAAATAAGCGCTGCGCGTTTAATCAAGAGTCTGACTCTAATAATAGCCCTGTAGATTACGAGTTACTATATTTAAATCTGAAAAACGGAGATGTGCCACCCAAAATCTAGTGAATAGTGCCAATTTGTAGTCTCATCTAAGTGATGATAGTTTGGAGTTTGCCTGTATATAGACCGCGTGAAGTGGAAAACGACTAGTTGTTTGGCTACTTGATTTCAACAGGTAGCGGTCTAATTCTGAATACCGTAGGCGGGGAAAATTTGAATACCGTAGGCGGGGAAAGTTACGCGTGGGAAAAGTTTCGCGAATTGCACTTTACTTTGTATACCGGCGTAAAAGTTTCGCGATGTTGATTTTGCATACTAATTTATTACTGTACAAATACAGAAACTAACCGGCGTAAAAGTTTCACGATAGCTACTGCAATCGCGAAACTTTTTCCACGCGAAACTTTCCCCGCCTACGGTAATCAGTGCCTGGATTTATTGTGGTACAACTACGACGAAGGAATGTCAAGGGAATAACATGAGAGAACTGCTGATGATACTTTGTAGGACCACTCAACAGGGCGTGGTAGAGTTGGCGGGTGGTTGCAGTGAATGGATGCCCCTAGTGAGTACGTAGAAGAACTGGTGTCGTGACGGTTTTGTGATCCGCACAAGTACGAGTCAGTGCAAGAAATCTATCGGTTCAGTAGTATTGTTCATTATGAGTGTGGCACGTGATGCTGCAGTCCCACATTCGATTACATGCGTCGTAGCTAGAGGCTAGTATGGAGTGATGAGCTATTATATAAGCAAACAGATAAGAGTTAATTGTAGCTAGCCATGCCATGCACTTGAAAACAACAATTTAATGAATGCACGTATGAACCCACACATATTGTTCACTGGACTAGGTGTACAGGTAAATGGGCTTGCCCGGGCATCATGTTTGGGCTAGATACGCCCTAGTCTGGCGCCGCCCGCCCCTTCGCAAAAAGTAAGGGTCTGGTGAAATACAAATACCTAATCATTTCAAAAGGAATTCAATTAGACAGCGTACGTATTGCTTGTTACGTCAGATGATTGCACTTCAATTCGAACAAAAGCATTGTGTTGTCAAGGCGATTTCTGTGTGAACGTCATTGGCATGCACTAATTGGCTAGCGCCGAATCTGGGCGCTAGAAATGATTTAGTATCTGTATTTCACCAGACCCTTACTTTATGCGAAGGGGCGGGCGGCGCCAGACTAGGTTTGGTAGACCAACAACACTTGATATCACACTCAGAATTTTGGAGCGCACGGAATAAAGATCTATCACGTGAGATACTAAAATCCGCGTGTTGCTCCAACAAGGGAACTCAGTTCAAAACCAAGGGTGGTATTAGTGATGGGGCACTAAGGGTAACATACTACGATAGTCGGGGTTTTGTTTCTTACAACTACATTTTTCACGTTGCGGACCCTAGACTAGGTTGACATAAAAATGTATAGCTACCCTTTCTCGGGCTCTCCCGGTGTGTACTGAGATAGTTAATTCTTATACTGTGTAATGCTGGTCTAAGATAGCAACATCTGCAAGGACAATGATAATGCATTGTTATTGCACTACCGGCCGGGTCGGGTGAGTCAGCACTTCAGTCAGCTGTTAGTGTTACATCATACCGTATACATCAGCAAAAACCTATGGCTTCCCCCTATATATATATACTGAATGGCTGGCAAAAATATTGTTAATATTATGGCTATGGTGTTGGATTTTGGCCATATAGCCAATTGATCAACTGAATTAACACATGTGTGGAAAACGGTACGTCATCTGTTTTTGTCGCAATGATTCAGCGCATGCATTGTGTCATTTACATAGGTCCAGGCAGAGCTCCAATCAGAGTAGTATATGCCATTGCTGTAGGTATTTTTTGCCGAATACAGCAGTTACGTAGCTAACATTGACCAGAAGGCTCAGAACATTAAGACGTGGTATCATGACTATAAACAGGGCGTGGTTCGACCAGTGCCAAGGAATCATGTTAAGAAGAGTTGAGTTGGAACTTCCCTCTCAGTGGAACCTTAACTGGCTTAAGCTGATCACTGGGGGATCTATCCTAAGAGCTATGAGGTAAAATATAGCTGTATACAGGTGTATAGTCTATTAGGCCCCTATTTGGTGATTATTAGTTTCTCATCCACCGCCCGCATCCTTCTTAAGCTACCGCATGGTAAGCCATTATTTACTCTGCGCATGCTCAGAAGAACACGTGATACCAAACTGCTATAATTTTTGTTGATGAACGCTACAATGCGCTATATATCACCAGGAGAACTGTTGTTATTATTATTATTATTATTATTATTATTTATTACAGGTAATTTATAAGGCTAAACAGCCTGAGCAAATTGCTGCAGTGCCAATTGCAATCGTGCTCTATCGACTTCATCAAAGCAGGCTTTCAGCTGACTGTCGAAAAACAGTTGGCGATCACGAAAAGTAGAATCAGCTGGTGAAGGAAATGTTTGTAGTAAGAAAGAAAGACAAGTTCTGTACATCAGTGTGTTAATATTATAAAATAATGGCATAATGGTAATACCCTCCCGCCCGCATCATAATAATTAGAAAGGCTGGATGAGAAACTAATAATCACCGAATAGGGGCCTTATATAGCTAATAATTGTTTTTCATCCGCAGTAGTAGCTAGATGTCAATATTTACTTTAGTATAGTCTAGCTAGTCTACTGCTCGGTAGCCACTTATGGTGTAGCTATGTTCAAGTCATGAATTCAACAAACGCATGTACTGATGAGTGGCTCTGCTGTAGATGCTGGTAGCTATTAACATAGCTAATCTATATGGTACATATTAAGCTACAGGATAACACTGCATGTTAATTTGAAGGTATGAATTTCATACTGAAGGTATAACCATAGTGGCATGCAACTGAGTATGGTCCTCACACTCAAGCCACACGAGTCATCCCTTTGGTATAGCTATGAAGTTTACGCTCCAGAATTTACAGTGAGGAGTTGCAAAGCGGCTGGATTACATATATAAGTCTGAACTATAGTAAGATATTGTGTAAAATTTTATTTAGAATTATAACTCAACAATATATAGCAACTTTTGACAGCTATAAGCCTTTGACAGGCATCATTTATTGCTCTATACATGTAAATAAAACAAATGCAAAAAGCAGTCATTAGCACACATTATATCATACAATACCACCTGAAGGTTTGTTCTAATGTTATCATGGTGGCATTTATTCACTGAAATATTACGTGCTCCATAAAAGTTTCTATTGGAGAAGTTACATAATTATCCAGGTGGGAAAACTGTCCAGAAGCAGTATGTCATCCTTAACCGAATGACATTCTACGTGTCACAGATTGTTGATTAAGAATCCACCCGAACTTAATGCTGAACCAATGATTTTCCAGAGTTACAAAGTGAAATGTGCAAAAAGCAAGAGTTTTTCACTGTATTATTATGTACCTAGCTTGAGCACATAATCTGGCAATACAAGACTCTATATCCTGCCTTTTCTGTTGGTCACCGTGCAAGTACTTATATCACTTGAATCACCTTTCATCAAGTATTCCAATGAGCCATACTAGATCTCAGCAGACTGAAATATGTGGAAGTTATGATGCTGTAATTAATGAATGGTGTATATTGTATTTTTACCTTATGGATTTTTTAAAGGTGTAGTCAAATTTACAATGACAAATGTTTTTGATATGGCATAATCAAGCCAAAAAAGGTCTGCGACCCCAAGCCCTTTCAGCAAGTTTTGAGTTGTCGAAACTCTAAATTTTTTTACTAATTGACTGACTGCCTGACTATAATACCTTCATCCAAGCTTATACTTGACTATGGTTAATGCTATATGAACTTGATTTGTTTACTGTTCAACACTGCTTTGGCCAAAGACATGACCTTAGCTGCTACAATGCATGCATCATGAATTTACTCCTTCCCATTTCTTTTTCTGCTGCTACGTAGCTAGGTGTTGAGGTACATCTCGTACAGTGTTTTATTTGTAACTCTGTATAAAAAGCAAGCCACATGACTTTGCTTTTCAGTTAACTACACATTTAGTTGTATTTTCCATAGTGAGTGGATTAATTTCAGAGGCACTACCTATACTTTTCATTTGCAACACTGTGTATATATAACTGAAAAACAAAGTGATTGCCACCTTGATTTTCAATAATTATTAGGGTAAATTTTCAGTTGTACAATCAATTTTTATATGGGTCTGATTCCAATCTTTCCTATGAGATGATTCATCAATCATAAAGTCAAAGAAGCCAACAAACAAACAAGTGGTAAAGAAATTTTTACAGTTGAGCAGGGATCATAGAAATGAAAAGCAAGTGAACATTTAATTCACATTGACAGACCGTATATGGCTGAAGTAGGAATTAAATGTCCACTAGTATAGCTGCAGATGTAGATGGCCTCCCTTGCTTTTTGTTTCTTTGATCCGTACTTATATACCCCCATCAAAATTAGCCAAATTGTGCACTTTTTCATAAAACCATAAAACTTTCATGAAACTTTCCCACATAATATAGCTAGTAGTTATTCCTCATGTATTGCATTTTTAGATATAGTGCAATCACAGGTTTGACCTTTGTTGACCTTTAAAGCCACTGATTTTTGCACAAAAGCTTGACCATTTTTATTACTCTGAGGAATAATTAACTTGTTAAAACATGGTACCAAATAAGGTCTCATTGAACAAAACAACTTGGTTTTTAGTAGGTAATGAATTCCATTTTGAAGTTACAATAACTTTTTGTTAGCCCCTTAGGATGTAAATTACCAATGGGGAAATAAGTTATCTAAAAACTTACAGGTATAATGATCATAACTATGGAATGAAATCACCTATTAACTTCAAATAAAAGCCAAGTTTTGTTCAACAAGGCCTTTCAGTACCATGTTTTAACAAGTAAATGAATACCTCAGGAAGATCAGAAAACATAAAAATCTAATTTCTTTACAATAATGGCAATAAAAGCCACCAAAGGTCAAATCTGTGATGGCAAAAATCAAAAATTACATGTCATGAGGACGAGTACTATCTATATTATAAGACTGAAAAGCCGTCCATCTGTCTGCATTCCATTTGATGTCAGGCATGTACTCTTGAACCGCTGCACGTTTCGAAGCGTCTTTGTGTCTAAATAAGCGCTCATTATCCAGCTCTACAATGACGGTTTCGAAAAGTTCGTGCAAGCTATCGTTTGTCCGTTACCGCTCTTTAAACGCAAAGGTGTAGAAGAAAAATGGCTTAAATTCTTTCTATAAACCGCAAGTAGACACCTATCTCAGTCCATTTGTACAGGTCTTTATAAGACAAAAATAAACGTGTAGCTTCGGGTGTAGGACAGGTAGGTGAATTGGTTAGACAGCCGCCTTACGTGTAGAAGTTGTGGGTTCAATTCCAGTTTGTGATGACTTTTTTTTTCGATTTGGGCACCTTTTCAGTACACTTTTTTTTTCGTTCAGGTACCTTTTCAGTAAACCTTTCAGTCACTCTGGGTACCTTTTGAACTATTGGCCATTGGAGTTTATTACGTAATTCTTAAATATAATTTGCACAATGCTATTCACTTGACGTCATCATTCGAATTTCGAATACATTGGAAACAGTAAGCTTCCACATTCGAAAACATGTATAACCCCGATTGTCAGTACTTATATCTTCACGGAGCTTCAACTTGATGCAAGAAAAAACCAGAAACACGCGAATGTCAAAATGCAGTCTTCAAACCATGGATCAGGGAAGCCCCATGCTAAGCTGGCAGCCATAAGGCAAGTAGTAGTATAACCTTAGGTGTCACTAAAGATTCATTCTTATTTACATGTCTATTTTTTTATTAAATTAAGTATATCATTGACAATTATGCACTATCAGTATTTGCAAATTAAATTACAACAAAGTATGTGATTGTTTTGTTTATGGTGAAGTTTATGGTCTGCTAATGCTCTGGATGATTTCATCACTGCTGTAGTAAGTGGCAGTAAAAGGCCTTGCAGTAAGAAGTACAAAGGGCCTGTTTACAGCAGCTTCTGCTATTTCTTCCAAAACAGTAGTGAACGCTTTCAGTGTAACTCTTTTGTCACCACTTTTCACCATCAGCTGAGCAACCACTTCAGACTCACATTCCTCCATGCATTGTGCTGTGCTACATTTCCTACAAGTATCGTAATCATCGCTGCTGTCAATTTTCGCATTGCACTTGATGCATTTCAAATAAGCTTCAAGTGACACCACTCCAATTACTTTAGCATTCTCAATGATACATGGGAAAAGATCTTGAGCTTCTTCACCAACATCCGAGTCAACATCTACATCCTCAATTTCAGTGATAACAGTATTGCCCTGGACTGACAAGTACTTTTGTCCACGATATTCTTTGACAGACACCTTTTCAAATCGATAGGACTTAATAGCAGCAACTTTTTTCATGTCATCTTCCCAAAAGTTCATTTTGACAACACCACTTTGGTCAGCCACAATGACATTCTGTAGCATTTTACCACTGGATGTACATACAGGCTCATCCACTTGCAGGACTTTGACTTCACAGTTAATTTTATTGTACTCTGGTACATCGTTCAGCTCACTTAGTGGCATTATTGTAACATCTTTTTTCTCCAGGCCAACATTAAAAGTTTTATCAGTTTTCTCAACAGTTGTTCCTTTGCCAACTAACACCTATCACAGAACAAGGAGTATTATCTGTAATACATACTAACTCTACATATTTACTTCATAATCATTGCTATAGCGTGCCTTCTTTACTTGGCAGTTAGTCAGCACAACTGCATTCCCCATCTCTTCACTAAGTCTCTTTCTAATGGCTCCATCAAAACCATAAAGCCGCACTCTTCGATTGTCATCCAGTATCTCTCCATGAAAATATGATGCCCCCTTCCCTTTTTCATAGGAGAGATATCTCCCAAAACTCCAGTTATTTGAGCATCTAATGATTCATTCACAATACTGCTCACATCAATTTCTTTCGATGCCATCTCTGTGTCTTGACCAATAAAAATGCACACTACAACAGCTACGCTGCCTTTTATAGTGCAAAACTAGCTATGCTGGAGAGCTGGTGGAATTTCTACAGCATCCTATTGTTGTTGACAAGTGTACTACATGAGAAAGTACCACCCATAGCGATAACTGGAACATCCTATTGTTAAAGTGTGTGTGTATGTGTGTGTGTAAACAACCCATGACCAGTGGCCAGAAGTGTCAGAAAGTAAAGCCTATCATCCATTTAGAGTACTAAGGTATTGCTCCAACTTCCAATCTTACAAATTGTACTGTATGATAGTAAATGTAACATCTCCAACTGCATACGTACTATAAAGGGTTGCATTCATACTCTAGCCTATGTTTTCAAACTCCTTTGCCTATGGTAATGGTATGATCATAACTATCACATAATTACAAAGTCTTTAAGTAACACTATTCATTTGCCAGTTTGTTGACACTAATGCCTACTAAGCAATGCCAAAGATCAGAAGTTCTATATAATGCTATATGATAAGTTGTACATACTAGCTATAAAAGTTCTAATGCAAATGACTTCAGGAATTCAAATCCACTTTCCAATTGTACACTGCATATTACTTATTGCTTTAACCACACAATTTAAAGTTCTTTCATGCCAACAACACAAACCATCTACCACAGCACACCATCTGTTAGTGCTTAATAGCTTAGTCAGCATTGATATAGTATAATACTTAACATTGCAGTGCTAGTGTTAATACTTGATGGCATTGTGCTGGTGTAGCATTGTGGTGCTGGTATTAATTCTTAATGGCATTGTGCTGGTGTTGATTCTTGATGGCATTGTGCTGGTGTTAATACTTGATAGCATTGTAGTGCTGGTATAGCATTGTGGTGCTGGTGCTGGTGTTAATACTTGATAACAATGTAGTGCTGGTGTAGCATTGTAGTACTGGTGTTAACACTTGATAGCATTGTAGTACTGGTATTAATACTTCATAGCTTAGTTAGCATTAATCCACCTATTGTTTCTTTATGTCTGTAGTATACATTCTCCTATAGCCATGTTTTTTCTGTGTCTTTGTCCCTGTGTGTTCAATTAGAGCATAAAGCTCACATGTATTGAATAGTAATGCTTGATTCCCTTTCATCTGTGAATTGTAGTTACTATAGAAATGATCCTGCACGTAGGGCAGGTACCAATGCTAGTACTGTATATGTGGAAAGTTTCATGATTTTATGAAAAAGTGTGTTGTGCCGCTATAGTATACTATATACTCAAATGTAAGTTTTTCCTTACACTTGTGGAAAGTGGTCATACACCTGTAAGTCAATGACAAATTTAATCATCAGATACAAGCATATACCAGCACTTTTGTTTTATTTGGCCACAAGTTTGAGTCAAAACTAATGTTGGTGTAGCTAAGCATGGGTTACAAATAAAACAAAGTTTGTACCATTGTGGACACTTCAAACCTTTCTTGAAATACTTTCATCAATGAATCTCCTCATATTCTGAATGCTATGGAACCTTGTATGGAAAGATTACAGTAATGACAGTCTTTGTTTGCCATGTGGAATGGTTACAGTTGACTTCTATATACGTACGTATAATATCAGGTAGTTATACCAAGAACAGTACGTAAAACTCCATTATTCATATCAGAGCACTTCATATATATATATATATGAGGTGTGGGGTAACTAAGTATTAATTAATATAATAAACATTTCAGTGTCAGTTTTTTTTTTAAAACATATCAGTATATATAGAGTGGTTTCATGCATGTAGCTACCCCTTATAGCCAAGTAAAGAGAAATATGAAATTAATGCTGTATCGCTGGAAATTCTGAAATAATGAGTAGAAAATACTTCAAGTATATAGGTTTGTCAATAGCTATCTGTTATTGCAAGGTAGCATATAGCTATGTATTGTAAAAACTGGTGATATCTTGAAGTCGTATGATATATTCAATGGTAAATATTGAATTTCTCATTTCAAAAAGTTTCTTGTTATATGTACAAAGCACTACATGTACAGTTTCAAACTTTATTCTGTAGCAACTGGGAAAGTTCTTGGAGAAGCACTACAGATAACATCTGCATTGATTCAATCTGCATTCCAGGAAGAGATCCTGGGAACAGGCTCATGACTGATTATGACACTACTGTAGATGTTGCAGAAGATATTTGTTGTTGTGAACTAGGTGTAATAATTGATGCTATCGATGAAACAAAGTGTGGCTTTAACAACCATGATAAGAGTCAAATCATAATAATGGGCAATGAAAATGTATCAGACACACTTCATACTTGTCAGCGGGGAGACAGGCCCATAAAGTCAGATAACGATAGTTGTTTTACTACTGTAAGAACCAAATCACTGGACCCATTTACCAGTACAGATGGTGCTTGTACAGCAAGTAAATTAACGCAAAGAGATAAACTAGTTGGAGTACCCAGCTTAGT